>NC_043701.1:125491935-125663339 GCF_006229205.1 Suricata suricatta | reverse complement strand
CTCTGGTCTTTTTTGGGGCAATATTACAAACTTGGGCATAACAGTATATCCCTAGTCATCAGAGAAGTGCAAATCAAAACCATGAAGAGATATTACCTCATACTTGTTAGGATGACTATTATTAAAAAGATAAGAGCTAACAAATTTTGGCAAGGATGTGAAGAAAAGGAAACCCTTGTGCAGTATTGGTAGGAATGTAAATCAGTGCAGCCCCTCTAGAAAACAGTATTGAGGTTCCTCAAAGAATTTTATTTTTAAAATTAAAAAAAATTTTTTTATGTGTTTTATTTATTTTTGAGAGACAGAGAGACAGCACGAGCAGGGAAGGGTCAAAGAGAGAGGCAAACAGAATCCAAAGCAGGCTCCAGGCTCTGAGCTAGCTGTCAGCACAGAGCCTGGTGTGGGGCTCGAACCCATGAACCGTGAGATCATGACCTGAGCTGAAGCCGGACTCCTAACCGACTGAGCCACCCAGGCGCCCTTCCTCAAAGAATTTTTAAAAATGTAACTACCACTATAATCCAGGAATCCCACTCCTGGATATATATCTGAAAGATATGAAAGCAGGACCTGAAAGAGAAACATCTGCACTCCCATGTTCATTGCAACATTGTTCACAATAGCCAGAATATGGAAACAACCTGCATGTCTGGCAATGGATGAATGTGGTGTTTATACAATGGAATATTATACAGCCACGAAAAAGAAAGAACTCCTGCCATTTACAACAGTATAGATGAATCTGGAGAGCATTATGTTAAATGAAACAAACCAGACAGAGCAAGATATATATTGTATGGTATCACTTATAGGTGGAATCTTTTTTTTTTTTTTAAAGCCGATCACATATAAACAGAGAATAAAATGATGGTTGCTAGTGTCTGGGGAGGAGCAAATAGGAAGATGTAAATCAAAGGCACCAACTTTCAGTTATAAGATGAGTAAGTTCTGAGGATCTAATGTACAGAATGGTGGCGATAAGTAAATAATAGCATATTTTATACTTGAAATATCCTGACAGTAGATCTTAAGTGTTCTTACCACACACGTATACACGCATGCGCGCGCACACACACACACACACACACACTCACACACAGACGCACATTAAATGAGATAACGTTTATAAAACAGTTTGTTGCCTGTACATAATAGGAATATGAAAATACCTAAGTGTGTATTTCTTCCCAAAATGCAAAACCACTAATTTAAAGGGATTAGGCATTTCTGTGCTTATTACAGCATTATTTACAATATCCAAACTATGGAAGCAGCCCAAGTGTCCACTGATAGAGGAACAGATAAAGAAGATGTGGTATATATACAAAATGAAATATTATTAAACCACAAAAAAATGAATTCTTGAATTTGGCACAGCATGGACAGAACTAGAGACTATAATGCTAAATGAAATAAGTCAGAAAAAGACAAATACCATATGATTTCACTCATTTATGGAGTTTTAGAAACAAATGGGCAAAGGTGAAAGAGAGAGAGACAAACCAAGACTAAGACTCTTAATTATAGAGAGCAAACTGATAGTTACCAGATGGGTGGGGGATGGGTGAAATAGGTGATGGGGATTAAGGAGTATACTTATTGTGATGAGCACTAGGTGATGCTCATGGAATTGTTGAATCACACCTGAAACTAATATGACACTGGCATTAAAATAAAACCCTTAATAAAAAATACCTAAGTGATGCTTACAGGCATCATTTTTAATGTGTCCAACAATAAGCCTTGGAATCTAGAACAGAACCTTCCAATAGAACTTTCTGCAGTAATGGAACTGTTCTGTGTTTGCACCGTCTAACACGCACCTGTTGAATAGTTGAAATGTGTTAGTGTGCCTTAATTCCTTCACTTCCTTCAATTGTATTTAATTCTAATTAAATTGAAATGGCCACATACGGTTCATGGCTACCAAATTGGACTATGGTAAATGGTAGATCTAGAGAGTAAACTTAAAAATAACAAGTCATTTTGTAAGATTACCTGTGCCATTTGGACACGTGACCATAAAAGCTATCAGTAGGATATAATCAGAAGTATCAACTGTTCATGGTCCCAGAAACTGACATGGTAATAATGTATGCTATACTCATATACATTTTTTGTACTAATGAAAGCAGATATATTGAAGTTACATGCAAACACATAAACATGCACACACTTTAAAGGGAATATTTTGGATAAATTTATTTTAAATCAGATTATCTGGATAATTATTCCTGATTCTTCCTTCTGTTTTGGTTTGCTGAATATGAATATGAAGACTTCTCTGCCTTTGCCCGCGGTGCACATACTTATCATGGAGGCATGCTTATAGCACTGCCAAGCCCAGTTGGGCCTCCTGATTCTCCACAAGACCATGTAGGAAGATACAATCCACTGATTGAAATTGACATGAGATACAACCCATTTCCCACCCTGGATTTAAAAACATTGATTTAAGGAATACTTGTGTAATCTGGAAAGAGAAATAGCAAATTATATAACAAAACATAAATATATTTAGAGCTATTGAATTTTAGAGCCAGAGAAGGCTCAAAGCATTGTCATATGCTTGGACTTCTTGGACTTGATCTATTTGCCTATACACAAATGTACCATAATAGCTGTGTGTCTTTTGATTACCACCTCTCAGCCCCCACCCTGTATCCAGTGCCTACCCGTCTCCATCCAGCTGGGTGCCCTGGAAGGCTGACCTGTGGACTGATCACTGGGCTTCTGGTTGAAATTGCCCAGTTTGATGCACCAGCAGATCTGGCAATCAGATAAGAGTGAAAGTGGGGTATTTACTCCTTTGACTCCCTTCCTGTGGGGACAATGTGAACTGTCTGTATCCTAATGCTGTGAGTCATAGCTCTTGTCACTTGTTAGGGACCCTCTCCTCACAATTCTCTCTTTCCTTGGAAACGGTTCCTTCTCATGGCCTCTTGAGGCCTAGGAACAGTAAGGGGAGTACTGTTGTCGCTGCCCCAAATGCTACACTATTTCTTGTTTCCCCATACCCTGGCCACTTCTCTGAAAAGAGCCTCTTTATCATAAACTCTCCTCATATTTCACAATTTGAGTGTGCCATTATTTTCTGCTGGGACTTTGATCTATCTATGAAAGAGTATCTGGATGCCCTCTCTCTGGGCCTTTCTTCCTAGAGGCCATTGCTGCAGGGATAATTTAGGACATTGCTTTTTAAAGCAGTTCTTTAATCTCACTGCCTTACCAGACATCAACTCAGACCCCTCAGGGGTGAGTCATTCTATTTGTGTGGGTGAGGTTCGTTAAAAAAATTTAAGAATTTTCTCAAAAGTCCAAGTATATAGCCCCAAATAAAATAAACAACTGAAAAAAAAAAAAAGACTGTGCATTTAGATGCCTTGGACAGTGACCCACAGCTCAGCCCCTCCTTTCTGGGCAGGATGTGGTCAGAGTACTATACATGACTAAGAAATTTCCCTTTGGGGCCGCTTCTTCATGTAGTTTGGTGTGGATTAAATCAATTCCAAGTAATACCTAGAAGTTGGGGTATTATGTGTGCAGTATTAGTTGAGGAGCTTTGGAAGAGTCAGGATAGCATATTAATTTTCTCCTCTCCCAAAGACTGTTAAAAATGGCTCTTGGTAGGACTCCTTTCCTTTATTTTGGTCACAAGCAGTTAAGGGCTGGCTTTCTATGGCATGCAGTGATAGACGGAGACCCACCTGTGTGTCTGGTATAAAGCGTGTAAGGGTGCTAAAAATTCCTTGCCTGGAAATACCTTTCTTCCCAGAAGTTCTGCCACAATTCCAGAAATTCCCATTATGAGCATGTTACCTTAAGGGTATTACAGAGTGATCTGTTTTACTGGGTTAAGGCATTGTTTTGTGGGAAAAGAACATTGCGCATCAGCTAGTTGATGTCTTCGCAGAACAAAATATAACTATTGCCTCCTGGTATTGTGTGCAAAGAGAATGGGGAGCTAGAGGCCCTGGTTGGGAAGAAGGTAAACAAAGGTGTGAGGCTCACAGAATCACTCAGGAACACAGACCTGTTAGGGGGAACACAGTGGTGACTTGGTGAGCACAGGGGCCGCTGAGGTGCCTGAGTGTGCCTGGGTATGATTAACACTGTCATCAAAGATGAACTCTGCTGAAACGTGAAAATATGGTCCATGTAAAGTGTTTGGGTCAAAGCTTAATAAATGGATTTCCTTTTCTGCACCATTCATAATGTGGCTGAGAGCTGTCCCAGGCAGGAGATTGTCAATGAATATCTAAGGATGTGTCAGAGATTGAAGAACTAAACTGTTATGATAAATCAGGAGCCAGAATGGCAATCATCTGTCAGGATGATTGTGATTAATCGGTAGTGACTGCCTGAAGTGTTGTAGTTAAGGTGTGAGGTGGCATCTAGTTACAATGAATAACAATGACATTGTTGATTACAGTTGGCTTGTGAGTGTGGGCTTGGGCATGGAGGTAAGGGGAGGTGATACATGTGCCACACATTGGTCAAGCCTACCAAGGGTCTTTTTCTGCTTTATCCCATAATCAACTGTGATTGCTGGGTTTTGCAGGTCCTTAGGCTTCAGGAATCCTTGAAAAACCTTCCTAGGAGTTTACTGTCACTGGATCAGATTACAAAGAGTATATTCATGAAACTTTTCATGTCTTCCTATGAGTAAGTCTTATTATTTGGGTTAGATGCCAGTTGATAGTTTGAGAATTTAGGCTGGGGTCTAACAGACCAGGAAGAATGGTCTCTAAAAGGAATGACTGGTGGTCTCCAAAAGGAATGATATGGTGAGCATATCTTCATATGCTTATTTTCCCATTCCATGCCTTTACACTAGGTCAGGACTACAGCAATCCCTAGGAGTCATCCTTGACTCCTCTCATTTCCTCACATTATCCATCCAATCTATCGGTAAGAGCTGACAGAATATATGTTCATATGACCACTTCTCACCCCCCACTGCCACTCCAGTCCATCTCTCTGGTCTGCTGGCATAGGTTCCTGTCTGGGTCCCTGCTTTCATTCTTGTGCTCTTCGGTCTGTCTCCCAAACACGTTTTAAAAACATAAACGAGGTCATAGCATTTTTCTGCTTACCATTGTCCAACAGCTTTCCATCACACTGGAGTAAAATCTGAAGGCCTCACCTTGGCCTCAAATATCCATGTGATCTGTGGTCTGGTCCCTGTGATCTATTTCTCTGGCCTCACCTCCCCCATTCTCTTCCTCTCTCCCTCTCTTCCAGCTATCCTGGCCTACTTTCTGTTCTTCTGTCTTGCCAAGCTCATTTCCATCTCTGCCCCTTTGCTGAATATGTCCTCCCCCTAGACCTTCATGTGTCTTTCTAATTTCTTCAGGTCTCTTTCAAGTGTTACCTCCTTTCTTGACCCCTTTATCTGAGGTGACACCTCCTCCCCAGGTAACTCCTTGTTCTCTAACCTTTATTTTGCCTTCATGGTACTGCTCATTACTATTGGATACCATGTTAGATTATTATTTATGTATAGATTTTCTTTCCTCCTCCCTGGAATGTAAGTCTTTGAGGGCAGGAACTTGTTTACTGTCATAATGTTTAGAAGAATATCTACAACATAGTAGGTATTCAGGAAATATTTATCAAATGGATGCAGGATTTTGAAAGCAAAGCGTCTTGTGCAAATCCATGGCAAGGAATAATGCCTGAGTGGCAGGACCAGCTAACTGGTGGTCTAACTAAGGGCTGATAGGAGCGCCTCACGGTAGAGAAACAGTCAGAAAGTACAGCGCTTCCAGGGAATTGTGAGTCAATGTCAGAATCCAAGAGAATGACTGTGACAGCAGATAAGAGTTTCTAGCATAAAGACATTAACATTGAAGCACTTTCTCAGGTAGAAAGCTTCCTGAACACTTATGCCTAGAACAGGGACCACAGTATAGGGCCTGAGTAGGGTCTGAAGTTGAGCTTAGTTCAGAGATGGTAAATAGGTTAATCCAAAGAGGTTGGAGCTAGAAGCCTACCTGCTAATGAATTAATCCCCAATTAATCCACTGGATTCTACACAGTCTAGAGAGAGACTTTGTGCCTTCTGCAGTCAGCTCCTAATGTACCAGAGCTGACACCTCCTTGCCGTTGCTGTCCCCAAAACCAGTTCTTCAGGGGAGATGTCATTGTACTGATGATCCCCAAGAGACCAGAGACCAGTGAGTTCAATGGCCCACTTCCATCTCATGTTGGGGAACTCCACTCAGCAGCAGAGGCCTCTGCACTGGCTGGGAATCCCCACTGCATGCAGCAGCAGCCTTTGTGGGGTTGAGCTGCAAGCTACTTTTCAGATTTAGCACACAGCCTTGTGAGGAGACAAAGTTGCATTGCCTCTGATGAGGAACAAAGCCAGTGATGCTGATGTATATGGAAAACAGGAATATTTCCATAGGTTGGAAGCAAATGTCCAAGCTGGAAGTGTGGCTTGTACTGATCTTTGTGTGTCTCCCTCCCCAACTGTGTTTGTAGGCTTCCAGGATCTATGTAGAAAGAAATACATTGCTGTGTGTTTGTAGCTCCGCCCATCATTTGAGGGTAAGTAGAAAAGAGGTTTGGCGTGGCTTTCAGAGGAAGTAAGGTGAAGATTCTTCTCTCCCAGCCTAAGTAAACCGCTTAGGCCTTTCATGACTCAGAAACCACAGACCCCACAGCCAACATGCATCTATTCATTCTTGTCTACAAATATTGATTGAGAGTCTATTATTTGACTAACACAGTGGCTTGGGTTGAGGATATAATGGTACAGTAAGATTAACTCCCTCCCCTCAAAAGTAGATAATCCCATTCTAGTGTGGAACATTTTACAACATGGAAGGCAGCGTAATCTAGTAGCAAGGAATGTAAGCTGAGTTTTGCCACTCACTAGGCTGTGTGATCTTGTATAAGTCACTTCCTTTCCTCTGCATTTCAATTTTCTCGTGTGTATTTCCAGGAAATTACCCATGTTATGGGATTTAATAAAATAATATCTATCAAGTGTTTAGCCCATGTGTCAGTAAATGTAAGCTATGATTCTGGTTATGATTTTATGATAAGAGTTGGTAGGCAATGCTGTGGGAGCACGTTTATATATCAAAATACCATATTTCTGGACAAATATATTTATGTTTAAGAGCAAGCCCAGAAAAAAACTTGAGTACTTGGAGGTATCATTTTTTTCCCTTCCTGTCTAAGAACCTCTCTATCCAAATCTATCTTCTTTCCCCTTTCTGGAGTCCCTGAGTACCCTGGATCTTTCTCTGATTTTCTCTGTCAATGCTTCTCTCAGTGGATTGGCAGATCAGAAGGAACCCAAGAAAGATATATATGTCACATTGTCTCTCATTTAGAGCATTGGCCTTCCTGGAGGTGTTCTCATCTCACCCAAGGAATGGCATTATTTCAGGTATCAGTAAAGCTACATTTTCTGAAGGTAATGAAGAGGTTTGGTATCTGTACAGGAAGAGACCTGGAATGGTCTCAACAATAGACTCAACACATGGGAACTTGGTTCACAACAGAGATGGCAATACAAACCTACAGAGAGGGGAAGAATTACTCTTCAAGTGTTGGGATAATTGGTGGGAAAAGGGAATCCCTACCTCACACTTTAGACACAAGTAAACTCCTCATGGAATTAAGAGGTACGTATGAGAAGGAAATTTTATAACTTTTATAACTGTAACCAACCAAGAATTCTTAATAAAAATTTATTTCATTAAAAAATGTTTAAATTAATTTATTTTTGAGACAGAGCATGAGCAGGGGAGGGGATTCCGAAGCAGCCTCCAGGCTCTGAGTTGTCAGCACAGAGCCCATTGTAGGGCTCAAACTCACAGACTGCAAGATTATGACCTGAGCCAAAGTTGGACACTTAACTAACTGAGCCACCCGGGCACCCCATAAAAACTTATTTTAAAAAATTCCTATGACACAATAAGAAAAGATAATCTAAGAAAAGTGGACAAATAATATGAACTGGACCCTCACAGAAAATGAAACTTAATGTCATTAATAACAAGGAAAATTCAAATTAAAACCATAGTGTGATACTATTTTACACCCCTGAGGCTGGCCAAAATGAAAGTATCTGACAAAACCAATTTTGATGAGGCTGTGGGGAGACACATCTCACATATTGCTGGTTAGAGTGTGAGTTGGCAACACTACTCTGGAGAGCATATTAGAAGTGTATAACCTAAGACCCAGAAATTCTACTTGTAAGTATATATCCTAGAAAATCTCTTGCACATGTATACAAAGAATTATCTTTGCATCATTGTAAAGTCAAAAAGTTGAGATGAATTAAGGCCCATCCATAACAGGATAGGTAAGTAAGTTGTGAATTAATCATATAATGCAATCTTATACAGCAGTTAAAATGAATGAGATACAATTACATGTACCAATATAGATCAATCAATCTCTGAAAGAGAATATTGACATACAAATAGCAAACTATAGAAGGATCTGAATTATATGATACCTTTCAGATACAAACACCAAATGTTGTATCATTCACATTATATATTTATTATATGTTACATTATATCATGTTTCTTATATGTTACATAAATTATATGTAGCTTATATGTGTTTATTACATATGTACATCTAAATGATATATTTATTTATTTATTTAAAGTTTATGTATTTTGAAAGAGAGCGAGCAAGCAGTGGAGGGGCAGAGAAGGAGGGAGAGAGAGAATCCCAAGCAGGCTCTGCAGTGTCAGCACAGAGCCCAATGCAGGGCTTGAATTCATGAACCACTGAGATCATGACCTGAGCCAAAAATCAAGAGTTGGAGCCTCCTGGGCACCCCTAATTCACATGTGTTTTTTTTAAACACGTATATGTTGTTTGTGTAAAAGTACATAGAAAGTATCAGAAATGAGCATGGACAGAACAAATATCAACTGGAAGACAGTTTGGAGATGGGAGAAAGAGAAGAGAATAGTAGAGGTTTGGTGGGGGAGGGCTCCAATAAGATTTGAATAAGAATGAATAAGATTTGAATATAATAAAATACTGTTATTAAATCTTGGTTGTTGAAAGATGTTTGTGCTTTTCCATATGTTTGGCATTTTAAAATTTAAAAAAAATGGTTCCCTTTCTTGATACTGAGACTAGCCTTCGTTATATTTGTGCCAGTTATTTCTCTGATAAGACATTGTGTAATGGGAGTCTATTTATTCCCTATGATACTTCCTGGATTTGTAATACTTGGTTTGAGTCTACCTTATGTTCTCTTCTTTGGAGAAAGGTCTCATGCAGGGCAGGGATGCCATGTGTAGGTGTGCAGTCCCTTCACCATACGAAGGTGCTGGCCAAGGGGTTCTGAAACACAGTCCTTGCTCTGCTCCCCAAGAGAGGTACCTGATACAAGACTGCACCCTTGCATGGCCATGTCCAACCAGAATAGGCACCTTATGCTAATTCAGGTGCCTGAGGCAGAGTCTTTATAATCTGACCAGGTAATAGGCAGCACCTTTTTCTGTTTGCACAAAGGTACACTCTTGAGGAAAAGCAGACTTGACCTAGGAGATTAAGGCTATACCCAGGATTTCCCAGCCTTACTGGGGTAGGTATTCACCCAGTGTTTGAGAAGACAGTTGAAAACATGCTTATCTTGCATGGGACAGCCAGAGAGAGGCTAGAGGGGGATCCAACTCACTCACCAGTTTTTTCAACATGCTTTAAGTCCACAGTACATGGAACCAACCAGGTCCTGCAGACCTGCCCCCTCCTAACCAAGAAGCACCCACATGGCAAATTCTTTATAAATTTGTGGGCATTTTCTGATGACTTTGAATGAGAAGGTATAATTGATGTGCGATGAATTAGACCTTCACTGGGAAGGCAAACTGAGTTGTCAGCATCTATTTGAGGTGAATTGTTCTGATTTAATTTATTTCACATGGTGTGTTTACCTAATGTCTGCTTTCTAGCTATTGAGTACAAAACAAACAGTTATTTATATTCTCAGGTCCAAAAGAAGCAACAAATCCTTTAAAAGTTTTGTATTGATACTGCTTTGAAGATGATAGTTATTGGATTGATACATTATGGTTGAATCCTTCTGTCTATATAAAATACAGCTATAACTTAAAGTCAAAATAGTTCAGATTCTGTAAAGTATAAGATTCATCCCTGGCCCATTTTTCCTTTCAACTAATCATCCAAGACACATCTGTTGAGTGCCCTCTATATGTTAAGTGCTAAGGATAGAAGATAAAATATTAAATTGTTTCTTTTCTCAAGGAAGCCAGATATTCAAAGAATTATACTTCAATGTTTTAAGAGCAGTAAAAGAAGGGAACCCAGGAGACTGGGATGTCTAACTCAACAGCTGGTTGAAGTCATGTTTGCGTCACTGCAGACTTCCTGGTAGAGGTGATGTCTGAGCTGGATTAGAGTCTGCAGTGGGGAAGGGCATTCAGGTAGCGGAGGCAGCATGACCAAAGTCATTATATGTGACATCTGCTGGGTTTTTTTTTTTGTTCACTCAGATGATCACCCTTTGGGCTTGAGAGCAGTCTTGGTGGAGTTGTCAATCAAGGGACCCTGTGATTAGAGCCCTAGGCAGTTGAGCCACACTAGGCCCATGGAATTCTTTTACCCAGGAATCTGACTCTTTAGACCAGTTATTGCAATGGAGGAAAATGGTTGTTGCAGAGCCCTGAAAAGAATGTTCATAGTTACTACCTAGATTCCAGACTTGTTCTTGTTCTCAGATTTTTCCATGCTTAATTCTTTAGTTTTTTTCTCTTCAGTTGTGAGCTGTCTCATATCCTTACAGTAAAATCTGTTTTGCTTGTTATCCAGAATCAGTGTCTGTTGGTTACAACTGAAAAACCCTAACTGATACAAGAAAAAGAAAATCAGTGGTGGAAGTTATTAGTAGCAATCTAAGAATTCTACTTATTATCTGTCAGAATTCCTTTAGGAACTTTTCCAAACCCTTCAGAGGTGGGAAGGAGAAAAAGAGAGACAGAGAGAAAGAAAGAAAAAGAAAGAAAGAAAGAAAGAAAGAAAGAAAGAAAGAAAGAAAGAGAAAGAAAGAAAAGAACGGATGGAAGGAAGGAAGGAAGGAAAGTGAATGAAATGAAACTAAAAGAAAATAATAAGAAACAAAGAAGAGAAAGAGAGATAAATGGAAAGAAAGAAGGAAAGAGGGAAGGAAGGAAGGAAAGGAAGGAAGGACAAGGAATGGAAGAAAGAGAAAGAGTGAAAGATTCTTCTATCATGTCATGACCAAGCACCTTCCCAGGTGGTGTGATGGGAAGATACATTCCTGAGGATGGCTAGGTTTGCAGGACGGACCCCATCAACATCATTTAAACTCCTGCCTCTGACCAGCATCGGTCTCTCTCTCCCTGGAGTGGCTGTTACATACACCGTGCTGGAGAAAAGGAGCAGTTTGATGCTGCTTCACACGGAACCTATCTGGAATCTGCCAGAGACTGCTCTGCATCAGGAGACAATTTACCTGTTGGCCCTCAGGGCAAAAATGAGGATGACAATTAGCCAAAGATGTCAGATTTTGAGACTGCTGCTGGCTGAGTTTCTTAGCTTCTAGTCCACAAGCTCGAAGTCTATATTAAAGTGGAAACAATTAAAGACTCTGGCTTTTTCGTTGTATTGTAATTACAGCAACATTTCAAATTATACAAATTATAACTCACTTACTGTTCTAGGCTGTTAGCATCTGGACTGCCACCAAGGAAACCCTTTTTAGGTTACAGAGTGGTATCACTGGGTGCCCTCAGAAATCTGGAGACTCATAAGGAAGAGGCTTTACTCAAGGCAGGAACAGGGAGAAGGTTCTATTCTTCATAGAGGCATCTTACTGAAAGTGCGTGGGCTCTGATAGACCCTGGAATATTATTGATAGAAGCCTTTATTTGTTATTTTCATTATTGAGGATATTGTTGTTATCAGAATTTATCTGCAAAATGATCATGGGAGTTTAGTCTGTAGGGACTAATTCACATTAATATGAATTTATATGAATTGTTTTTACTTAAATTTTTTCTTTCTTTACCATTTCTCTGTTGGAAGCAACCAATGGAAGATTTCCTTTGGCAGGTATATGGGCTGTGTGTCTGAGACAAAGCAATCAATCATAAATTCTGTAGCAGCTCTGGAAGAATCAGGATTTTATCTCTCCTGATGAGTACTAATTCAAATACTCTCAGGTTGCCTCTAGTATCAGTGACAAATTTTTCTAGTGACAAAAATTCAGGCTTGACCTGGCTTAAGCACAGTGAATAATTTACTGTCTCTGGCCATTGAAAACTAAGATGCTGATTTGGCTTTGACTTGATTTGGAGTTGAAGTTTCTCTCTTTTTGATCCTTCCTTTTCCTGTGTCAGATTTATTCGCAGATTCCACATCATACCCCCAGAAACTCCAGGTTTATCCCATCACAAGTCCAGAGCCATCAGAGAACAATAGGCTGTCTGAGGGTTTTTTGTCAGATCCTTGAAATTCACCATATTGGACCAGTCTAGGTCACATGCACACTCCTGAATGAATCTCTGTGACAGTAGAGGGCACTGGCATAAACATAAGGTATGGGTGGAATCTCACAGCCTGTGGGACTGAGCCAGGGAGGATGGATCACCACAAACAAACACCGTAAACAATCCCAACAAATCAGAGCCTTTGCAGAAGGAGAGGGGAGTAGTTGCTGGAAAGGAAAATTGCACGTGTCTTTCACACCTCTTCAATGTAGGCATTTTTAAATGTAGTCCCCAAGGGTGGCAGAGGGAGTGGGGCCTCTACCTTGAAGTTTTTCCCTCATTTCTTTCAGTTAACTCCCCAAATTCCTAAATTCTTCTAAATCCAGAAATCTATGGAGAGCAGCCATAGCCATGATCCTGTTGTGAGGGGGTGACGGAGAATGAACTAATACATAATCAGAAGTTTTTCTTGAAAAATAAGATCTAGTTACTTGCAAATCTTCCCAGAGCATATGAAACAGAGTTTAAATATTTATTTTCTCTGAAGAAATTTTGAGAGATATAGCTAGGCAATCTAATGATTTTAAATAGGCTCCTTCCTGAAAACACTTAAAAAGACTCCCATTGACCAAAGACCTTCTCTATGCCAGACTCAGTTCTAGACGCTTGTTTAATTATTTCCCACAGCAGCCCTCTGAGGAAAATATCATCTCTATTACAATCCAGATGGAGAAACTGTAGGTCAAAGAGTTTAAGTAAATTTCTGGGCCCGAATAGGATTCAAGTCCCCTCATACCTCCCCATTAAATCCTAGAGCCCCAGGCCTTGCCCAGCCTCTGTGAAATTACACATGACTGAGAAAATCCAGCTCCCTTCCCTAATTGAGCAACAGGGATAAGAAAATCTCTCTGTGGTGTTAGGATGCATTTTTATAGTTTCTATAGTAGGAAAGGGGAGAATAGTACTAAACAATTCTGGAGCATCAGCTGGATTTGGGCCACGGGGAGTGGAGGGAAAAATGCTTTGTAGTCTACTTAACAGTAAGTTTTGAATAAAGGAGAATGTGATTTCCCAGGCCTCTTATCAGATTCAGTTCATGCTCCAGGTTGTGCGCAAACTGCAATCAGTGCCGACAAGAGTACTAGAGGTCAGCATTAGCAGACACCACGTGGCTCTCCACCTAGCAGCTACTCCCAAGCACTAATGAAATGATGCATCAAAAAGCTGCCCTGACTCACTACTGGAGTCTGTCCACACCAGCCTCTGCCACCCCCGCTCCACAGAGACCACATTTACTAAGATCACTGAAGATCCTCTTGCTCCTAAACCCACGTGGAAATTCTTCTCTGTGAGTCTTTCTGGTCTCCGTGGTGCTTGATCCAGCAGGCCACTTCTATGCTCTAAATCCTCTCAAGCATGCAATAGCATCACTGCTGGGCTGTCTTCTCTTCCAGGTCATTTCTAAGGCATTTCTTATAATTGGCAGGAGATCCTTCATGTTCTGTCTGGGGTTGATGACCATGTTAATGACAGATCAAGACCCTGAGCACTTCCACTTGTTTCCGTGTGTTCAGTATGGGAGAATTCCACCCAACAGGTTCAAATCTTGAGCTATTTATAGATAACATGACTTTTGCCTAAAGGTCACCCAACAAGCATACTTGATACACAAATCTATGATCCTCTGTCCAACTGTAACCTGCTATAGAAACTTTCATAATATATTTTGAACTTTGGTGTACAGATTTTTGTCATCCAGTTAAAGCAAGCACAGTACATCTTTCCTCGTTTAAATAGAATTTAATAAGGAGTAGGGAAACAGGTGTTGGAGGACTGAAAATATACAAAAGGGAATACCGAGGCATTCCAGAAGTTTTGGCTGCAGAAAATAGCTAAGAGAACAGAGGGAAGAGGTTGGGGTGATTAGAAATCCAGAATCATGAAGAAGGGGATACACAGAGAGCTAAGGCCTAGGCCACTGAGGAGGGACCATGGTCAACTGGTGCGGGGAACTCTGAGGAAGGTCTAGTAGTCCTGGAAAAACTCTGGGAACTGGGACCAATAGATACTAGCAAGATAAAGGCCATGGAATAGAAACAATATAAACAAAAACCAAAACAGGAATGAGCAAGTGCCTTTTCCCTTCCACTCCAGTCTCTTTATTTTGCCCTGAGGAGCAACTAAAAGGATCGGCAGGCAAAAGTGAAATAGGTTTGCCGAATTCCCAGCCCCAGCATTACAAAGCAAAGCATGGAAGAGTGGATTGCAGCTAAGAGACAAGAGGTTAATAAACACACACCTCTGACCCATTCACTCTCACCGCTGTATTTGAACTTTCTGTAAGGAGCATTATTTGCCCAGAATTTCCATTCCCCAACTCTTCTGTGTCATTAACCCTAATTACAAAAAAAATCCAAGGGTCTATTTGCTCCATGAGATCTTCCTGGATTGATCACAGGAAAAAGGAGGGCAGTTCTTGCCCATCATGCTGCACATACTGCTTTCTGGCTGTGCCTGCTAACATCTACAGAGATGGAAATCCATCTTCTCCAGCTGCTTTTCCCTTGTGGTTTAAGTGTGTCCTGTGCATTTGGTGTACTGGGAATTACTGAATAGTCACCTCCCAGCTGTATGCAAACAAATGCTTAGTTTTCTTTGTGGGAGCACTTACATTTCTTTGACAAGTTTCCATTCCGTCTTGGGTGAGGATACTCAATTTCATCCCGATTGTGAAATTAGGTTGGATCCTTAAGTCACTTATGGTTTAGAATAGTATCATTTCAAATGAATATTCAGTCCAAATCAGGTGCTGTGACACTTAGCCACTGTCTCACTTAAAACATCAATTTCATGGTTTCTGTCTGTTTCTCAAAGATTTTTCTTTTCTCCCCTGGGACCTTGAGCTTGCCTGTACACCTCCATTGCAGGGAGGGGAGGAAGATCTCCTGCAGGTGAAGGTACATTAGTGGAAAGAAAATTGATAAGCTGGGATGGAATCAAGTACTTCCCAGCAGAGCCCAGCCACTAGTTTCTTGCTGGTCTGCTGTCAGGTGCTGGTGATGCCAGCCATCCCGATAGGTGGCTCTTTTGGCCTGGATAGTACCTGGTCTGCTTTCTCATGGGGCATGTTGGATGCACTCTCTAGCCAGAATATGTCAAGGCACAGTTGGATAGTACTGCTTCTTTGCCTTCATCATTGGAGAGCAGTCTCCAGGGGTCCCACCACGTTCTTCCTTCCAACAGTGGAAGTCTTTGGGGTGTGACTCTCTGGCCTCTGCTACTCTGCCACCCTGTGCCAGTCTCAGGCATTTTACTCTTGAGCTCATTTGTCATCCTTCCTCTGCTACCCTTTGTTATCACAAGGGGCTGATCCTACAGGTTATGTTGTCCAGGTTCCCAGGTCATCTGGGTTTTGTCCAGAATCAGCAAATAGGAGGATTAGCAAGAGATTGTAGGTGGCATCGCTGGTAGTGTGGGGTGTCCTCTGTAGCTCTAGCGTCCACTGGATGGGTGCTTCATGGTCTTTGGCCCTTACACATTTTTCTTTTTCCCAAGGCCCAGCCTGGTCTAGATCAATGGGAACCTTAGGAACACCCTCCACATCTACCTTGCCTCTATGAACAGTGCAAAGGTGATCTGTGCCAACTCTCACTCATTATGCTACCTTGCCATGGCAGGTTGGCAGATACTGGCACCCAGGAAACTGCAGATGAATAACTGGTTCCAGTCCCTGTACTTTGAAAACCATCTAAAATACAGTGGAGAAATGTCCAGAAATTGTAGCTTCCCATCCCACTACACAGTGTGCTAGTGGGGGAAGGATGGAGTTCTGGAAGCTCCCCAAAGGTCCTCCTTTAATCCTCTCTCCTTCCTAAAGTGCTCTTCTTTTTCAGGCACAAGAGCTGCCAAACAAGTTGTGGCTTGTTCACACCTTGGTGAGGATTGACCCTGGGACCTCTGTCTTCAGTAACTTCTATAACTTCTCCTTACCAGTGGGTGAGGGGCCAACGGGCTAGTCATGTAACCTGGGGGAGCAAGGAGTCTCAAGGAATATTTCCCACTTAATGTCATATATGTCCCTGTATAAGATATGCCTCTGACCTAAAGTTTTAAAGATATTCATAGAAAACTGTAGGATCTGGAGTAAATCCTATGATGCCACTGTGTTGGATTAAATTAAATGAATACCAAAGGAAATCTTGTAGAAGCAGAAGACCTAGCAAAAGAGAAACTTGCAGTCTTGCAGGAAACTGGGCCTACAGAAAGAAAAGAAGAAGGCATCTCTCCCTAAACGATACTGTATTCCTGGATATTCCTAATACTGTCTGGTAGATGTTACCTCTTTTCCCGGTGATCTACACCTCCATCATGCTGGCATATGCTTCTTGGAGAGTAAAGTGTACTCTATGGAGATTCATTCTTTTTTTTCTTTTTTCATTTCTGGCCCCCTTACCCTGTAATCACTAAAAGATACATTGAAAAACAGGGTGCCTCCATAGAGCTTCACATGGAAGTCGTTCAAAGTAAAACAAAAGACCCACTAAACTAAAACAAACAAAGCCCATTTTTTCTAATTCTATATGTCATGCCAAACACAACAGATTAAAAACTGTAATGCTCACACTTACTTATTAAGTCTAGAACTTGCCACAACCCCTTTAGTTTTATTTTTATTGTCTGAAATTCTCCAACGATTCAATGTCACTTTTTCTCTTTGGTATCATTAATTTTCAGGGTTAGATAGAGATCAATAGTCATAGTTTGAAATTGGCATCTTTGGAGGAGAGATATGTTGTGCCACTGTACATAGATTGGATGGTGCCCTGGTTAAGAAAATGGTGTGCTCTTTCATGATTGCGTTCATCGATAGTACCCTGAGCCTTATTTTATTCTTTTGTGAAGATTCTGACAGTCTCTTGTAGACTATTATCTATCACTGAGTTTTCTTTCCTCTCCTTTCATATTGGGTCTCTGGAGTGGAACTTTATTTAAAAGACCCTGACATGAGAAAAAATGGCCATGGCCAGGCCATTCTCCTTTAGCACCAAGGAAAGTGGCCAAGTAGTCAGACACCCAAGTCAAGGACTCAGTCTAGTGCCTATGCAGCCAGGGTGTGGCTTTCAAAGTAACCAATCTCATTTGGGGGACTTTATGACAATGGATATTTTGATGTTACAAAATCCTGGGCAAAGTCGGCAATCACTTCCCTGAGAAAGGCTTCTTTGGCTCAGAAAGAGGCAGCCCTCAGAGACACTCATCTGGGAGGCAGAAATCCACCTTATTTATCTGTCCTTTCAACAAATATTTATTAAGTACCAATAATATGCCAGGTGCTATAAATACAGCAATAAACAAAACTGATACAAATCCCTGCCCTAAAGGAAATTATATTATTATGTGTGTGTGTGTGTGTGTGTGTGTGTGTGTGTGTGTGTGTGTGTAAAAAGACAAAAAATATTAACCAGGGCATTATGTATCTGTTTATCTGCCCTGTTTTTTAGGTGGTGATAAATATTACGAAGAAAGTATAGCAGGAAAAGTTGTGCCAAGGTATGTGTATATGAGGAGAGTTGCCATTTAAAACCTAGTGGCCAGGGAAGGCATTACTGGCAGGGTGACGTTTGGGGAACAGAAAATGCCAAGTCTCTGTTCTAATTTGTTCTAAGCATGCTTGATGGACAAGCAAAATGGCCAAAGTGGCTTGAGCCCAATGACGGGAGGGAGTGGTAGGAACTGAGGTCAGAGAGGTATCAGGGGCCAGATTGTCCAGAGCAAAAGCTTGTTCTTAGGGTCTACTAGATATTGTTCTTTAAGGTAATTAAGAAACTCATGTATACACATATCACATTTTTGGACTTAATTTTTGTTTACTGTGTTTCAATATGGTTGTTTTCTTTTTTAACCCCATGTCTTTTATGCACTTAAAAATGTTATTTTGAGAAGGAATCTATAGACTTCAACTGTCTGCCAAAGAGATTCACACCACAAGAAGGTAAAGAATTCCAGATGCTACTGCAGGACTTCAGCCTTTTCTCTGAGAGATAATATGAGCAATCACTTTGGCTGCCATGTTCAGTGTAGACTAAAGATGGACAAGGGTGGTGGCGGGAGATAAGTTAGGAAGCCCTGACAGTGATTCAGGCAAGACATGATGGCAGCTTGAACCAGAGTAGTAACAGTGGAGGTAGTGGGGAGGGGCCAAATCCTAGAGAGGTTTTAAAGGTAGAGCCAACAGGATTTGCTGATGGATTGGATATGAGCTTAGAAGGAAACAGTCAAAGGTGACTGTGAGATTTTAATCCTGAGCAACTAGAAGGATGATGTTGCTTTCTTCTGAGATAGGGAAGCATGCAGGGGAGCCGGGGAGGAGGGATGGGGAAGATTAGATTTAGTTTTTGGGCATCTTATGTTTGAAATGCCTATTACATATCCAAGTGGAAATGTCATATAGGCAACTAGAGGTATAAGTCTAGAAGTGTGGGGGACAGTCCAGGCTGGAAATGCAAAGTCAGGAATCATCAGATTATACCTGGAATTAAATCTGTTTGACCAGATGAGATATTTAAAAAAAATTTTTTTTTAATGTTGTATTTATCTTTGAGAGAGAGACGGCTTGAACAGAGGAAGGTCAGAGAGAGAGACACACACACAATCTGAAGACAGGCTCTATGTTCTGAGCAAGCTGTCCAGCACAGAGCCTGACGTGGGGCTCGAACCCATAAACCCCGAACCTCAGGACCTGAGCCGAAGCCAGACACTCAACCGACTGAGCCACCCAGTTACCCCAAGAATTTTGTTTTTTAATCTTGCGAAGTAGTACACATGGAAAAGAAATGAGTTTTGATGGCTGTTACCTGGGGTGACCTACGGTTTAGAATTTGCGAAGAGGAAAGGAATCAGCCTGGGAGAGCAGCCAGATTTAGGAGGAAATTAGGAAGATTCGATGTCCCTGAACTCAAGGGAAGAAAATGTCATCAAAGACCAGTGATTATCTGTTACATGCTGCTGATAAAGCAAGCAATATGAGGCCTGAGTTGACCATGGCTTTAGCAACTTGGAAGTCAGTGGTGACCTAGAAGAGAGTTTTAGCCAAATGACTGGAATGAAAGTCCTATTGGAATAATAGGTTAAAGAAAGAATAAGAAAAGGAAGAATAAAAGAATAAGGAAAAATAAGAACAATGGGAAGAGGAAACTCCTGTCCAATATTTCCTTTAAAGAGAAACAGAAAATTTAGGTGATAGCTGGAGGGGGTATGAGGATCCAACATTTTTTTCTTTAGATGGGAGAAATTTCAGCATATTTGAACACTGATAGAAATGATTTTAAAAAGGAGGTCACACAGATTACTCATGTGAGATAGAGGCCATCATTAAAGCAATGTCTTGGAGTAGATAAGATTGGTAACAACTAGAGGGAGAACAGAGGGATTAACCTTAAACATGACCTGTTAAGTTCACTCATAGTAACAAGCGGGAAGGCAGATAAAAAGAGCAGAGTATTATGGGAGAAGTGGCAGTGAAATGTGAAATTTCTCTTTTGATTCCCATCACTTTCTTTATGAGAAATAAGATGGTAATCAACTAAAAATGGAAATGGATAGGGAGAAGAGATTGGAGATATGAAAAGAGAGGAAAGGTGTTGAATGGTTGTCTAGAGCGGTGGAAAAGTGAATGGAACAGCAAAATGCTGGCAGTAGAGTGCCAAGCAGCATTCAGGACCCTCTTGCTATTAGTGGTTAAGCATTTCAAACTTTTTTCTTAATGTTTTTAAAAATTTATTCTGGAGTGAGAGAGAGAGAGAGAGAGCGAGAGAGCGCGTGCCTGAGCAAGCGTGAGCAGAGGAGGGTTAGAGAGAGAAGGAGACACAGAATCTGAAGACAGGTAGAGGCTCTGAGCTAGCTGTCAGCACAGAGCCTGATGCAGGGCTCAAATCTACAAACCATGAGATCATGACCTGAGCTGAAGCCGGACACTCAACCGACTGAGCCACCCAGGCACCCCTAAGTAAGCATTTCAAATGAATCTATTCAAAATGTTACATTTTTCTTATGTCATATTCAACTTTTTGGGTATAGACCTGAAGTAGGTAGAGAAAATCAAGCAAGATTGGATTTTGTCAATTAACTTGAAGGGGAGGACACAGCAAGAAAACTGAGAGCAGACCCAAGGGAATAACTGATTAGCTATGGAATTTAAGTAAAAGAACGAGGCTGTGAGGGTGGTGTGGACAGTAAAAAGGTGGTAGAACTCAATAGATTGTAGATTCTAGTGTCATAGAACAATTTTCAGAGCCAAGGCCCTAGAGGGAGAGAGCTGGAAAGATAGGAGGTGGGGGACAGAGAACAGGATTGTTAGAATAGGGATTATGGGAGTGATGTGACTTTTGGTAAGGACTAGGTTAAAGTATGGCTTTGAGAAAGAGACGCTGAGTTATGGTGGACAGTAAGATCATCAAAGGGATAGAGGTTAAGGAACCAAGAGTCCAGCCTCTTGGAAAGATCATCTACTTGGATATTTAAATCACAAAGAATTAAGTAAGTAGTGATGTTGACAATGATAGTAAGTCTTGGAATCAAATCTTTGTGAAATAGGAATGGTGGCAACCATGGTTTTTTTTTAAATTTGTTTTATTTAAAAAAATTTTTAATGTTTTTATTAATTTATTGAGAGACAGAAAGAGACTGTAAGCAGAGGAGGGGCAGAGCGAGAGGGAGAGACAGAATCCAAAGTGGGCTTCAGGCTCTGAGCTGTCAGCACAGAGCCTGATGCAGAGCTCGAACCCATGAACTGTGAGATCATGACCTGAGCTGAAGTCTGCCTCTTAACCAACTGGGCAACCCAGGTACCCCAACCATGGGATTTTAGATGTCTGCAACAAGAAGAAAAGTATGAGGCACTATCTAATTGTTTATGATTCAAAGCTGGGGTCTGGGATAGTGGTCTTCCATTGCCAGGGTTAAGACAATGACAATGGTCTTTTTAACACAAACTTTCCTCAACTCTATCTCTGAGAGCTCTCTTTGTTGAGTAGGTAGATGTAGGAAGCAAATAATTATCCTGTCTTTTTTTTCAGGCAGATTTCATGTATTTTTCTGTTTTAATTTTGGCTGTTCACCTACTTTTTTCATCATTCACTAGGGTGACAGACAATCTTTGTGAGTCTTTTATCCATAACTCCCTTTTGCCTAGTCAACTTCTAGCTGGTGGTGGCAATGTGACACTATTCTGGCCAATGAAATAAAAGCAGAAGTAATTGAGTGAGGTTTCTGAGAAAGTTTTTCCTTTCCTGAGAAAAAGAGACAGACTCAGTAGTCATTTCCCTTTTACTCCTTGCTCTTGTTTTTTATTTTCCTTTCTGCAAAATGGATGGGCAGCCCCAAGGTGCAACAATTATCTTGTAACCATGATTGCAGAACAGAAAGATAGTAAGAGTCTGGGCTCTTGATTCCATTATGCCCCAGCCCTAACGATTACCTCTGGAATTCTTGTCACGTAATACAAATACATCCCTCTTCCTTAAAGCCAGCACGTTAGCTTTGTTTGTTTGTTTGTTTGTTTGTTTGTTTGTTGTTTTTGAAACTTGCTGCTTCCCTTACTCATAACACTACTTTTTTGTGTGTGAAGATAGAAATACTAGACAGTTAAATTTAAGAGGGAATTTTACGGACTTATTTGTGAGTAACTTTATTTTGATAACCTCTGTCAACCAAAATGGTTTGTTTGAGTTTTCCCCTTCTTTAGGTTACTGCCTTATCCTCATTCCTCACTTCACTGTCAGATTTATTATATGAGTAGCCCATACATACTTTCTTTACTCTTTGCATTCTACCATATATCAGGCCTATAGAGTTGATCTCTAGATGATTTCCACGGAAACTGTTACAACTAACTTTACTGATGACCCTGTGGCATTTTTAAAAATTCTTATCCCCCTTGAAACCTTTGTAGGGATGGCTCAATTGGTGATTTCCCACTCCTCTTCCTCCATGGGCTTCTGTAATACCACCCTTCCCTAGTAGAAGTCCTCAACTTCTGAATTATTTTCTTGACCCTTTTCATAGCTCCTTGTCATCTGCCTAACCCTCACTCTTTCTTCTCTATTATACACCCCTTATTCCTCTTGCCCTATTTTCCCCCACTCCCTTTTAATCTCTAGATTTACCCAAGATGATTTCATATATTACTAGGTCTCTACTTGCTTCCAAAAGGGCAGCAATCTATAAGTTCATCATTTCATTTCAGACTGCTCACTAGACCTACTTGCTTCCAGAACACCTTACTTCAAATATTACTTTATCAAAACTGGATTTAATCATGTTCCTGTTCATGTTATACAGAAATTCTACCTATTCTTTCCTATTTTATTTCTTTTGTTACCACCATTCATCCAGTGTCCAAGCAAAGGACTTTGAAAGCAACTCTACTTTCTTTTACCCCCATTTTTCATATCCAGTTGGTGAATAGCTCTATTAATTTGTGCCTTGGAAATCTTTCTTAAATATCTTTCTTTTCTCCATCCTCGTTACATCTGCCTCTGTTTAGGACCTCTCTTACCTTTATACCCTCCCTTGTCTCACTTCCACTAGATAATGGTTTTCTATTATGTTTTCTCCATTCTTATGAAGACCCATCCTCAACCTTTAGAAGAGATATCAGTAATTTCTTCAACTTGACCATCTACTAAAAAACCTGTGATTAGTGGGAACATAGGGTAATTTGAGACTCTTGTTAGTTGTCCTTTCCAACTTTGGATATCCAGTTTTTATTAAGAGTTCAGCCCAGAAAAGGGAGGGAAGGATGGCTTGAAGATGAAATCTAACCCTGTATCAAACCAGATCTGCAGAGAGCTAGCTGAAAAAAGATTATCAAGGGTGTTACTCATGACTTCACAAAGACCTCCTTTTGCTCTGTGAGATGTTCCTGTCTCATGTCAATACTGGGAAGAGTGAGTTGTACTTCCCTTAAGCAATCAGTAACAAATATATTTATGTTTAACTCTTGATTTATGGCTCCACCCTAAACGGAGGCATCTGGTCTTTGTTTTTCATTTTTCATTGGCTCCACATTTATTTTATGCCCCTTATATTTATGTATCTTTGGATGTTAACTTCACTTTTCTCTTAGTGAAAACAATGAAAACAAATATATAAATAGTTTAGGTTCTCTTTATGTCTTTCTCTGGCTACTGTATTAGTGGCTTTGCTTGCCCACCTCATATCTCTCCTATAGATCCTTTACTTATTAATCACATTATTCTTCTGTTTAAAGCATTCAATAGTTTTCTTCCTCACTCTTTTACAGGATATATACATATCTCCAAAATATGTAATCTTCACAATCCTGCAATTATCTTTTTCTAGCCATGGGTCCTGTGCCTCCCCCATGCCCCTTTCTCCAATTATGCTAAGCCACTCTCTTGGAAATGTGTGTCTCAAGCTTTGTAAGTTCATTTTGTTCAAAATGGTAAATGTAGTTGTGACATATGCATATATAAGTATATATGCTGTGCCTGCTATTCATTCTATACTCATGATTCCTAGTCATCCTTTAAGACCCATGTCAAAAGTTACCTTCTCTGTGATGCCTTTCCCAATTCCTTTAGAAAGAGTTTTTTCTCCTATAATTGTTCCTATAATACTTTCAGATTATTTTGCTAATAGAAATTATCGTGCTGTATTATATTGACTTGTTCCTTAGTATATTACTTAACCATTTGTTTTCATTCATCTCTGTACTTTGCTTGGCATAGTGCAGTGCTTAACAAGTTTGTTTTGATTGTGCAAGTGAACACTAAGTGTTTTTGGGTGGATGTCTGTGGCTGACATTTCACCACCTCATGTGATACTGTGGCCACATGACTTTTGGATTTGTGGGGTTTGTTCAGTTACAACAGTAAGTCACTTAAAAAGTTTTGATTCCAATAATAGATTTATTGAGTCATAATAGTCATCTCTAGGTCAAAATAACTAGAACATGGTATACTGACAGCTGCTAGTATCTTTTGGGGTCTCACCATTCTATCTTTAAAAGAAAATCATTCCATCAACCTCTAACAGAATCTCACTGACTGGAAGGTTAATGAGAAATTAGTGATGTTTAGACATCTTGAATTAAAATTGGAAACAAGGGCTATTATTAGGGATGCCATGTTTATGATAGATAGCTACATAAAAACCATTATGAACTGAAACATTTTTGAGAAAAAAATATTTTAGCACCTGTTTGCCAGAAATTTACTAGTCATTTTAGGTGTCAATAGCTTATTCCTTCAATTAGATTGAAGGTGGTGTACGATCAGGGATCACACATTACCTACTACTTGACATGAGCTGAGCATATTGATGGCAAAATACCCACTGCCATAGCCTTTCAAACATGTGCACACTGTGGAAGGGATTCTTCCTGCATCATGGGAATACAGTCTAGTTTAAGCTGCTCTAAAAGTGGAATGTCCGTCTTCTTTCTCCTGCTATATAGTCCTGCGATTTTGTTTTGTTTTCTCCATATGTGGCTCTCTGGGAAGTCATATGATCTTTGGCTCTAGCCAGGGACTAATGGGCACATGAGATCTTGAGGGTTCTGGTCCAAAATACAACGGGGAAAAAAAAAACCCCACCCAACCAAGGCTTTTGTGAAGGCAGAACAACTAGTCAGCTCTGAAAATACATCCAAGAAATGAAACATTCTCAAAATGCTCACAATAAAGATTTTCTGACCTTGGCCCAAAGTAATTACGGCATTCATGCAAAAGGATCTCCTGGATGTGAAACCCAAGGAAATGTTAAACATAAATTTTCTGCTAGCAACACTTAAGAGTGTTATACTTTTAAGGAGAAGAGCTGACTTAGAGAGTGAGGATGTGCTTTTAGGAGAATTTGTCCTGGAAGCCTTTGCTGCTATATAGCTCTGGCATTGGAATTCATGAGGAAGTTAAACACACTGCCTATAACTATGATATAAGGAAAAATGGGGAAAAAGCACATAAATACACAAAATCAATCTGCTAGTGCAGCAAGAAAACATAGATTAAACCGTCAAAATAGAGTTGGGTTTGTGTGTGTGTGTGTGTGTGTGTGTGTGTGTGTTAAAAACAAAAGAAAAACAACAACAAAATTCAATTTTAATGTTATTATTGCCAGTTTGAATCCCCAAGGGATCAAATGGTGGTTGAGAGTGGTTCTACTTATGAAAAGATGAGTATTTAGGAAATATATTTTCTCCATTGGTATTAGGCTACAGACATCCATGGGAGCTGGACCATTTATAGTCTCTGATTTGTATTTTTTCTTTTTTTTTTCCTTCTTCATCTTCTTCTTCTTCTTCTTCTTCTTCTTCTTCTTCTTCTTCTTCTTCTTTTTTTTAGCATCAGTAGAGTAGGGGTGGGCAGAGTGAAAATAGTCTCGCACTAATTTTAGATAATTTACATAGCATTCTTAGAACATAATCTTCTCTTTGACTTTCATGAAATGAGCAACTGGACCAAGGAGAACAGGATACAGATGAGGCATTTTAGTGGGGATCTTTCAATGTCTGCTGGCATAATACATCTATAAGGCATACTTGAAAAAATTACTTAGAGGGTCCTTATTGTGTATGTGAAGTGGTTACTTTTCTATTTAATAACTTTAGTTTTTTTCTGTAAAGTGTTGCTAACATATTGAGTATGTGGGACAGAAGTCAGAGTGATGGCAAGATTCTGTCACTACGAGTAGCTAGTTTCTAACAAATGCAAGGAACAGGACTGTGACTTGCAGTTCCCTTGTGTGGTGTAGACATGTGGAAAGAGAGTGGCAAAAGGAATGGAATGGATTGAATACATATTTTGAAGTTCTCTGATTTTTTTTTCTGTTTTTGAGTGAAACGCACCATTACTATATCTCTTACAATAAATGTAGAGGAATGTGTGCTGCCCTATCCAGAAGTAAGCCAATCTTCTTTGCTTCAAGGGTCAAGAATCCTATAGAAAAGCTAAATATTACAAAATTAATTTTTCCAAAGAAAATACTTCTGCATTTTTGAGCAATGAAATTATTCTATCGATTTACAACAAAACTTAACCACATGCCTCAAATGACTTGAGATAATTTTGTTCTTAAAGCTTTCATCTTCTTGATCCAGCTAGTACAGAACAATACTGAAATGAATGAACTTTGCCCAAACAGAGGTTGTTGTTTTTTGTTTGTTTGTTTTGTTTTTTTAAGCTAAGGGCCTTTTAAATGCCTTAACAAGGTCTAAGAAAATTCATGGATCCAGGACACTAGTAGTTGTGTGCTGAATGCCAGCAGGCCAAGAGTTACTGCTATGTGGCATTCCACAGTGAGTCTGGCCACACTCATGTCGATCTACATATATAGATCAACTTATCTCTGACTCAAATCCCTCAATGCCAGACTGGTTCTAATTTTATTAAAATTTTGTCAAAGCTGTTCCTGGACTGGAAACTTACCTGCTGAGTTTTAGCCCAAGGCAGATTTTAATGGCCAAACTCTACAGGCATCAAAGGGAGGAGGAGTTAGTTTGAGGGTGCTGTCTCTTCCTGAACGTGACAGCCTGCTCTCCTGCAAAAACTCCACAGATATGTCGCAAGTTAGGAGACTGGAGCATCTCTGACAGGCAGCCTGGAGTTTAATGACGCCTCTCCCTTCTGTGGCACCACCTCAGCACAGGCATTTCCTGCCCTTAGAAATTTTAAATGCTCACACTGATCGAAACATTTGGAAAGTCAGAGCTAATTTCACCTACAACCTTTCCTTCAACACAAGCTGCGCTTTTCATGTATTAATTCACTTCTTCACTTAGATTTAGCTTTGGTGATTCACAAATCCTTCTTTTTCCTATTTCTCTTATCCCTGAATGAAACTCATGAAGACAAAGGAAAGGGAATTGAAACACCTGAATTGCCTTGACAAATTCTGAGTTATTGTGAAGACATTTAATTTTTGTTGCAGGTTTTTAATGAAAAAACAGTGCACAGACAGGCCATGGCCCAAGTCTCACCTTTCCATTGCCCTTACCTTGCAATGGGCCATAATTTTAATTAAGCTGAGTTAAAGACAGAGAGGCAGAGGACACAATTACTGTATTAAATTTTATGGTAGTGGAGGCTGAGGGATGCAACTGACCAATTACGCTAATAGGCACCTCCTTACTGATGGGCTATTTCAGAAATAAGTGATTCCCAACCAGAAAGGCGTTGACGAGAATCTACACATTGGTTGTTGGTTCATGAATTGTCATGTAAAGCCCAGCTTCAAGGCCGATTGGCAGCTTTCTCTGCTTAAGCTCCTTAAGGTCAAGGACACCAAAGAAAGGAAACTCGGCAGAAGTTGAGGCTATCAGGTTCTATATGACAATTTTTGACCCCCATTGCATGTGTGTGTTGGGGAAAAGAGGACGAGGAGAAAAAGAGACTAGAGGAGACATATCCCCAAAAAGGTCATGACTCAGGCAACAGGCTAATCTATTTGGAGAAAGGTCAAACTTTATAAAATCCATCACAGATACATCAAGCCTCCTTTCCCTTCAACCACCCACACTAACCAGCAAGAGATTCATAGATTCTGGGGCATCTGCAAAAGGAAAAAGACTATACAAGGTTGGGATAAATGTTCTCTTACTCTATGGCATTGACTCCTGGCATCTTCACTGCCTTTGTCTTCAGCAATGGTAGGCTCATCCATGGATCCTCACCAGGAGTCCTATTACTTGGTACAAAATGTTTTGCAAAAAAAACAAAGTCAGCTGCTCCCATCTTAGACTGAGTCCCTCCCAGAGCAATTGAATCAGAATTTCCGAGGATGGGACCTATACAACTGTTGTTAATAGTAGACCAGGTGATTCTAACTTATACCAAGGACTGAGAACCAAAGAACCACAGCATCACACAATTCTATACATCCTGTGGATGCAAAATGAATGCAAGCTTGCTGAATAAAAGCAAAGCTGGCACTATTATCCTCCATCTGTTCAGAAAAGCTTTCTATCCAGACATTTGCTAAGGGCCAGTATATCTAGGTCTTGGGTTAGGCAGTAAAATTCTCACAATTTCATGTGCATGAAAATTACCTGGGACCTTGTCAAAATAGAGAGTCTGGTTTAGTAGGTCTAGGGTGAGGCTGAGTTTCTGTGTATCCTACAAGCTTCCAGGTAGTACTGGAGCTGCAGGTCTAGAGACCACATTTTGAGTAGCAAGACTAAAAAGGCTCTTTTCCTCTTACCTACAGCAATTTCTTGGGCTTCCTTCAGGGTTGACACAAAACCTGTTTGGAGAGAGAGGTCTGCTTCCCCGTCTGGGTCCCCCTTCCTTCCTGCCTCCCCGCGTCTCTTTTGCCTCCTTATATTCTGGCTCTTTTCATCAAAATCTTATCTCTGAAGAAAACATGTAAGAGTGTTTTATGAGGACAGTGACAGCAGCTTTGCTTTAGCTATTTATTTCTGTTCCCTCTCACCCTTCTCCCCACCCTACCCCCACCTTTTTGACTAGATTATAAAAACTTAAGCTGAGGCTTTCATGGTAACGTTTCAGGCATCCATGAGGCTGCCTGAAAGACAGATTTTAGGGGCTGGAGGGGGGGCAGGAGAATCAACACCTTGAAAAAGCCTCTCAGGTCACACCACATAGCAAGAATAGATGACATCTGTATGTTTGTCTAACAGCTGCTTTGTATACCTTGTTTTTTTCATTGTTACACAATTGTGACCAAAGTGAATATACATTTCTGTTTGGCATTTCCTATCACAGCAGCTACTATTTATAGAGTGTTTTGTGTTTTTTACAAGGCATTTTTATTATAGAGAATGTGAACGTACACTAAAAGTAGAGCCCTATGTGCCCATAACTCAATCCCAGCAAACATAAGCTCATGGCTGGTTCTGTTCCATTCATACCTCTGTCTATTTTCCCAAATCCTAGATATCACATCAATTACAGAATGCTATTTATGAAACAGGCATCATTCGAATGATTTACATTTATTAGCTCATTTAATCCTCACTGCACCCCTATTAGGGAGGCCCCATTATTATCTCCATTTTACTGATGAAAAAACAGAGGCAAAGAAAGATTAAATCATACAGCTAGTAAGTACTTGAACCCAGGCAGTCTGTTTCTGAAGGAAATACTCTGAACCACTATACTGCTCAGCTGATCAAGATTTGGGACTTGAGCTTCCTTCTTTTCCTTGCACTTAGGGCCTCTGCTCCACATGGGAGCACGCAGGGGTTGAACTATTGATATATCAGCTCCCGGTTTGTGCTCAACGTTAGCAGCCCACCTACAATGTTGTTCCTTGGGGAAAATGAATCAGGTCTCCCAGTTCCCGACATTTTTTCCAGGACCATTCATAGTGAACCATGGGTCCCGAGCTGATCGAGCTTCCTGGCTTTCTTGCCCTCAGGGCTGTTGATTGCTAGGTTACCTTTAACATTTATGGCATGCTATGTAGAAAAGGAAAAACCCAGTACAGTGAGATCTTATTTTTGTGAAGCAAAATGGTATATAATAGTATTTATATCCACACACACACAAGATATATATACATAGACACACCCCAGATATACACACAAAGACTCATACCAAATATATACACATATGCACATCATGTTTACACAGAAACATACACACATAGAAACACAGAGGTGAGTTTGGTATTATCCTTCTATGTAATTTTCTGTGCTGTTACAAACATAAAGTTAGGAAGTGCTCTTTGTTCCATTTTCCCTTCTGTTGGTTTAAAATTATATGCTCCATTTCTATTCTTTTATTGGTTAAGGGTTTTTTTTAACATTGTAGTTTTTGTTACATATCCATGAGTATATATTTTTGTAATAAAGACAATAGTTATAATCAGTCTGTGTCCCTCTCTAGGTCAAGACAAAAACATTTACTTCTCTTTGTGCTTCCTCTGCTTTCAATGTTCATATGATCCAGAATGTTACTTCCAAATAGCTCTGACTGTCCTTTTAAATAAATACTTATTTAGAACTAATCCATTCATTGTATTCTTTGCTTATAAATGTTTCTTGGGGTGCCTGGGTGGCTCCGTTGGTTTAAGCGTCTGACTTCGGCTCAGGTTATGATCTCATGGTTCATGAGCTCGACCCCCACATCAGGCTCTGTGCTGTCAGCTTGGAACCTGCTTGGGATCCTCTCTCTCTTTCCTCCCCCCTCTCTCTGCTCCTCCCCTACTCTCACTTTCTCTCTCTCTCAAAATAAATAAACAAATAAATATTTCTTATGTCCCACTCCTTCCTACTATGTTCATTTGTTCCTCTGTTGGAGTACATTCTGAATTTCTTTAGAAGATCACCAGTGAGTGCTAAGCCTTCTAAGATTTGAATGTCCGAAGATGTTTTTTTCCTTTCTTAAAGCATAGGTTTCTTCTAGTACTTTGTATGTGCTCTTGAGTTCTTGAAATTTCACTATGATGTCTAGAGATTGAGCTAAAGAAAATTTTGTTGTGTATATGACTAGTGGCACTCATTCGATTTGAGGATGCTTATCTTTTTTTGGTTCTGGCAGGTTCTTGGTGACAATTTCCTCAAACATTGCCTTTCTTCCATTCTTTGTATTGTCAGAACCGTAAACTCCCCAGTTATCGTCCTTTAATCCTGTGTGTTCTGGTCCTTGCCACTTTATGGAACTTCTGCTTATTCTATACACCCCACAATGCGTTGCTTTTTTATGGCAAATTGTTAAAAGTATTTCAGAGAAATTTAGACATAATACACATATATGAAAACATGTTCAAAGCAATGTTGAATATACTGACATATTTCCCTTTCTGGAGTGCTTAATTCCTTCCTGTGGAGCCAGGTTTTCATCTGACACAATTTCTCTTCAGCCTGAAGACCTTATCTTTGTTGGGGCTCCTGGGTGGCTCAGTCGGTTGAATACCAGACTCTTGATCTCAGCTCAGGTCCTGATCTCAGGGTCATGAATTCAGGCTCTGCACTGGATTCCATGCTGGGTGTGAAGTCTACTAAAAAAAAAAACAAAAGCAAAAAAAAAAACCCCAAAAACCCAAAACAACAACACTTCTCTTTGCATTTCATGTGGTATGGGTCTGTGGAGAAAAATTCTTCCAACTTTTGTCTGTCTAAAAATGTTTTTATTTCACCTCCAATTTGAAAGATACACTTACTGGATATAGAATTCAGAGTTGGTAAGTTTTTTCTTTTAGCAGTTAAAGATGTAATGCCATTGTCTTCTGTCCACTACTTTTGATGAGAAACTAGTTCTCATTCTTATTATTCTTTTCTTATATAAGATATGTGCCTCATCCCATCTTTAGAAGCCTCCATTTACTTTCAAGATTTTCTGATTTCGTTTGTTGTTTTTAACTGATTGACTATAATGTGCCTACATGTGGATTTTTTGTTGTTGTTGTTTTTAGATTGTTTGGGGTTTGCTGATCTTGTATCTGTGGGTTGATATCTTTCAACAATTTTGAAAAAATTTCAGCCATTATCTCTTCAAATACTTCTTCTGTCCTTTCTTTTTTTCTCTCTTTCTGGAATCCCAATTATATATATACAATCTGTTATATGTGTGTGAATATTTCCCCCAGACTATATCATTTGTCTTCCAATCTTATTTACAGTGTTTTTTCTCATTCTGTGCATAAATTTGAATATTTTATATGGATGTTACTGAATAAGAACATTATAACTCTGTACTGATCTTTTCTTGGTAATTTGGGCATTCTGTCCTACATGTAAAATTGGGTAGCCTACGTATGCCATTGTCAACTTTAAAATAGTTTAATAGTTAGTTGAGATATGAATGCATAGCATGGCATGTTGTAATGACATGTTGAAGATAGTTGTAGTTCTACATGTTTTTATACATTTTGGGTCACATTAAAAATACTTATTTATATATTAGAGTTCAGCATAAGTTTTAGTTCAAAAAATTTGCTTTCTCAAATTGTTGCAAAACCACTGGTCTAGATGATACTTTGGCCATTGATTTAGACTGTTAGTATTTATATGAACATCTGATTTGATTGTTGTTTGTGTTTTAGTTTTGTTTTGTTTTGACTAAAGGAACACTCTTTTGCTGTTACTTTTTTGTGATAGGAACTTAGTTCAGTATTCTCAGTGGCTCAGTAGGGACAGATCTGCTCTGAATTCTAGACTATTTCTCTGCCTTAAGAAGCTCTCCTACCCATGGAGAGCTCTAGGTATGGTGGAGGATTCTGAGATTAGCTTTTTTTAAATTATAAAACTTAAAAAAATGAATATTAAACATAAGGTGGCTGTATTCCTGGATAAAGCAGAAATCTTCCTAAATGTTAATAAACATTAATGAGTATTTATTGAATGCCCTTGCTAAATTTCAGTAGTGTTGGGTACTTAAGTTACTGTTTAGATTTTTTGATTTTGAGCCATATTATTTATGTAAATTTACTTGTGAAAATAACCTCTGGCTCTGAGTTTATCCAATTTTTCTTTCTCTAAAGATCAGAGCCAGATTTACTGTGGTGCTAGTGAAACACAAGCTTCATCCAGGGTCCTTCATTTGCGTGGACCCCCAAGACAGCTGAGTGTTGCTGAGGGTGGGCAGGGAAGCCAGACTGCAACCAGAGAGCACTTCTATATAAGCATTTTTGCTATGTTACTAGAGGGAAAAGAACTAATCTCTAAACTTCCAAGGTGTGTGTGTGTGTGTGTGTGTGTGTGTGTGTGTGTGTGTGTGTGTGTATGAGAGATATTTATTTTCTCATTCTAAATTGAAATGCATGCCAGTCACTAATTCTATAATTAAGTTTATATTCTTTTTACAAAGAGGCCTCAGGCTTCACATAAACTCATATCCACCCCTGGTATTGATAGTATTATTCATTTTTTATGTTCCATTTTTTTCTGATTATAAAAATATAATAGAGAACCAGTATCATTCCTCGTGCCATTTTATGAATTTAAAAAGTCATCCTCTCAGAGCACCTGGGGGGCTCAGTTGGTTAACCATCTGACTCTTGATCTCTGTCCAGGTCATGATCTCATGGTTTGTGAGATCAAGCCCTATATCGGGCTGGGCTCTGCACTAACATGTGGAGCCTGCTTGGGATTCTCTCTCCTTCTTTCTCTGCCCCTCTTCCTCTCATGCTCTATCTCTTTCTTTCAAAATAAATAAGTAAACTTAAACATTTTTAAAAATTAAAAGTCATCCTTTCTGAACAGAGGTAGTACATGGGTCCATAACATGGAGTGCTCCATGGGCTTGGTTCCCTTCTTCAGTGCACAACCGCACAACTCCATGTGGCAACCTGAGGTCCACTTAAGGATTTAGAAAATGCAAATAAGTTTATACATGGAAATACGGATTACTTATAATTCCACCTAAAAATAACCACAGTTTACATTTTGACGTACTACACACACACACACACACACACACACACACACACACGCAATTGGTATCACATTGCATATCCAATTTTTATCACCTTTTTTGGCATAGCATTATATATTAAGAATGTTCTCATGCATTGAAGCACTCCTTGAAACACATTTCTAATTAGTTGCATAACAGTTCATCATAGGGGTATTCCTTAATTAATTTTACATTTTTCTAATACTGGTCACTTGTTTGGTGCCTACTGTTTCTATTGTAAACAACATATGTGAGACTTCTCTATGCATACAGTTTGATTCCAGATTTTTAATATTTCCCGTGATAGATTCCTGGCAGGGTAATTATGGGTCAAATGGTTAAAGCTTTTATTTTAAAGCACTTATGGCATGTTCTCAAATCATTTTCCTGAGATATCATTTAAACACACAGGCTACCATGAGCCATTCTACTCCATATCTCCCTGACATAGTTTTAATAAAGGCAGTGACACTTATTACTATTATTATTATTATTAAAGGCGGCTGCCCTTTTACTTTCTATAGTCCTCTACAGTGCTCATTTGGTTATGTGGCTCAACACCAGAATAACAGCTCACCCAAGACAGAGTAATGTATGACCTAAATTTTGCAAAACTATCTTATTTCTTCACCCTGGAGTGAAGCAGACACTCATGTCTGACAGCATTATAAGTAACTCAGATCAAAGTATTGATCAGGAGTGGATATGTTGTTTTCCAGTGGGAGGATAAGGATGGAGAAGCCAATCTATTATTGCCTCTATCAGCTATCTCACTGAAAAGCAATTGGGCTAATGATACCAACTTATAATTGTCAATTTGTTTTAGCTAGAAAGTAGGCAATAATTCATTGTATTGTCATGGCATCTGTTAAGAGGATACTGTTGAGGATGTCAGTTTCCAAATTTGATGCTCTTCTCCTTCACATACATTTTTAAAAGAGAGAAACAAAACTCAATCTTTTCTTAAATGAAAAGCATAGATGGCTCTTCAACCTCTCTTTCTGATCTCCAAGAACACATATTTTGCCATTTGATTAGAATTCTGTTCTGTTTGGTAGTGTCAGAGTTCTGTCTCCTCAACTAGATTCTATAGAAATAATCAGAAGCTAATCAGTGTCCTTGCTTCCATAAAATGAAACCATAAAACCTTAGGGAATCTGAACAAATCCTTGGAATCCTGTAGTTCAGAGTTATAAACCTGTAGTCTTTAGGCTGAATCTAAATAGTTATATTTAGTTTAGTTTATAGTATTTTTAAAGCTTATTTTTATTTAGTTTTTATTTATTTTGAGAGAGAGGGAGGGAGGGAGAGAGAGAGAGAGAGAGAGAGAGAGAGAGAGAATATGAGTGGGGGAGGGGAAGAGAAAGATGGAGAGAGAGAATCCCAAGCAGGCTCTCTGCTGTCAGCATGGAACCCATTGAAGCTCAATCTCACCAACCATGAGGTCATGACCTGAGCTGAAATCAAGGGTCAGAAACAACTGAAGGTGCCCCATTTATAGTACCTTTATTCCTTAGGAATAATTATAGCTAATATTTATTAAGCTCTTACTATGCATTATCCTTTGACATGTTGTGTGTTCTTTGATTCTGACAATTATTTTAGGAGATGAGTATTATTATTGTCTTTATTTTACAGATGAAAAAAACAAGGCCTAGTGATGTTAAGGAAACTGCCAAATATTGGAGTCAGGAAGAGGTAAACCTGGGGTTTGAACTCAGTGTAGTTCCAGAACCTACCTTCCTAATTGCTACCAGAAAAGAGTCACCAACATTAAAAAAAAAAAGTCAAAAGATTTCACGGAATCATGGGATTCATGCCCTCTCTTGAACAATTGTAACATATGGTGAGTGTCCACTGGAGGTGAAGACTGTTCTCTCCTTTTGATTGAATACATGTTCTCAAACTTGCCTTTCTTTCATCTAGCCTATTTCTCTCATTTGTATAGCTTGACCTTTGTCTGTATTTATGACCCATGACCTAATTCACTGGTTCTAAGCTGGGGTGATTTTGCCTTCCCACCCCAGGGGACATTTGGCAATGTCTGAAGATATATTTGATTGTTTTAACTGGGGCAGGCTAAGGGTGAGGGTGCTACTGGTGTCTAGTGGGTAAATGCCAGGCATGCTGCCAAGCTTCTAAAGAATTATTTGGTCCAAAATGCCAACAGTGCTGAGGTTGAGAAACTCCAATCTGATTTAACCTCCCCATTTCATAGGTGGGAAAAATGAGACCAGAAAGGACATGAGTTGCTCCAGGTCCTAAAGCAAGTCAAAGTCAAGGGTGGGAGGGTACCCATACCTCACTTCTCCCTGACCATTTCCAGTTATAAGCTTTGCAAGTATTGAACAGAGATTTTTATAGATGGTATCTTTCTAGTGTGCTTTGTTAAAATGAGAAAAAGAACAAAATATTATAATTGCTGTGAAAAATCTTCATTGTCTAATCTATTGAATGGAAGATTTGCTAATTAAGAATCCCTTAATTAGCTCTACATGAAAAATAGTATGCTTTCAAAGTAGCTGGCAGGATCCAACTATAAATCACACCCTTTTCTAAGAATCTCTAATATGTATTTATTATATAACAGGCACATGTTGGCTGGGAATATTATTGCTTTTTCTTCACAAAGTGTGCAGTTTACAAGGAAGAGGAAAGACACTACTTTCAGTTTTGATTCAGTTAATGACCAGGAAATTCACAAGAAATCTCTAAACTATATCCCTTTATTGTGGGTTTTTATGATTTTGTAGTCAGGTGAGATAAGGTGGTAGTCTTAGCTCAAACCGCTGAACTCCTTTGCTTTGCACAGATTACGTTCAGACTGCTGCCATGGTTCAACATACATGTTTTAGGGTGAATATTTCTGAGACTTCTTGAAGGTCTGAAATGGATTACATAGACTAATTACCTTCATTTTTAGCCTTTTTACTCAAAGGGAATGAGAGAAGATAGAGCTGGGAGCTTTAAAACACATATGAAGGATATAATCATAGCTAAAATTTCCTACCTGTCAGGCACTGTTGAAAGTGCTTAGTGTGAATTATTTTATTTAATCTTATTTTACCAGTGTTTCCTGCACCGTACTCTATTGATACATGATGATAAATATATATCTTACATTATCAAAAGTCCAAGGTAGGAGAGCTCTGAGGTTGGTTAATTTGGTGACTTAACAGTGTCTTTAAGGACTCAAGTTCTTTCCATCATTCTAGACTCCCCTTCTCAGGATGGTTGGAATAGTTCCTGGGAGATTGTCTGGGGTAGCAACATGGCTGTTGTAGTTCCAGCCATCACGTTGTGTGTGTGCGCGTGTGTGCGTGAGTGCGCGTGTGTGTGTGTGTGTGTGTGTGTGTGTATGTGTGTGTGTGTTTTAATTCAGTGCAGAAACCTTTCCAGAGCCCTCCTGCATACATCCCTTCACAACTGATTGGCCACAATTCTGTCATTTGTTCATTTCTTAGTTGCTCACTGGCAAGGGGAATGGAGTTACCAAATGGGTGTAGTGAAACACTGGACTGTGAGAAAGAGGGTTAGTTGAACAAGATCCAGGTTCTATTAACAGAAAGAAGGGGATGACTGACAGGTAGTTAGGAAACCACAGGATCTCTTAGAACCATTTTGAGCTGGGTTGAGTTTCTGTTGTTGCTGCCTTAAGACTGGGCCTGATAGCAGCCCTTTTCTAAGCAAGTGTGTAGAATTCCATGCAGTAAAATTACCAGGTAAAACTTCTAGTGGCCCAGGACAAGCTAGTGCCTCCTTCAAGCTGAGACAAGGCAGAAAGGGTGTGCTGCCCCGCCTAGGAGCCAGCTTTACGTGCTGGTTGTCACCAGGCAGGCAATCCCCAGTTGCTCCTCACTCTGCCCAGGGGCAATGCCTGCCAGAGAGCAAACCAAGGCTTGGCTCCACAAGCTGACACCAAGAAAACTAAGCTGTACTCACTGTTAGCTGATAAGCTTTCCCTCTCAAAACCAAGGAAAGGCCTGGGTCTTCTTCATTCACTCAGGTGCCACATTTTCTCCTTTAAGACTTGCCTTGAGGTTCATTTTCAACTGATTTCATCCAGATTAATGCTGGTGAGGAATCCAGTAATGAATGCTCTTGTGCTCCATGGTTGTTTCCTTCTACTATGATAGTCCAGAGTACTGTACAGCAAATCAGTATTTATATTAGCTTTATATCAACAGTAGAGTCTCAATCTGAATCCTAACTCTAGCAACTGCTAGTGGGGATCTTGGTGAGTCACTTAATTTCTCTAAACCCTCCTGGTCTTCCCAGCTGGGAAATGTAAATAATAATGGTAGTGACATCTATCTCTCAAGGTGCAGATTAAATCAAAATATGTACACAAAATGTTTAGAGCAGCACCTGACACATAGTAGGACTCAATGAATGGTAACTGTTAACATTATTAGTTAGGAAATATGCACAAGTTCTGGAGTGTTCCATAGCTGACCAATTAGTAACACTGCAGTGTCAAAATCTAGAATTAGATAAACAGGATTCTTCTAATTTTGGCTGATCCTCTAGGCCTCAATTTTATCTCTTAAAAAATGTCCTGTAAATGTAAAACAAGACTCTTGTGAGAATTTAATAAAATAGTGCATCCTGTGTTTAATTAAATACAACTATTAATACATATTCCCATTCTCAGAGATAATGTGCATTTGCTCTGTCAAGACTCAGTGCATCCATATTCCATGAGGTCTTCTGACTCGGGGTTTTACCTCTGCCTCCTTGCTAGTGTCATCAGAGCCCTCTCCCAGCCTCCAGAGATTGTGGAAGTTTATTTAAACTTCGAATTTACAAACTGGCTGTCCTCCCCCACTCTTCAAAGCCCTGGGCCTAATTTGAATGCAAATATCTCCCCTGGTAGCTGAGCATTGCTTCTGTCACTCAGGGAGACCCCACCCCCGGGCTCTCCATCTTTGTGGGGAGAAAATAATGATGATGTATGAGACAGTGATGCCTTTGGAGTCCAAGAAGGACATGACAGATGGGATAATATGGGAGGAAAATACTGTCTTCATAATGGAGACTGATGGCCTTTGCTTGTCTTCCTGACATTGTTAGGAGGGGGCTGAGCCAGGCCTTCCTCATGCATTGGCAGGTTGGGTATGTCGTCCACACTGCCCTCAGTGGTAGTCTTCAACTAAGGGGTGGGGGATGGGAGAAACAAACCAGAGGGTTTGTGAGGCTGTTGAGCACAGTTCTCAACCCCTCCCTTGGCTTTGACATGCATGTTTGTCAAGAATGACAGGCCTCTCTGGATCCATTCATAACTGCTGACTGTGGGGTCTTTTGCCTTCCACCCATAAGTCCTCTCTGCCTCCCAGCCCCCCCCAGTAAAAAACAACTATGTTAAATTAAAAACTTAAAAAAAAAAAAAAAAGGCCCAGATACCACTCCTACTCCCCCTTCAGGCCCCTACTTGGCCTCAGGAAAGAAAGCCTAAAACTAGAGTAGGAATGTCATCTTTGAAATCATCTTTGGGAGCAGTTTTATTAATTTCACTTCTCTGTGGTTACCACATGTTTGGGGAAGACGATTGGTTTCACAGATCTGTGTGGGAGGCTGAAGATTTGGCTCTGAGGCGGCAGAGAAAACCTACCGCGAGAACAGGCTCACTAATTGACATACAGCAAAGATGTTCTTTAAGGAAACTTTTCTTTTAGTGCCTGTTTTTCTTTTAATCTAATTTTTAATTTTTAAGTTAATTGTATTTTTTAAAAGAGAGGCTCTATTTTTATTTTCCTTCTACCCATCTATTTCCCACCCCAATTTTCTTACCACAATTTCCACTCCAGGAATTAAAAGGAAGACTGGACCAAGTATTAAGTCACAATTTTTGCTTCAAAGTCACTACCAGTGGCTACCGATGTGTCCAAGGCCAGAGCTCCAAAAGAAATCAGCCTTTTGGTCACTGGGCTTCCACCTCTGGAACCTCCAACTGAGGCATTTCTGGTCTCAGCATGGTCCTGGCAAGGTACAGAGAATCAGGTGGTTCCCGGCCATGCAGGAGCACTCTTGGACTTGGGACAAGTCTGCTCACAGTTACTGAGGGCGGTGTTGCAGGACCTCCCTGGCATATTTTTAAGGGAGAAGGACTATACTATTGGATGCTTTTTTGAGATGTCAGCTTCAATGACTGCATCATCCTGATAGAAATCAGTTTTGAGTCTAAATAAATAATAGGCCAAGCTGGGGAAAAAAAACACCAACTCAATTGTTTGATCGGTGGGTGGTGGTGTGTGGGTAGCTGCTGTTTTAGAACTTTGAATGTGGGTCCCTTGGCATTAGCTTTATTTAAAATAGAGTAGTAGCTCTTCATGCTCTCTGCAAAGTTAATAGCCCACCTTAAAGGAGATGGTAGCGCCCCGCTGCGCTTTTACATTACTAATTATACTGCCCTAGTGGGAGGAGGAATACATGGCACTTTCCAGAACTCCCAGAGGACAGGGTTCCTCCCCAGCAGCTTCCATGATGACTTGAGATGGGGAAGAGGTTTGTCAGCAGATGTTTGGGAACTTGATGTGAAATAGATAGGACTGGCGACAGGGACTTCTGTCTTTGCCCAAACATTCAAGAGGTCCCTCAACTGGTTCCCGGGTGTGTTTGGAAGCGGCCATGGTCACTTTTCCCTTCCCTCTGTTCTTTCATTTGCTCCATCCTCTACTTCTTGTGCCGTGTAATCAGGTCCAGAGTGAGCTGGGAGGGGCTTGTACCCATGGTCTCTGTTCTGCCCCAAAGTTTCCCCATCTAGCATGAAAGTGAGCAGCATGGCTGAGCTGGTCACGTGTGTGAATCCCGAAGAAGTGGCTCCGTGAAGTTATGGCAAGCTGGGGAGGCGCCCAAGCGGTCCTGGCGTGGGTGGGACGCTGGCCAAGTGCAGACCCTGACAAGAAAGCTGCCATGGAGCCCTTCTAGAAGCTCCTGGGGTGAGGAATTGAATCTTAGCCCTGTTGTTTTTGTAACGTTAGCCGAGATCAAAATCCTTCCCAGAAAAATGGGAGTTATAGTATATTAGCCTGCCAAAGAGGGGTATTATTTCAAACGCGAAAGCATTACATTAAAAAAAAAAAAGTGAGACCCAGGGGAAGGAAGGAAAAAGGGGGCTGTGAGTGGAGAGGAAGTGACACGTTTCGTGAAATCGGAGCTTTTTAAGGTTGTTTTGGGCACAGTTTCAAGAGGAAGTGCCGGTTTATTAAGACAAACAATCGCTAATCTAATCTCTATCAAGAGGCATATTTAAGTTCAAGCACACTTTTTTAAAGCTTTTTTTTTCCCCCTCTTCTGGATTCTGGATTTTCAATTGAATGCTGAAATATGAGTGTAAATCCAATGGAAGCAAAACAATTTACGGAAGAACTGTATGGAAGAACCATTTCTGATTTCTGCTACATGTATGAAGTTGGAGAAAATTGATCAGCAATCCAGAACTATCTGATTTTCTTGGACTTATGCCTCAAGCCCTCTTTCCTAATTAACTAATTAATCTTCCTTTAATGAAGACTTCCTCCTCTGAAGGCTCCCCAGACCCCTGTCTTGTCAGCCTGCCTTCCTCTGGGTTCTAGGGGCCCTGGGGCACACCTACATCATGACCACATCGCTGGGCTCCAGTGGCTTGGTTAGTTGCCGGCTATCTCTACTAAACTGGCTTCTTGAAGACTAAAAACAGCTGGCCCATGTTAAATGCTCAATAAACATTAGGTCAATGTTGAATGTAGTTGGGATATAGAAAAATAAGGATCATCCCTTTATTAGTTTTGTATTGCCATGTAATGAATTACCACAAATTGAGTGGCTTAAAACAACACACATTGATTAACATAGTTTAATTCACTAACACAATTTCCCTACATCAGGAGTCAGGGCACAGTTTAGGTGACTCCTCTGCTCAAGGTCTCAGAAGGGCTGCAATGAGGTGTTGACCTGGGCTTCAGTCACACCTGGGGGCTCTGAGGGACAATCTGTTTTGTCATTAAGGTTTGGTCAAGAATTCATTTCCTGTGGTTGGCTGGAAGCCACCCTCAGGTCCTAGAAGCCACCAGAAATTTGCAACATCGATATTTGCCTCTTGAAGGCTGGCAGGAAAATCTTTCTCACTGTAATTGGCTAGGATAGAATCCACATAACATAATGCAATCAAAGGAGTGACATCTCACCTTTGCCTACTCTATTACCTAAAAGTAGTTCCCAGGTCTTGCCTACACTCAGGGGATGGGATTATTCAAGGGCATAAACCAGTGGAGGCAAGCTCAGGGTCTGACTACCTCAATCTCTATGCACAACTAATTCTACTAGGACAAGAACTTTCACGTCCTCCCCACCCCCCCACAAAAAAGTTGTTTCTTTTCCTTGAGGCTTGCAGGAGAATAGCTTACTATTTTAGTCTGTGCTCTATTATCTGAATCAGTTTCTATACTTTGTAGTTGCTTGTCCAGAAAAATATAGTAATCTGATATTTATCAAATCACGTGGTATGTAAAAGTCCTCATGTTAGTAATTCAACTACTGGTTCCCAGCTCCAAGTCCTTGTGATGCTGGGACTCTGCAAACTGTATTTCTCCTTTGTTAGCTGGCTTCCTGTTAGGTTCTTCCAACAGGGGGCAGGAAGGAAGGAGCAGGAGAGGAGATGTGTTCCTTTCTATTTTGCTGCTCATGCCAGCATCATGCTGAGAAGCCCAGCAGTGAAAGTTGGTTCCAGTTCAGCTTCTTCCAGCACTTCTAGAGCCAGCCACAGTGTACCCCTCAGACAGCAGCACTAGCTGGGCAGTACTCCCTTCCTGGAGGTATGAGCCCCAGCCCCATGGGATCTTTCCCTAAGCTTGTAGGTTCTGATCACTCCTTTCTTTCTCTTCATTCTCTTAGTGTTGGTGTCAACTGCCTGAAGTTAGTACCTTGGTGTTAGTTCAGTGTTTTCATTTTGCTTTTTCAGTCCTCCAACACTTATTTAACCAAACCCCTATATTATATTCTCTCTGTTAAAATACCTAGCATGGTTTGTTTCTCTGGCCCTGATAGATACAGTATCATAGTTTTCATCCAGGTTGCCAAGAAATTATAGGGTTTCAATAGCTGTTATTGGAATCTTATACACCAAAGGACTGACCTTTAGCAAAGAATTGAAACCCCCCCTTCTGGTTCTCAAATTGATGCTTTTAGAACACTGGGCCCACAGTTGACTTTGCCAGCCTGTATAAAGCTTCCTGGATAACTAGTAAAAGATACAAATAGGCTCACAGGGGGTGATTCATTTATTCCCCAAATTATAGTGAATCATGACTAGAGAGACTCCAAGCCCCTGAGAAGCCCAAACTTAGAAATCAGTAAAGCTATTTGTGTGAAGTTATGGAATATACTCAGATATCCCTATTTCACAGATGAGAAAACAGAGTAATTTCCATGCAAGGCCTTCTTGCCAGTAGAAGGCTTCAAGTCAGACACTATAGCTACAGATATCTTGTCACCTGGCCCCTAATGAACTGGTTTCTCTTCCTGTGTCCCCTAATTTTTCAATGGCAACTGTACCCAAGTTCAAAATCTACGAATTATTGAAAGATGACTCTGTCTGACCTTCTCCCTTAAATTAGGCCTGCTGGTCTTCCTCCAGAATGTCTCCTTCATTTGTGTTCTATAGTCTTTGAGTTTTATTAGGCCCACTTTATCTCTTGCCCATGCTATTAAAATAGCCTTGGGATTAGTCTCTTTGCTGTTATCCATTTAGTCCACTCCCACCAGAGAAACATATCTCAAATAGAATTCAGAATATTGCTTCTCTCCTCAGAATGCCCTACCGGGTAATATTCAAATATCACAGCAGGGAAGGTAAAATTTCCTTCAAAATGTGATCTCGACCTCTGTCCTTCTGTTTCTCTCTTTTAGGTGTCCTTCATGCCAGTCAGACCTGTCCACAGCTGTGAGAGCCTGGTCTACACTTCTCCTGAACCTGACTTTCCTCCTGCTGCAGCTCACACACCCCCGTTCATGGACTCCTCCTCCCCAACTCCATCTTTTCTCTCTAGAGACACTCCCACATTCCACTTCCTCCACTCAGCCTTCCTTGCTTCTCCTATCTGAAGAACCTCTTCTGTCTACTTTCTGAAATGACCACATAAGCCACATGTAGGTGCTGATGATAACTATAGGAGCTCTACAGCTAAGCTAACACCTGATGATGGTCTGTTCTGCTCCCCAGCACTGTACATGCTCTTGACCCACACTATCCCATCTAACTCTCATGGAGCTCCTGTGAGATACAGACTTTCATTTTTATTGCTGAGTAAGCCACTTTAGTAAGTTACATAAATTGTTCAAAATCTCATAGCCCATTTTCCATCTTATGTAAATTAGTTGTGTTCTCTCTTATTTATCCTCCAAATGGGTAGCTCATTGAGATCAGGGAGCATTCTTTGTTCAGCTATGACCCCTATTCTAAGCCTATGGAATATCTGTGCACGGTGGATAATTAATCACCAATTTGCTGAAGAGTCTCAGAATTCATAACTTTTGCCACCAAATTGTTTGGTCATGTTTTCTGGTAATGAATTTTTTTATTTTTATAATTTTTTGGTTATCTATGAAGCATATACCTGTGTTCTATGTAATGTAAGTCGAGATGGGGAACAAAAAAAGTGTTTCTAAGAAGTTTGGAATAAATTGATTCCTGTTTTCCTTCTGTTATAGTTTGAGAGAGGGTCTTTATTTGAGAAGGTTCCTGAAGCCTCTGCTTCCAGAAGCTACAAACAAATTTAGTTACAAACAAATTTTCAATTTGTAAATAAACTCTGCTCAACATGCAAAGAATCCTTCTGAATGTCTGCTGGTGATCACTTTGTTTTCAAAGTTTGCTTATTGGCATATGTTTTAATGCTTAATATAAGCAAAGTTTTTACTTATTGGCATATATTTTTAAAGTAGGGCATTGTCTGATACAATGGGGGATGCATGTCCCTTTGGAAAAACTGAATGTCACTGGGCTTGGAGAAGGAATCATTCAAAAACTCCTCAAATGACTTATTAAACAGAAAGTCAGGAGGATAGATTCAAGGTCACGAATTAGAACTGTGGGATTGAGAAGGAGCTCAATTTTCTTGGAAATTATAAGGCTGACCTTTTTGGAGGGCAGCTTTGGGGAGATGGTTGTATAGATAAGTCTTGGAGATTCACATGCAGAAGGACACAATTTTGGTAAATGCATTCAGTTGCCTTTTGCTCTGATTTCTGAGCTGCTGGTGCTCCTGGATTTGAGATGGCTTTCAAAGAACCAAAAGCTCCTTATGCAGCCCCACATCCAGGTGGCCATTTCATATCTTGTGATGGGCCCAGGGACAGAGACGGAGGTATGGGGGAGGAGTGAGGAAGGTCAGGAGAGAGCCTAGGGTAACCAGACTGCTTGTCAAAGAAGTGGAGCAGGCATGGGGGGAAATTCAGCATTTCTCTCTTTTCTGGGCACCTTGTCGAGGAGCCACTCCTCTGACCCTTGATAAGGGATGGTCACTAAAGTATTCCTACTTTGTGTATAGAGGCACCACAAATGGCCTGCCTTTGGTGGGACCTGATTTACAGGATTTCCTACACTGAGGATGAAGCCCTATTACTCTCTTTCCACTGTTCTAGCTTTGGCTAGGGTTGTTCTTGGTCATAGGCAGGGCAGAGATACCAGACCACCATGGGGTTGTGCCCTCCTTGAAAGTGTTACTATGCCAGATGCCTTGACTGGCTCTAGCCCACTGGGCTGCGTGTGCAGAGGCATTGGACCGTGCATTGGCTCGTTCTCCGGCCTGGCCCCACAGCTGTGCAGGCCCAGCCCACGGAAGCTGGGGATGTCACTCCGCTGGCCAACACTGGCGGGGAGACCTAAGCCCTTCTATTGTAGGCCCCACAGACAGGCTAAGCAGGCAGGCCCCTAGGTGCACTGAGATTCAAAGGATACTGAAAAGTGGGGCAACCATATCATTTGTCGAAAACATGGGTCACTTCTGAGTGTGGAAAGGAGCATGAATTAATAATTATGTTGGGGCCACAAGCCAAACAATGGAATTGTCTCTGGAAAACCTGGAATCACTGTACTTCGAAAGGTACCTTGGTCTCAATTCAAATTAACATTTCTTAAGCACCTCTGCACTAGTTATTATCCCCTTCTGCAACTGGGCATGGACATGTCAACAAGCAATGCCAGGAAAGAAGGTTTGATGCAATCGTGGAAGCAGGGGAAAACAAAAAGGCACCAAAGAAGAACAAGTTTACTCCCTGGGCAGGGGTGGGGAGGGGGCACAGGGAAGATATCAAAGCAATGAGTTTTCAAAGACATGTTTCTAAGGCATACGGATGGCAGAAGGGGGTTCTAGAAAGGGAGAACAGCAAAGGCAAAGTCATAGATACTTGAGAGCACAGGGCACATTTGAGGGATTGTAAGAAGATAGAAGTAGGAGTGACAGGAGATAAAGCTAAATGGAAGCCAGGTCACAAGCCACCCATAGGCCAGGCAGACAGCTTGGACATGCTTGGAACAGGACTGGTCATTGTGGCCCATGGGCTAAATCTAGTCTGTCCTTTGTTTTTGTAAATCAAGTTTTATTAGACTTCAACCAAGCTCATCCAATATGTGTTGTACGTGGCTGCTTTCACACTACAACAGCAGAGTTGAGGAGTTGCAACAGACTATTGGCCCACCAAACCTAAAATATCTCCTCTTTCTGGGGCACCTGGGTGGCTCAGTCAGTTGAGCATCTGATTCAGGTCATGATCTCGCAGTTCATGGGTTTGAGCCCCACATCAGGCTCACTCCCATCAGCCTGTCAGCACAGGGCCCATTTCAGATTCTCTGTCCCCCTCTCTCCCTGCTTTTCCCCAGCTTAAGCGCTCCCTCTTTCACTCTCTCTCTCTCTCAAATAAATAAATAAATAAAACATTAAAAATATATATATCTGCTCTTTCTTTACAGAGAAAGTTTAGCAACATCTAGCTAAGAGCCATGGTGGACCACTGAAGGACTTTAAGTAATAATGTAAAGCATATTTCTGATTTAGAAAGATCTCATGGGGTAGGAGGAAGGATAGATGGATGGGAGAGAAAGGGCGGGAGGCCATTGTGATAGACTCTTACTCATACATTCAGTCTTATGGAGGGCCCACCATATGCCAGACACAGTGCTAGGCTGGGAATTTACAGGTGAGGACACAATCCTCACAAGCCAGACAAGAAAAGGCAAGGACCTGGGACAACACAGTAAAAATGATGATGGTTAGGAGAGGGTGAACCAGAGAGAGTTTTAGAGGGATGGAGCAAGAGATGTCAGGGCTCTGGGTTTGGGACAAGGTGGTTGGTGGTGACCTTCTCTGAAATGGGGACACTTGAGAAGAAGCAGATTTACTTCCACTTAGCTCCTCATTGGCCTCCTGAAACTCACTACATTTGTCCTATTAGATAAAATTCTTAGGAGCTTTCTAGAGGCATAGACGTTTCTTAAGTGGGTTCAGATTTATCTGATACTGACACTTGAACAAGAATTTGTTTAACAGAATGTATACCATCTTAATTCATACTCACCTAGAAAAGAGCTAAGCCCTGGCCAAAGTAGGGAAGAGGTCCTAAATGGTATCATGGGAAGTCTTTGCTACAAAGACTTTGCTACAAAGACCTGAGCCAGCAGGTAGAAAGGACTGACTTCCTTATGCTGATAACACAAGTATCAGATTGACTTCCCAGAACATAGTAGGTGCTCAGTGAATGTGTGCTGGATGAAACTTTGAGATTGAATCATTTAGGGTTCTAGCAAAACAGATGGGAAACTCAGGATGGTAGGCTTCACCTGAAGCCCGTGTTGTGGAGGGGTATGTACAGAGATGAGGGCAGGTGCGTGGAAGTATCGGGGATGGTGACGCAACTGGAGACTAGCAACAACGGAAACTGACCTGAAAGGGAAGGAAAGGTGTCACCAAATCAGTGTGAGTCATAGCCTTAAAAGAGGGGTGCTGTTCAGAGACAGCTGAGGTTAGCTGGGGGCGACAAGGGATTTCAGCCAGAGGAGACTATAACTTGCCATGGAGTTGGAGGGGCTGCAGAAGAGGAGGAGAATCAGTGCTCCAGCCCCTCACTCCTCCTTCTGATCTGTGCATGCCTCCCACTGGCTGGACCCAGTCAGGCATCCGGGAGCAGGGAAGCCACAGTAACACAGCGGGTAGTGGCCATCCCCTCAGCGCAAACAGCTGCGGGGAGAAGAGCCTCTCATTTCTTTTAGTTTTGGGGAACTTAGGCCTGGTCACACTTGTCCTATTGAATTATAGTATTGAATTGTTAGTAGCAATATTGAAGTATTTGGACAAACATGTCATTATTTAGCAAAATACATACTTATTGTTCATGTATTTCTGTAAATAGTTCTGGCACGTCTAGCAAGTTCCAAATGCTTTACTGAGTCACATACAGAAATGACAGACAGTGCTGGATGGAGCGTCCTTGTACACAGGGCTTTCTGCGTATTCCAGTGGCATAGATCCCTGGCAGTGGGGTCCCGGGCCAAGAGGAATTCAGTTTATACTCTGACAGACCCTGACAAATCACCTCTCTAAAAAGGTGACTGTGAACTCTAAGGTCATTTGAGCATGTCTTCTTCACCACACTGTCTCCCTGGTCATTGGTGAGGTGAAGCAGTTTTTGTTTTCATATTTTGATCAGTCCTTTGTAATTTTTTTTGGTGAAACATAGTGGTTAGAGCTTAGTGCTCAAAACCAGGTTGCTATGGGTATTTAAACCCTGTCCTTGCCACTATTGACTATGTGACCTTAGGCAAGTTATTTAACCCCTTGCCCCTCACCATCCTCTATTCTTCCTGTGTGAAATGAAGATAATGATATTATCTATCCTTTGGGGTGTTAGAGATTGTTAAGTGCCTGGCACATAGTAAGCTTGATGTAAGAATTAGCTGTCATGATATTTGCCTGCATCTTTTGCCCATTTTTCTCTCCTAGCAATATTGAAGTGTGACCAGGGCTAAGGACGGCTGGAGAGAAGACCGCCCATTTCTGTAGCTCTTGTCCAATTTCTGAAAGGGTCTGCTATCCCTGTAACATGACCATGCACTGACAAGGTAAGACTTCACTTTCCTACCTGGACCATAGCCATGGGCGCATTTTGAGCGGGCAGAGGGTCATCCGAGTGTGTGGGCTCTTCTTTGGGGTCCTGGTCATTGGCATGTGACCAAGGTTCCCCCAGAGTCACTTTTGCACCGGGGAGGGATGGCCAGCTCCTGCGGGCCCACAGAGGCCTCTGAGCTTAAGCCAGCCTTTGCTCAAGGTGGCCACCAGGTGGAACCGCTCCAGAGCTCAGGGCCTGCAGGCGGCCAGGTGCTCCGATGCTCACTTGCAGCGGCTGAGGGCTGTGGTTGTGGCTGCCTGAGCTATTGCTGCCTTTGGGGAGATCACACGCCCACAAGGGGAATGCCTCAAGTTGCTGAAAAAAAAATTGAAGGAGGCAGAGAAGAGCTGCTTCCTTTATAGGCCAGCCTCTCAGTTATGCAACTCTGACTGTACATTTTCAGACTTTCCATACAAGTGAAGGTCACCTGAAGATAGACTGAAAAGTTTGTATCATAGTCACAGGAAAGTTCAAACGTGTGTTTGTAGAGTCCTACTGAGGCTTCCACAGGTTGCAGAGGGAAGTCACCATCAAGCCACCAGCACTGGCGCCAGAGCGACTCTTCCTTAGTGACGCCAGCTATGTGCCAGGAACTGTCCGACTGCGAGCTCTAAGTCTTGTACAGCAAGGAACATGTGATCTTAGCGATGAGGAAAAGAAAGCTCAAAACATTTAACTATCGTGCCCAGGATCCATCAGCTGGAAAGTGGCAGGCCACATTTTGAAAACAGATTTTTCTGCTGTCAGAGTTTATGTTCTGCCCACTGCCCAGCGTGTGAGGCTGCAGAGTTTAGAAGTGTAAACGCCTTTAGAGTTTGTTATTCCTTTGTACCCGAGATCACAAAGTAGTCAGTGGCAACACTGAAACTAGAATCTTCTATCTCTTACTCAAATACTTTTTCCAGCCAATGAGTTTATTTCATTAAAGTCTTGGCTTAAAAAACATGGTGAATGAATAAGCAACATATAATAGCTGGCCATCAGCTGGGGAAGGTGGCAAGGAGTTACAGGTTGTAGATTCGGATTTTGGTTCTACTGCTTCCTAGCTGTGCGGGCAAGTTACATAACTTATGTGAGACTCAGTCTGTCATCTGTAAAATGGTAACAATAATAACACTGAAATCAGGACATCTGGGTGGCTCAATCAGTTGGGTGTCCAACTTCGGCTCAGATCATGATCTCATGGTTTGTGGGTTTGAGTCTCATGTTGGGCTCTGTGCTGACAGCTCAGAGCCTGACGCCTCCTTCAGATTCTATGTCTCCTCCTCTCTCTGCCCCTCCCATGCTCATGCTCTGTCTGTCTCTGTTTCTCAATAATAAATAAAAATGTTAAAAAATGTAAAAATAAAAAATAATAACACTGAAATAAAAACACTGAAAGTGAGTTGATGTAAGATGTATAGTATACACTAGGCACTTACATTATCTCTAGAAGGACAATTTTGAAATAGTGTTGGATCCAAGATTATTTTAACTCAAGGCAGCTTGAAAGTGGGATCTGAAAAGGTAGGAGCTATTTGTTGAAACCGGAAGCTGTGAATGCTTAGTTGAGAGCCCAGGTTCTAGAATGCACAAGGCTGTGTGTATTCAAGTATCAACTTGATCACTGGTTAGCTGTGTGGCCTCAGGTAAGTTCCCTAACCTTTCTGTGCCACAGTTACTCATCTGTGATTGAGAGTCATGACATTTATCTCATTAGGGCTGTGCATAGATTAAATGAGACAATGCAGGAAGGGCATTAGCATGGTGTATTGATGCAGTAGATCCCTAGCAAATGTTCATTGTCATTGGAAGAATCAGGAAACCTAGGATCTGAAGTGAGAACTAATATCATACAGTCATAATAAACACACAAGCAGAAAGTCTACTTTGGATTCAGAGTACATTTGTAAAATAGTCATTGATGGTCCTGCCTATACATAACTTGACTGGTTGGTGGGGGGTGGGGGAGCGGGGGAGGAGGTTCCTCCACTGTTGATGTAATTTGGCCAGTTGTTTTCAACTGACTTTTAGAAAATAAGTGATGGTGGGGTGTCTGGGTGCCTCAGTCAGTTGAACATTTGACTCTTGAGTTCAGCTCAGGTTATGATCTCATGGTTTGTGGGATCAAGTCTGTGCTGACAACACAGAACCTGCTTGGGGTTCTCTCTCTCCCTTTCTCTGCCCCTCCCCTGCTTGTGCTTTCTCTCTCTCTCTCTCTCTCTCTCTCTCTCTCTCTCTCTGTCTCAATAAATAAATAGACATTTAAAAAATAAGTGATGGTTTGGTTGAAGGCAAGCACAAGGAAGACTAACACTCTACCTACACACTAATGACTGGAATAGGAATCACTTCTTTTCTGGAGGACAATTGAACAATGTATGATAAATCATAAAAATGTGCCTGGTATTTGACCTATGCTTTGTCTTTATTTAAGAAAATAATTAAGGATATCCACAAAGAGTCATTCATTTAGTTTTTCAAAGACACTAAGTATCTACTATGTGCCCTTGCTATGCTCTGGGGATAGCATAGTGAAAAATGGAGTTACAGATGCCGCCCTTGCAAAACTGATCATCTAATAGGGAATATCGCCATTAGACAAAGAATTACATAACCAATTGATGAATCACAAATATGTCAAATGCAACAAAGGAGCTCTATAGGGTCCATGAGCACAAACAGCCAAGGAGCCTGATCCAGTCAGAAGCAAAACGCAGAAACTGCATTTTGGCTGACACTTGAGAGGCTGTGAGTGGATACTGAGGAAGAGTGCTTCAAGCAGGTGAATTGCCACATGCTAAGGCCATGTTCCTTCCAGCTGCAGAGTGTGAAGAGATTTGGAGGAAGCTGTGAGGAGACAGCTTGGAAGGCTTCAACCATACCGATGTGCATCTCAGAATTCCTTACAGGAGAGCAAAGCTGAAAAAATCAAATGATACCCAAGCCCTAAATGTCTAATAATAAAGGTTGGTTTAAAAAGTTGTGGCAACAATTCAAAGCAATATAGCAGCTCTATACAGCCTCCTGTAGCACAGAAGACTAATTTATGATAAATAAAGAAATGTGTGATATGTTGTTTTATGAACAAAAGTTAACTATATGTGCTGTATAATTCTTTTTGTTAATGAATAATGTGTATAGGCATAGAGAACTTACCAACGTGGTAACAGTAGTTATTTCTGGATGGTGAGGTAGTGGGAATTTTTGTTTTCTTTGATCTATTTTATTTATTTATTTATTTACCTATTTTAGAGAGAGAGAGCCTGTGTGAGTGGTGGTGGTGGGGGAGGTGGAGGGACAGGGAGAGAGAGAGAGAATCTCAGGCAGGCTTCACTCTCTGCACACAACCCAGTGCAGGGCTCGATCTCATGAGCCTAAATCATGACCTGTGCCTAAATCAAGAATCAGACTGAGCCACCCAGGGTCCCCTTCTTTTGTTTATCTATACTTTATAATGACCACACACACACACACACACACACACACACACACACACACACAATATGACTATGTTACTTTTGTAACAAAACCCCCCTTTTGAAGGATATGCTAAGTTGGCAGTTTAAGATAGGGGTGAAGTGTAGGGGGCTCTAGAGCTGGCAGTCTCAACCCTGGGACCCCAGGTACGTTTATGTAAGCCTAACCTGCCTCTTTGCAGAGCATGCTTGTTGTGTGGATTGCATAATGTACTTAATGCCTAGACAGTGGTTAGCACAGAGCCTGGCCCGTTAGTAAGAGCTTGACTATGTTAGCTAGTAATGTTAAAAAGAAAAACACCCTCTAGAAATGCTTCTCGAGGCTGGTTAGTTTTGCATTTAGGACGGTGTTAGGGGAAGAGGGTCCTATTCTACAATCATGGTTGCCATGTTGTATGTGTGTGGATAGCCGGGAGGGGTGAGGAGGAGTGCCCAGAAATAACCTAGGGCAGAGCAGACCAAAGGTTTCCATGGCAAACCATAAGACTGGCAGATTCCCTCCATAGCCCACACCCAATTCCCTTCTCCCCTGTCTCCACCTCCCACCCTTTCCTCTCACCTTCCTCCTACCACCTCTCTCCTATGGTCTCTGCTGAGTTGTAAATTCCTCTGAGGCCAGAGGCTCGTGATAGGCAGGTCCTACATCAGTTTCCCTACAGCATGCACCTACTGCTGTACAGTATGCAGCCGCTACCCTTGGCTATTATCAGCAGGGAGTCATGTTAGAGACTCCCCCATGGGGTCTGACACTAGATGGAAGTGGTAGCAGGGAAATAGTAGGGATAGACAGATGTCAAGAGTTATTTTGGGGGAAAATAAAAAGAATCTTTGTGAAGGATGGTGAGGATACAAACTTTGGAGTCCAACAGACCTGAGTCTGAGTTCCAGCTCTAATTTTTAAAGCTACTTTTAGCTTTACATTTTAACCTCAGGCAAATTCTCTAACCCTTCTTAGCCTCTATTTTCTCATTTAAAAATGGCCAATATTGTATCTACCTCCTTGCCTGTTGTGAGAATTAAATGAGACATGGGGTAATGATAAGTAGCCTACCTGGCATTCTATTTAGAATAGTTTTCTTCCCTCGTAGGGTTTTGTGAGCATGGTTGACAGAGGGAAAGATGGGAGTAGTTCTCTGATGCCCTTCAGAGAACTGGGGAAGCAGCAAGCCAGCCTGTCTTGTAGGTAAAGATAAGTGTGACTTTGGGTATGTTGACTTAGAGTCGCTGTTAAGACTCCCAGTTGGAAATATCCATCTGGTAACTGAAATGAGGGATAGACAGAACTTTCTGAGCCATGTTGGTAATTTATACCCATCATTATGGGGGTAAATAAGAGGAGGTAAGAACTTTGGAGGAGAGAACACAGATAGGGAAAGAAGAAAATCAACATTCAGAGTTCAAGTTTGTAGAGGGGAAGTTTCAAAGTTTGATAAAGGTGATAAATCAGTTTGGGTGATGGTCAAAATCTCCAGATTTAAGGGGATCAAGAAACTAAAACCTGCACTTGTTTTTTGGGAAACAATTCTCAAGATCCTTCAATATAATCCATTTGGTGGAGCCAATGTGAACTTCTCTTTTGCTCAGACCTCTGCTTTCTAAACATACCGGGCACATTCCCCTATGTATGCTGTTTGTTCTTCGCCATCCAGGATGCTCTGTCAGGACCCTGGCAATCTTTCAAGGTCCAGTTCAGGTCCTACCACTGTGAATACTTTTTCCTCCTTCTAGCCCACCAGTCTAACTCTCTTGCTCCTAGACTCCTAAAGCATTTCCTGAGTGCTGCTCTTTTCACACTTATTCTTTATGGCTGGGATGGGAAGTGGACTTCATCCCACATGCCGATAGTAGTCAGCTCCCAATGCTGCTCAGAGAATTCTAGGATGTTTTCCAGATTCAGTGGGAAGAAACCATGGTCAATATGCATGTCTGTCAAGAGCTCTGGAGTGGAAGGGCGGTACGTGTGCTGGCTATCTGCTGACTACAGTAAATGACTGTCTTAGTTTGAGTTCCCCAAAAGAAGATGCTGAGACAAAGGCTTGGGTTCAGGTAGTTAATTTGGGAAATGAATCCTAGAACCCACAAATGACAAAGTATGGAAGATGAGACAAAGGGAGAGAGATGAAGAAGGAAAGTGTCTGTTAAAATATGGGCTACCTTTGGTGTACAATCATGGTCTAACTCAGAATCCCCCAAACCTCAGGGGGAGACCAGAGAAATACAAACACCTGAGTGAAAAGTCACCAGAATGTGGTCAAGGGTCTGTCACAGGCTCAGCCAGGCGAGTACAGAGAAGGCGTCTGCAAGTCCACTCCAGACACCAGGTCCTGCTGTCTTTTCACGTCCTCTTAGAGGTAAAACACAGAGCCCTGTGAAAAGCAGATGGCAAAAACACCTAAAAAGTGTTTAGCCATTATACAGTAAAATGATTGTTGATTACTCTATGAAGAGAGAGAAAAAGGAGACTCATGAGATTCACCAATCAGAGTTTCTGGTTTCAAGTCCAGGATTGGGCTGGTCTGATTAGCTGCTATGAAATCCAGCTATTGGGACAAAGCAGCACACTTCTAATTTGGATCATTTTTATCACATAGGTTTTACTCAGAAGGCTGGAGAATATGTTCATAGGGAAACAATTTTGGGTTCTGAGAAAACGTGGTTCCCCTATCACAAAAGGAGCAGCATGGATGCTCTGGGAGGCAGTGAAGGGACTTTTTTAAGATGGAGTACTGGGTACATGGTAATTATGCACTTTACATTTTAAAACTCTTTTGTAGCCAAAAGCGCTTCCACCTTCAACTTGCCACAGGTGATGGTAATGATTGTTAGGTAAACCAAACACAAAATGCTTTCACAGGTGTACATTCTGGGGTGTCTGGGTGGCTCAGTCAGCCAAGCATCTAACTTCTGCTCAGGTCATGATCTTGTGGTTCATGAGTTCGAGCCCCACATCAGGCTCTGGACTGACAGTGCAGATTCTGCTTGGGATTCTCTCTCTCTCTCTCTCTCTCTCTCTCTCTCTCTCTCTCTCTCTCTCCCTCTCTGTCCCTCCCCCACTTGCGCACACTCTCTCTCAAAATAAATAAATAAACTTAAAAAACAAAAGTTGTGCATAACTGCAGAAATCTGTACCAGAATCTCACTGTTATGAACTGACTTATGTCTCTGCAAAACTATGTTCAGGCCCTAACCCCTAATGTGACAGTATTTAGAGATACCACCTATAAAGAAGTAGCTAAGGTTAAATGAGATCATGGGGAGTGGGATGGGGCTGATCTGATAGATTAGTGTCCTTAAGAGACACAGACAGCTAGAGCTCTAATGCATGCTCTTTCTCTCTCCCTCTGTTTCTGTCTCCTTTCTGTCTCTGTCTCATCACCAGTCTCTCTCCACTATGTAGGCAAGGACAGAACAAGAAGGTGGCTGCCTGTTAGCCAGGAAGAGATCCCTCACCAGAAATGAATTGGCTGGCACTTTGCTCTTGGACTGAGCTTCCAGAGCTGTGAGAGAAAATAGTCTCTGTTGTGTAAGCCACTGGTCTGTGGCATTTTGTTATGGCAGCCTGAGCTGACTAATACAATCACTCGAGGCCATCTGTAATGGTTCTTGCTGAAGTCCCGGAAATAGTGCTACAAAAATGCGTCTTAGACTGGAGGAAGGCTTTCTCATCTAAACATCTCACTGTGATGTCCACCATGGCCTGGAGGGACAGTTTGGCCAGGAATTTCTATGCCCGTCCCAGAATCGGCGAACTGTGGTTCCCTAGTATTTAGGGCAATGCCTGGCTCACAGCAGAAGCTTGATGAAAGTTTGGTGGGTGTAACCTCTGAGCATCCCAGGCTTTGAGTGGACGCATTCCATGTCCTTTCCCAGGGCTTTTTATTTTTTTCAGCTCTGCCTTTTCTCTAATGTCACATAGGTTAAGGTACTAAGAAAGGGCTTCTCAAAGCTACCTTAAGTTGTAATCTCAAATCAAAGATCTACCTGAGTAATCTGGGGCCAGTTAAAAGCTTTAGTTTGAGTTCCCCCCCAAAGCTTCACATCTCAGTAATTTATTTGGGAAGTACAGGAAACCCCAGTATGGTGGCAGGGAGAAAACAGGAAAAGGAAGGCAGCTGATCAAATTGTGTTGCCAAACTTGTCACCACTGGGGGCCACTGGAACTTAGTCCCCTTGGGGAACTTCGAGGATGACGCTAGAATATATGCCTCAGAATTAAATCCCCGCCCTGTCAACCAAGGGGGGAGGGGGCCAGGGAATGTGTACACCACCTCCTGTCAGTTACTAGTTGGGGTTGCTCCTAGAGCATGCTAATTCCCCAACATGTCTGGCATGCCAGAACACAGCAAGCAAAAGGTCTCAGGCCACATCCAGGCATTTGGAAGTTGAGCTACTCGGTGCTGAAATAGTGAGGACCAAGAACATATGGACATGGCATCTGTCATCTGTGAAAGGAAGTTTAGTGCCCAATTCATCCAATGAGTTGCTATTTGCAATGCACTTACAACACTGTAGGGTACACAAATGCTCTGGGTGAGTGTGGCTTCTTATATTGTCCATACACAGACGCAGTGGTTGTCTTTTGCTTGTTTGTTTGTTTTGAGAGAGAGAAAGAGAGAGAGAGAGAGAGAGAGAGAGAGAGAGAGAGAGAGAGAGAGAGAGAATCCCAAGGAGCCTCCAAGCTGTCAGCATAGAGCCCCATGCAGATCTCAGTCTGACAGACTTTGAGATCATGACCTGAGCTGAAATTAAAAGTCAGGTAATCAACCAACTGAGCCACCCAGGCACCCCTAGACACAGGGTGTTCTGATCCCATATGCTCTTCAAGAACCTTCCCGTTCCCTAATAAGGAGTAGAGTTTGTTCCTCCTCTTCCTGGGCCAATGGGACTTGATGACTGCCTCAATGAACACAGTACAGAAGTGAAGTCTCTAGCTTCCAAAGCTGGGTCATAAAGGTCTGCCTATCTTTCTGTCTCTGTCTTTCTCTCTGTATGTTCATGTATATGTAATGTGTATGTATATGTATATAGATACACACACACACATGCACACACACCTGCACCCTGGGATCCCTACCTTGAGGCTGCCGCACCGGAGAGATCACATGAAGAGACTACATAGTAACAGAGAGATGGCCATCGAGCCTCTGCTGTTGGAGGTATCCTACAATGGGTGGCCAGCGGGGGAGCAGAGACACCTCTGAGATGGCCCAAGACACAGCCATTTAAAAACTACAAGCACAGGACAGACCCTGAGGCAGATATGCCCAATGACATGGGGCCTGAATTCCTGATCCACAGAAACCATGAGAGATAATAGATGATTATTGTTATTTTAAGACACTAAGTTTTGAGATAACTTCTTATGTCACCATAGTAACTGGAACAGTGCTTGTTAAATAAAATAAATACAGTCTCACCTCCTCTACTCACAAGCTCTCCTAAGATATGAAAGGAAACTTTCATATTCTGGATTCCAAAGTCTAGCAGATGGTCATAGCCCAGGCCCATGTTTCCTAAAGTCAGATCCCCACAGTGTTGATATGGTAAGGCTCTTATGTAAAGGTGATATGTTAAGGGTGGTGTGCAAGGGTTAGGTTTAGTCTGGGACTGCACATTGTACTAATTCCTCAATACACGTTTTGCTCAACTTCTACCCAGTAGGGGCCTGGTTGTCTGGCCACTCACCCCCAGCTCTGGAAACAGGCCCTGATGATCTAATCCACTGGGGAGTCCCAGGCTTCTGGCCATGGTGATTGGACCACACAGGTCAGGCATAAGCCAATCAGCATTTGGGTTTCCCTTAGGATTGATTAGGAAAAGTATAATCAACATCTTATTCTGGACTTTTGCTAGGATTCTAGGATATAGGAGCATCCTTCCTCTGGGAAGTGTGGGCTTCAGATAAACTGCAATCATTTTGCTACTGTGAGGGAAGCCAGCCTAGGATGGAATCTACACATGAGAGAGGCATATTGAAAGAATCATATAGAAATTATCTGGAGCCTTAATCAAACCATGTCTAAAGCCCAGACTACATCTGCATTTTCAAGTGCCAGAGACAAGGAGTCACCTTTATTGTTTAAACCACTTTAGTATGCATGTTCTATTACTTGTAACCAAAAGTATCCAAATTGATTCAAGCATCTGCACATTAGACACTGATACCGGAATCCTTCTCCAGAGGTAATAGAGAGGAATAATATTTAATCTATATACAATTTCCTAACATTCTTTTTGGACATTTTTCAGTAAACCCTTGAGTGTTGCCAAAGAAATGACTACCAATTTATTGCTACATCTTGGGTGTAAGTGTGTATATGCTGTAAAAGCACTAGGGAAAGATCCGTCCCCCTACCTCTCTCTTAACTTCTTGTGGCCTTGGCATTCTTTGTCTTGTACATCTCCTCCCTGTCTCTTCAGCTCATTTTCCCTCTCTGGATGTTTGTCTCTGCGTCCATCTTTCCCTTTTTCAAAGAATGCCAATCATATTGGATTAGGGTCCATCCCAATAACCTCGTTTTAACTTGATTACCTCTGGTATGGGCCTGATTTACAAATAAGGCCACATTCTGAGGTCGTGGGGGTCAGAGATTCAAGACATTTTTACTAGGGGACACAATCCAACTCATAACAGTGAGGTAGAGGGAGTGGCTTGGGAAGATGCATATAGTAGTGACAAGACATAAGACATAGGAAATTTCAACAAATTCCTTGTCAAACACAGTGTCAGAGTTGTCCACAAAGGCCTTGCTTTGGTTTGCAGAAGGGATGGCATGAGCTCCTGAGAGAAGATACTGTCTCTGCTGAGACACAGAGATGAAGATGAAAGAATCAGAGCCAGGTTCCTCAAACACAGAGCCTTTTTTTTCCGAGCCTAGATGTTTCCATTATAACAATCTCTGTTTTGTTGGGTAATTTTTTTTTCTGAAGGAATACACACAAAGCTTTCTCATTGCCTCCAACTGAATGAAACTTATGAAGCTTCTTGTACAGTGTGTTCATTGTTTAGATTGGGATAATTGAAGTGTCAGGAATATTTGCTTATTGAAAACAACTCAGGGCGGCCCTAAGCACCCAGCCAGGCTGGGGCCACAAGTCACACCACCTTCAGGACAGACGTTCTGTGATGCCTTTCACATCAGTGCTGTCTTCCCAGGTAAATTAATTTCACATCTGGGGAGGAATACTGGATTAGGAGTCCAGGAACCTTACTTCTAATATGAATTTCACAATTCACTCCCTGTGTGACTAACTTTGAATAAATCATTTAACTTCTCTGGACTTCAGAGTTAAGCTGACCTGAATGGCAAGGTCTTGTCTATCTCACAAGAGAAATAAAGAGGTCCAGTGTGGCTCAGAAGGGACAATCTACGTGAAGACACTCTATGAAGCACAAAATGTTATACAAATATGTATTATTAATGAAAAAAATTAATCACTTCTGCTTTTTTTCAGAGGATGACATTGAACTAAGAAATCCTACTGGGTCAATGTTCTGTTTCTTCTCTTATTTTCTCTCCACCCTTTTCTGGGCCACCCTGTGCTTTGGGAGGCTAACAGGTATGTGTTGTACTAGCTGCACTTTCTTATCTTGCGGCTTCTGCTTGGGTTTGGCCAATGAGAACTGTTTGTAGGAAATGGGAAAAATGTGGGGAGAGAGAAACTCCCCTTGACCATTGAGGCTGGGGCATGAGCTGTGTTCTCATATAGTCACCACTCTGATGGGACAGGCTCTTCCAGCTCTGTAGCCCTCACTGGGGTAACATCATTCCCTCTTCTCTTCAGGTTGAGGATGAGGACTGATCCTGGATGCCTGTCTCTGAAAACAGCCCCTTCATGATGACTCTTCAGCCCTTTGAATGTGCCACCTGATTCCCCAGGGGCCCTGACTGTGGCCACAATGACCACCATGTGGATACTAACTCAACTTTTCCTAAATGAAGAATTATCTGTCTTGTTTGGGATAATCTGTGTCTTCTCTTGTTTTTAGCCATTGGACAGGTCTGCCAAAAGGATTCTGACCTGAAGAAATGTGTACAACTGGATCTTGGAAGATTATAGGGATTTGGAAGCCTTTACTGTTTCCCATCAGCAAACTGGCTGCTTTCTTTCAGTTGAAGGGAGGCTAAGGCCCTGTCTGCTCTTTCTCTGGTCCCTCTTGCCACTCCCTGTGCTTGACCTTGAACTCCTAAGCTCAGCCAGTCCTTCCTTTGCACTCACCCCTTCTGCTCTCAACCAGCCTGCAGGCAGGATACCCTGATCTTTGGTGGGACCCACGGAATGTTCACACAGGACACAGCTTCTTTCTTCTCTCCTGCTTCCGGCACCCAGCTTCCCTGCCAGTCGTCACGCTGCCCAGGCTTGGCCTGCTGCTCATATGCAGCATCTCTGCTCCCACTTGCTGGCAGGCACTGCCAACCATTGCTTCTCTCCTTCAAAATATTTCTTGTGTTCCTCTTTGCACCCTTGTCATCTCAGTTCAGACCTTCCTGTGCCTCATGCACTTCTCTGTCAGGATTTCCAACTGGCTTTCCTTTTTACGGCCTATCTCCAACACAAGACAGCCCATAGACTATTGCCACATTAGTTTTCCTGAAACTTGGCTTTCATTTTGTCCCTTCTCTGTATGACCTTCCACAACTCTCTGCTGCCCATAAGACAGAATCTGAACTCCTGTCCTTGGCATCCAAAGCAGCATACAGTCTGCTTCTTGGCCTATTTATCCTCTGATAAACCTGCTCTGCCCTTTCTCTCCCTTCTGACCACACTAGGGGCTTTCCCGCCTCCACCCCGTGCTCATCTCCTACCCCACCCCAGGGGTGCCCTCGTCTTGCTTCCCTGGGTGAACACCACCCATTCTCTGGAGCTGGACTCCAATGCTACTTGCTTTCTGAAACCCTGGCCACTACAAGCCACAGTGATAATTCCCTCCTTTTGAGCCCTGTGAGAAGTCTCAGGACATGTTTGCCAAACTGAAGTTCAACTCCTGAGGACATTGTTGGCCCTAGTCATTTGCGGCTTCTAACAATGTTGGGACCACATGCCCTGCAAGGTAGGAGGCTCATATCACTTACCACATGAATAAATAAATACACAAAATACATTGGCTTATTCAAACTGCTGATTCTTTAAGGGATTGGGTGCTTGTAAATATTCTATGTATCAGTGAGTCTGTGGCACTAACGCTGCTGCATGTTTACTCAGTTGGGTGATGGGTCTGAGAAGGAACAGGGCCATGATACAAGGATGGGGATGATGACCGCACAATTTTAAATGCCTAATGTTTTTTGAGTGTCTACTCTGTGCCAGTACTTCACACACATAGTCTGCTCCTTTGCTTATAATCCATCTGTGAAATAAATATTGTTACTGTCTCTGTATATCTGGCAATGGAGGCTCAGAGCAAGTAAGTAAATTGCTCTAAGTCATGCATCTGGTTGGGAGCAAGGCTGAATTTGAACCCAGTCTGATGATGCAAAAGCCTCTTCTACCAACCAAACATTAGGCAGCCCTTGGAAGTCTCTGGGGCTCCGCCATGTGTAAATGCCTGCATGGATTGTGTGTTCCTTCTCTTCCTCCTGCTGAGGGCTGGGTACTATCTTTTTTTTTTTTTAATTTTCTATTTTATTTTAAAGAGAGAGAGAACCTGAGCTTGGGAGAGGGGCAAAGAGAGACACACAGAGAGAATCTTAAACAAGCTCCATGCTCAGCAAGGAGCCCAACACGGGGCTCAGTCTCCCAAACCTGGGATCATGACCTGAGCCAAAATCAAGAGTCAGAAACTCAACCAACTGATCCACCCAGGCACCCTGAGCAGTATACTATCTTAAAGCTCTTTGTACACCCCCAGTGATGTCAAGGACAGTGTCTTAAACACCATAGTTTGTTAATTGGTTCCCAGCTCTCACCCATTCCAATCCTGAATTGCAAGTGCTCCTTGTAGAAGGAGCTGACCAGGGTTGTATGGTGGCTTTGAATAGGAATTCCCTTGCCACCCCACCCATATTCTAAAATTTTAAGTTCTAATTACTTGTCTTTGGAACTCTCCCGCTGATATGGCTTTGTTTTTTGTCAACTTCACTAAGCCAGTAGTATTTCCCAGAATCCTCTTCCTTGCATGATTCCAGGTCAGGGCTGGCCACAAGGGGCATTTGTTTGATACTGAGAAGGCAGAGGGAAAGAGGCAGCAACCCTGGATGGGTGGAGAGTGCCAGGCTGGCCCCTGAGTGCACGCTCACCTGGAGACTCATCCTGTTGGTCACCAGCCACACCTGAGCCTGCGTCTCTTCCAGCTCCCACCCAGTCCTCTCCTATGGACTCTAGGAGCCACAGGCTTGCTGGGTGTGCAGGTCCATGGGGACGGTGCCAGTTTTCGCAGGAGGCCTGTGCTGTCCAAGTTGGAGGCCATGAGAGATAGCCGTGGGTTCTGGCCTGTGCTCATTGGTTCCAGTGCTTCCTGCATTTCCACTTTGGGTAGCTTCCCCAGCCTTAAGTCCCATGTCTCCTCCTGATTACCAGGGCTTCTGACCCACAGCGAGCTGAGAACCTCAGCAGATGCAAAGGTGACAACCTGCTATTGCCTCCACTGGTTCCCACAGTTGTGCAAGGTCTAACCTTTATGACAAATGCCTTGTTCTGTGTTACTGAGAACATCTCTGATCAAACTCTAGCTGATGCAGCCATCTTCTCCATGTCCCCAGGGCCTAGTGTCCTTGGTTACATGGCTGCCCCACAGAAACGCGTTCATGGAGATGGGGCAAAGTCACCATCAAAGAAGGAAGAAACCCAGAACTGGCGAGCCCCTCATACCCTTTCTGATTTCCTCCCCACAAGACTGTGGTGTTGTTTCTGAAGGCAGGAGCTAGATCAGATCTGAGTCGTAGTGAAACCCAGTGTAAGATGCCACGGAGTTACTCAAAGCTGTATCTGTATCTGCCTGAGCAAACTTGAGCTGAACTCAGCTCTGCTCTCACTGCTTTTGGAGGTTGTGTGGCCACCCCCGCCCCTTTATGGTTGCTCTTAGATGTCACTGGCCTCCAGCTGCTATGCATGGAGCTGGGTTTGTGATTATTCACAGCCAGATTAGAGTAAGGTGTTGCCTATAGTAAGCACTATGATACCAGAGGCTCTGAAGACTGATGCTCAAACGCCTTCATCCAGGTGTTTTAAAGTCTAAAATTTCATCATTAGAGAGTCATTCCTTTGGATTACTCTCCTGAGGTTTGTTATTAAAATGACATACACCTTTGGTAAAGGGATCATATGCAGAATGTAGTGGAAAGACATGCTTTCTGGAATCATCTAGCTCTGAATGCTGTGAGATTTTGATAAAGTAATCTCTTCAAGCTGCAGTTTCTGCCTATTAAAATGGGAACAATCATATCCAATTTGGTGTATAGTTTAGTCTATTTAGGCTGTGATAACAAAAATATCATTGACTGGTTTATCAACAACAGATTTATTCTCACATTCTGGAGGCTGAAAAGCCCAAGATCAAGATCCAGGTAGGTTCCGTGTTTGGTGAGGACCTGCTTCCTGGTTCACAGATCATCATCACCTCACTGTGTCCTCATGTGGTGGAAGGGGCAAGGACTCCCTCCAGGGACCCGTTTATAAGGCACTAATCTCATTCATGAGGGCTGCATTTCACATCACCTCTTATCCCCCCAGAGACCCTACCTCCCTACCTCCTGATGCCATCACAATGGGGGTTTGTATTTCAACATATGAATTTTGGGGGGGACACAAGCATGCAAGTCCATCATAGTAAGGGAGCTAACAAATGTGAAAAAGAACTGGAACAATGTCTGCCACACAGATGATGTTGAGTGAATGTTAGCATTTACTATGGATTCCCTTTCCTTGAACTGAGTAATGCATTGGACGTTTTGGTAGGGCGCTGGGTGGGCAGCACCATTACTGCATTGTCATCAAGCTGGGATCTAGTGGGTGAGTGTGTGAGGGTTTGCTCGGAGTGCATGTATGTGTGTTTTAATGGGGTTGGAGGATAGAGAGACGGGCAGACAGAGATGAGACAGAGAATTTTAGAAGAGAGAAAGGTCACCAGAAGAAGAGATGAGTAAATTATTTCAACAAATAGGATTATTTCCACCTACTTTTCTCCGCTTTCACTGCCACCATCCGAATTCAAGGTTGCCCTCTCTGTCCTGGATTATTTCAATAGACTTACCTGGCTCTTTTGATTTTATTATTATTTCTTTTGAGTTTATTCTCTTCTTGGAAACTTTGGAAATCTTTTGAAAATGTAAATTAGATATTACTTAAAACTCCGAGAACATGTGTATCCTTTGTATTATTCTCCGTCCTGGTCCCAGTCTACCCCTTCTCCCTCAGCTTCGTTTCCTTCTTCTCCCCCCTCACTCATGATAGTTTAGAGACGCTCGAATTCTCCCAGAATCCTGGACAAATGAACCCAAAGCCTTGCCCATGCTTCTCTCTCCCCTACTCCTCCCTGCCCCTTTCTTCCCTTCCTCCCTCTCTCCCCCATTCTGACATTCTGACAGCCTTCATATCTTTGTGCCTATGTGATTTTCTCAGGGACACTTTCCTCCTACGGCCACTTCTTATTCTTTCTCAAGGAAGATCTCTCCTTTACTTTTCTCCTTAGAGCCGACGTCACATTTCAGAATCATAGAATTATGTGTAGAGTTACTTTCTGAAACATAACAGTCTTGTTCCCCATTGTATTGCCAGCAGCTAGCCCACTGCCTGACACACACAGATTTCCATATTGCTGGTTAATGATAAATAAATATTCACATAATAATCCTGGGATAAATCTAACTGTATGGAATTCACATTTTTTTCAACATTTAGAAACTTTATTTTCTGTCTACCTTATTTCCATTTTGTTTGCCTTTGTGGAAGAGCAGCTGAACACCACTCAATGGTTGTTCCTACCCATTTGGTGGCCTGAGCAGTGGGAGCTGGTGGGCTGAGCACCTCAGTCTTCAATAGGGAACTGCTGAGTGCACCTGCCCACCTTCAGAGCAGTCTGTGAGCTTAGGTTGAGCAGCAGTGAACTCAGGAGTTGGAATGGCCCATTCATCCAGAAATTCCTCCTTGGTCACAGCCTTTTGTTAAAAGTTTATTTATTGTGTGTGTATGTGTGTGTGTGTGTGTGTGTGTGTGTGTGTGTGTGAGAGAGAGAGAGAGAGAGAGAGAGGGAGAGGGAGAGGGAGAGGGAGAGGGAGGGAGAGAGCAGGGGAGGGACAGAGAAAGAAGGAGAGAATGAGAATTCTAAGCAGGCTCTTGACCTGTCAGTGAGATGTGAAGCTGGATGTGGGGCTTAAACTCACCAACCAGGAGATCTTGACCTGAGCTGAAATCAAGAGTCGGATGCCTAACCCACAGAGCCACCCAGGCGCCCCAGGTAACAGCCTTTTCAGCAGCAGCCTGCTCTTCCTTTTTGGTCTCATCAGGCTCTCTGTAGAAGTAGAGATCAGGCAGACCTCCCATGGATGTTCACGGAAGACGGTGTCATGTTATGTGCAGAGCCTCCCGGGCTGGCATCCACCACATCCGACCCACCAAGTGAGCTTTCTTGTTGTTGCAAAGGATGGTAATGTCCACACAGTGCAGAGGAGAATCTATGTTACCCAGAGTGATGGTAGGTGGGTTAACAGAGGGTGCCCCTGGGAGGAGCTGGTGGTCAGCTCTGGGATCAGTAACGATCAGAAGACACGAGGGAGGCTGCCTGGATCTGGTTGGTGAAGGTTCCAGGAGTGAAGCAGCCCACAGTAGGAGTGGCTCCGATGGCAGAAGCAAACTCAGCACAGCCCATGGGCCGGTATTCCTGGGGGTAGGATGCTCCCACCACCACCAGTTTTCAGTGGCAACAATGGCACGAGCTGGTGGCAGAAGCTTCTCCCAAGTTCTCTTCTGATTTATGGTGTAGGTGCCATCATTTATCCTTCTGCGGGTGTACTGTTCCATTTGGAAGTCAAGGTTAGCGCCACTGTGTGAGTTCCTGCTGCAAGGAATTTGAGGACATCCTCCTCCTTCATTTGCAGGATGTCAAGGGCTCCAGACACCATGAGCGTTTCCCTTTAAGTTATGACAGGAATGCAGAACCATGCCATGTGGGCCCCTCTCTGGGCAGTGCAGAAAAAGGTGGAATTCACACTTTGTCTCCTCACAGACAGGTCATAGTTCTTAGGTTTGCAAATCCCAGAATCTTAGAAAAGCCACCCAGAAAACTGAAATCCTGTTTATCTCTATATTTTTCTGTTTCTTTATTTTTCTTTTTACAATTGAAGCATATAACTTAATACATAGTAAACTGCATAAATATTAAATGCATAGAAGGTGAGTTTTTCATTTTTCATCCATGGAGCCAGCAACCTCAATCAAGATGAGGATCGTCCCAGATTCCAGCAGGCCCTTGTACCCTTGTTTCCGAATGCCCTCCCTGCTCCGCCTGGCCGGGTGCACTGAGATGTGCTGATTTCCCACTCTCTAGGTTAGCTTTGTCTACTTCAAACCGTCATGTCCATGGGATCATACGGTGTATATGTTTCTTGTTTCTGGCTTCTTTCCTTCAGTATGTTTTGAGATCCTATCAAGTTGCTGTGTACAGCAATACTTCCTTGTTTTGTTCTGTTTTTACTTAATTAGTGAATACTGTTTTGTTGAGCATATATACCACAATCAATCCATTTTACCACTGCCAGACATTCAGCTGTTTGCCACTTGTGGCTGTCATAGTAAAGCTGCTGTGAACGTTCTCGCACACGTTTGGTGGCCATGTCTTTGGGGATAGAATGAGGAGTGGAATTGGTGGATCTCTGTCTTTAGACCAGGTTCCTTTGCCTTATGTCCTTCAAAAAATCCTAGCACATCGCAATCCGAACTTAAAACTGAGATAAGCCATGGGTGAGCATCCACATTGCACTAGGCTTCTTGACTGCAAGGAATCCTTTCTATGGCTTTTAGGTGCATATCCAGGGTTTGTAGCAAAGTAATTTTACTATTTGACACTGACCCTATGTGATGACAGGCCTGAGCAACAAAATGTCATAATCTGAAGGGGGTTCTGCCAGTTGAAGCCTAGGCGAGAACCATGATAAATCTTTTCAGAAATGGACCTCTCTGCCAGTCAGAAGCCATTATTTGTTTAAATCAGTGACCTACAGAAACATTTCCAGGACACACTTTTTTTCAAATACAGTGACCCTAAGGCAATAGATTTTGGCTGTTCCTATAACATGCAATAGCTGTTACTAACGTGCCCTTTATCCCTTGATTTTTACTACAGCTGGCAGTAAAATTGACCATTTGTTATATCCTAGTCATGAGAGGCTTTCTGACATAACCTTGTAGTGATTGTTTTCCCTTTCTACAGGAACACATAGGGTTAATAAGCTGCAACCATTGAACAATATTCACCAAATTCTGTGTGCCTTTTCCCAAAACATACATTACATTGAAGGAGGAAAAAATATAACCCCTGTAAGATTCTTTCACAAAATGCCTCCTTGTCTAGTAAGGGCTCTTGCTTCCTGTTTCATACTTCTACCAGAGAGTTTGCAAGCATCCTTCAGGGCCCTTCAAGAGGTAAAAAAAAAAAAAAAAAAAAAAAAAAAGCCCCAGATCTGTTCCAGAGGAGGTGACACGTGTAGTTGGAATACCTTCCTCATTGGAGGCAGTGGACCTATTGCTTCCCTAGACCGCAGACAGGGCTGAGATTCCCTATGGGTCTTTCTAAGAATTCAAAGGCTCATCAGCTTGGGTGGCTGGGACCATCCAGCAGGGTAAGAATAGAATATTCAGTAGAGAGATAGAAGCAAATAGGAAATATCTGAATCATGCTTGGAGTGGAAACTCAGAGACAACCATGTCATTTGGACACCTGGCTCCTGCAACATCCTTCCCATTGCAATAAAAAGCACCCCAGGAACAGGAGGCAACCCCCAGCTTTGGCTAAATTCTACAATAACATTAAATAATTTCATCCCACGCTCACTATAAGCCTACTAGAAGCAGGTGTTATCATCATCCCCAATTCTAAGTGGATGAATGGGGCTTTGAACCCAGGCAGCCCAGCTCTAGAGCCTGATGGGTTCTGATGCAGGGTGACACCTTCCATTCTCCACCCTACTTTTTAAAGACTTCATCTGAAAATATCATGCAAGGTCACCTTTACCACACAGAGGAGATGAAGAAACAAATAAATATGAGGGAGGAGGAAATGGAAAATACAACTCCCACTGGGGTCTGGCTATTAATGTGTCTGCATTGTTCCTACACTTGAATAGATCTGGTTCTGAGTCTACTTCTGAAAAGGAACCAAAAATGACCTTGAATTGAAACTCTTGCATAGGAAGGTGCCGTGATGAGCTCAGAGAGACCACAGAACATCTCTGCAAGGGCTCTGAGCACCGCCGTCATGGTTGCTTCCAGCGGTTGGGCGGGGGGTGGGGGGGGTGCTGCTAGGTGGTTTCCAGTTCCGATGAACTTCCTGGCTGCCAACGCCAAGCTTGGGGTTTCCTCTCTACTGGGCAGAGAGAATGGGAGGTGAGATGGCCTTTCCAAGGGGTAGAGTCTTCCATCACTGGCTTCTTAAGGTGTGTTTGTGGAGGCAGAACCTCAGTTAACACAAGTGTGGGGCAGGATTCTTTGAGCAAATACCAGTGTGAACCAAGCCTTCCCTGACCTCATTTCCTCTTGTTCTTATCTTTTTTGCTTCAACCACACTGGCCCTTTTGCTATTCCTGGAACATGCCAGGGACATTCCTGCCTCAGGGCCTTTGCATATGCTTTCTTCCACCTGGAAACTTTCCCCCTAGATATCCTTTGATATGACTTGCTTTTTTTCTCTCTCAAACCTTTCCTCACATGTCCCCTTCTCAGCAAGACCTTCCTTATTTACCTATTCTGGCCACAAATGCATTCTAAACTCCAACACTCCCCCCACACCAATACACACACACACACACACACACACACACACACACACACACACAAACTCTGTCTCCCCTTCGTTGCTTCAGTTTTCCCAGCACACCCAACTATACCATCTAGCATACATTTTGCTGACTTCTGTTTTTTTAATGTCCTCCGCAGCTGAAAGTAAAGTCTGTAAAGGCAAGGATTTTTGTCTGCTTGAATGTGAATGCTATGTAGCACCTAGAATGCTATGTAGCCAGTGTTAAGTGAAAATGTGTTGAGTGAATTAGCGAGTGAATTAATGCATCCTAACTGTTAAAAAATTAATTACCTTTTTCTATGCCTCATTTCTGCAACTGTAAAATTGGGATGATAATTCCTACCCTCCTGTTGTGAATTTCAAACAAAATTACAAAGGGGCACACACACCACAATTATTGTATGTACTTAATGATTTACTCTGTGTGTTCAATGAAAGTAATACAAATAAAATAGCAAACATTTGTAGATTATTTCTTCTGGGCCAGGTACTGCTTTAAGCATTTAATGTACCTCAATTCATTTAAGTCTTACAACATCCTATAAGGTATTATCACCATCCTTACTTGAAAAATAAAGAAACTGCAGGCGAAACTTTCTCAAGGCCACATGGCTAGAAAATCAATGAGCGTGGATTTGAATTCAGGTCCATCTGTCTCCAACGCCCATAACTTAGCCACATCACCACACTGTTTCCCCGTGGCAAGAAGACATAATTGACGTAATATAAGTGTTTCATTTTTAAACTACTAGAACGTCTTCATGGATCATGCCTGATAATCATTCAATTTCTAAACCAGTTGGAACATTTAGATAGTGGCCAAATTGGATTTAACTCCAAGCTATGAAATATCTTTGGCCATAAAATATTACCAATGAAGACATACTTGGAAACTGGATTTTTTTAGACAAAGTCTACATGAACCAATACATTTACATTTTTAAATAGAAAGCAGTGTCATTTGGTTTCCAAAGCTAAATGGAAACAAAAAGTAGGGCCATGTAGACACACCCTAAACTGAGCACCTGCTTTTGAGGCTGCCTCAAATATTACCCTTGTTTTTTGTGTGAATTGGCTTCCATCACTTGTGATTCCTGTAGGTCTAGCATATCTCATAACCAGCAGTCAGTCATTCATAGTCTATTTTAAGTTTGGTTGTTCAAATGCTAGGTCTCACTCATGGGAGAGAACTCGAGGAGGCTCTATCTTTCCCATTCATGGTGTTGCCTCTATATGTCACTGTGTGCTCAAAAGGGGGGCTCACACACACACACTTCACAAATCATCTTTAAAGGTTTTCAGTTCCCTTTTCTCTGTTTTTGGTTTCTAATGCCTTCCCAATAGTGGTTAAGAAAATGCCAGTTTGTCTTTCTTTTAATGATTTCTTTAGGCTTCATGGCCCAGGAGTTCAACTGGGACCTTGTTTTAATTTCTCATTGTTTTCAGTCTGGCTCTTTTTCTTGTGAGGAAGAGTAAGCCATTCAATCCAGCTTAAGACAAAGGATTTCAGCATACTCTATTATGTCATATTATTTATCTAAAATATTTTATTTTGTTTATTTATTTTTGAGAGAGAGAGAGAGAGAGAGAGAGCGAAAGTAGAGGAGGGGCAGAAAGAAAGGGAGACATAGAATCTAAAGCAGGCTCCAGGCTCTGAGTTGTCAGCACAAACCTGATGTGGGGCTCAAACTCATAAACCATGAGATCATGACCTGAACTGAAGTTAGACGCTTAAGTGACTGAGCCACCGAGGAACCCCTAAAAATTTTTTAAATGCTTATTTATTTATTTTGAGAGATATAAGGGAGAGAATGTGAGCATGGAAAGGACAAAGAGAGAGGTTAAGAGAGGGAGAGAGAGAGAATTCCAAGCAGGCTTCACATCTCAGCTCAGAGCCCAACGCTGGGCTCAATCTCATGACCCTGGTAACATGCCCTGAGCCAAAGTCAAGAGTCAGATGCTCAACCAACTGAGCCACCCAGGAGCCCCTAGGTAACATAATTTTTAAAGGATAAAGAAGCTTTCATGGAAATCCTAGAATGGGAGCCATATTAAGTCTTGGCCTTAAAGAGCCTAGAGCTCAAAGGTGATTCTAGATTCAAAAAGGCTCCCGGGTTTTAGCTGCAGGATCTCATGGATCTTTGATATCTATGATTAAGCAACAAACTACATGTCTACTTCTGGCCTTAGTACTAATTGAGGGCTATGTTTGCTTCAAGTCAGGGCCTTAAGAGAGAATCCTATTGGTCCAGTTCCTCTTTTAGCACATACTATAAATCCCTGACCAGCCTATGGATTCTGTGTAGTTGGCCCAGGTACCTAGGCCAGGGAAAATCTTTTATAAACAGAGGCGGTAGGGTTCTAAGTCTCTCACATGGCTGTTTGGGCTTGCCCTTTCATCAGGAAGCTTGGGCAGTGTGGATACCCACAGAAGAGGCTGGGGGTGGGTTGGCCCAGTACTGACCTTTCCAGAATACCATCTTGTAAAAGAATGATGTGTTGTTACCCAAATAACAAAGTGTTACACCAAGGTAAGATGTGGTTATATTGACAATGATACAGATGCAACTCAGAAAGACATCTGCAAAGCCACAAGTGCATGTCTTTGCCATTAACATGCTTAAAACATGAAATAAGTGTCATTATTTCCTTAGTATGTTTTATCTAAAAACGTTCATTCTTTTGTCTAATAAGTTTAGCTGTTAAAGCCCTGTGGCTTTCTTGGTCAGGGTCTCCAAGTTTTCGTGAGCAGATTGCCATTCATAGCTGATGCCATTTCGTTAGCTGATGCCATTCATAGAGATGTCAATGTGATAACCAAACTGAAGCTGCATTAACCTTTGCAGCGTCCCAGCTAGTTATTGAGGTTTGCTGTGATTGAGCTGGTCAAAACCCATTGACTGGTTATTATCTTGACTAAGTATTCCCAGCACTGTGGGCCACAGTCAGACAGAGTCACAGAAACATAGACAGAATCTATTCATGGCTTCACAGGTCCCTTATGTCACATGTATGGTGCCAATGGTGCTGGTAAGCTTTCCTCTGAGGACTGGCTCATTGCTATCCAGGGGCCCTGAAGAACAAGAGGCATATAAAGGCTCCATTTTGATCAAGATGAGAATGTTAAAGAGCACAGGTCAAGGTCCAGATCTGGACACATTGCTGAAGTGGGTAGGAGAGTTATGTTGGGGGCTGGGGGCACTGTTGATATGAATGTATAAGGCATGACAAACTTGACCTACATTGCAATCCCGGCAGAATAAACACCCCTGGACATAGACCAAATCCTTATGCTTAAGGTAAATGTCTTAAGACCTGTTGAGTCACTGCCCACAGCAAGCATCTGCAGCCTGCATTTGTCTGACTCATACTCTCTTTTCTCGAGTCCCCAGTAGAAGCCAGCCTCTCTGGTCACTGAAGATCTGGAGCACCCCAGCTGTGCTTCTCTGTGGCCCGCATCACTTTCCACCTGTCTTGATGACCTCTATCAGATCTTTCCCCACCCTCTCATAGAAATTTCTTTTAAGAAAACATTCATGTTTGATTCATTCTGGTGTCTCTGCCATGGCCTGGAACATGGCAGGCATCAAATAAATATTTGTTGGGTAAATGGAAGTAAGAACCTAAATTGCCTTTCAACCACCAGATTGGCTGCGACTCTGTTGCTTCATTGTTCTCTCTGCACAGGTAGTATTTGACACAGAAGGAATGTCTGAGTGGGGAACAATTGCCAGTGGAAGCTAATTTCAGTGTCGAGCTTATTTAAAAATTTCAGATGTCTCTAAAGTAGGTTCTGTGAAACATTATCAGTATATCTTGTAAAATATGGAAAGGTACCCAAGCACAGTTAATTACCAGAAGAAGACAGAATTCCTAGGGGCAGATTAGGAAAACTCTCTGAATGTAGAGAAGGAGGTGGGGGAAAAGGAGGAGAGGAGAGTAGTAACAACATTTACTGACAGTTAACCATATGTCAGGCCTTACTATAAGCATTTTAGATACACTAATTCATTTAACACAACTGTACAGGACAGGTACTATTATCCCATTTTATAGATGAATCTGGTGCAAAACAGAGCAGGGTATTCTGTGGTCTATGCAGTCTGAATCACTGGACTCTGGCACCCCCTTCTTATTTTTCTCCTTTTACTGTCCCATTTTGTTTGTACCTTATAAATTCAAAATATTGTTTGATAAATGTTAAATATTGCTAAATAGAAAATATTAAAAGTCATGTCTATAATCATTAATTTATCCACAAAATTTCACAAACCATTACCATGTGACAGATGCTTCTCCAACAGCATATGTATTTGCCTTTTCAGGAAGCCTTGAATGGTCAAAGATGAGGTGAGGATCCTTCCTGATTTCATCCTAGGACGACTATGCTGGATCTTTTCTGCCCTCCCTCAAGAAGGGAGATTTTGATATTTGTCAAAAGAGGCGTAAGATATAAACATCCATTTCTTGCTGATATTAATGCTTCTCAGAGCATAATGTCGGTGCAGCATTTTTCAAAACCAAAAAGAACTTTCCCTTGCTGGTGTGGAGATGGGGAGAGATGCAACGAAGGGAGGAGTCAGACCGCTCTGTCCTGTATGTGTGGCCTCTCTAACCACCACCGTGTCTGCTTGGGCAGATCCATTTTTCCAGTCACACCAGATGAAGGAATGCACTGCTTTGAATCTGCTCTGACTTTCCAAGACAGGACTACAAAACCTCCACTGTTATCTGGCTAAACAATTCCCACTTCCTGGAAGGGGCTCTTTATTCCCTGCCTATTTTTATTGTTGACATTTTTGGGTGGACGACAGAGACACAGCCTCCTTGCCGGAAGCTGTGTCTGAGACAGAGTGGCCAAGTCAAATGGCAGAAATGTTTGGTTGGTCCTCATGGACAAAAGTATTCACTCTTCCAGGAACTCAGGTGTCCTGTGTACACACTGCTCAAAGAGCAGTGGTTACATAATTCTTCAAGTATGATCCTTGGCCAAAGTGAAGAATCAAGGTGGCGTCCAGAGTCCTGGTTTAGCAAGAAAAGTACTTACTCCCTGATATACAACACGATTCCTACATCCACATACCTAGAATAGACAGGCACACACTGGCACTCAGATATTTGTGAAATCAATGTGTGAACAGAAAAGAATCTCAGGACACCCAGGTGGCTCAGTTGGCTAAGCATCTGTCGCTCGATTTTGGCTCACATTGTAATCACACTGTTGGTGAGATGGAGTCTGGGTGGGGCTCTGCACTGACACCCCGGAGCCTGCTTGGGATTCTCTCTCTCTCCTGCCCTCAAAAATAAATAAACAAACATTTAAAAAAGATGAAAAAAGAGGAAAAGAATCTAGAAAGTTATCAATTGTTAATGTTAAAAGTAATTATCTCATTAATAGCTACAAATTCTGATTTTTCTATTGTAAATATGCATTACCTATATGATATTCCCATTTTACAGGAAATTACTGATCTGTAGGTAAAGTGAGGGCTGCATTATGGCCAAGCTCAAATTCATTATCAGAAGACTAGCTACAAAATTTGTTGATCAGTTCCTGGAAAACTGGGCCCTTTCCAGAATCTGGTCAAATTAACATTTTTTAGCTAATGGAGAAGTAACTACTTTGTTCTCTGAGCCAAGGGTTTCTTGAAATCACAGAATATTAGTGGTCTTTTGCCCAATCTTCTTAGTTTTCAGATGACTTGAGTCCAAAGAAGCTTGAGACTTTGGCCTTGAGCAAGCCGGTGATGAGACTAGGCATTAGAACTAGGCTCTCCCAACTGTAAGCACATTTTGGACTCAGTTAGTTAAAAATCCAGTGAGAAATTGTCTGCATAACCAATGAGGTAATTTAAGAAAAGTTAACAAAGGGACTATTTAAAAGGTATGGGTGGAGTTAAGAAGACCAGCAAAGGAAGTGGAGCCCCCAGGTCACACAGAGATGGAGAGTTGGTACCCTCACAGGCCTGAGCAGGCAAGAGCAAGAGGAATTCCAGAAGCTGAGGGAGGAGGGCACCCAGAATGTGCCCAACAGACACTGACCCTGGGTAAAGGGACCTAGCCTGTGGGCAGCAGCCTGAGTGTGGGGGCCACAAATAGCCCAACCTCATTCTTTTCCCAAATGGAAGCCAAAGATCAAGGGAGCCTGGTGATTCAGTTCAAAGAGGATGATACAGCAGAGCACCATGTAGAGTGAGAATGGGTGGAAAGCGCGTTCCAGCATGTTTGCCCTCCAGTCTTACTTTCCCTCTCACTGCAGCTTTAGATCAGTAATAACCTGGTTACATTTTTAAATGATTCTTATTATACAAATGATGAGGTTACATTTTTAAAGATTCTTATTATACAAATAATACATAATAGAAAAACCAGAATATGCAGTTGCTTAAAGGGATTATAAATACTTTCAATATTTATGGTTGATACACGTCTAGATTTTTTCTATTCATGCCACACATATTTATTGATGTTAATGTTCACACTGTTCTAGGCAATGTGTATATTGAAATAAAGAAAATGGATACAGATTCTTTCCCTCAAGGAGTAAACATTCTAGGGGGGGATGAGTCATAAGAAACAAGATAAATAACCTAAATGATAGTTTGTGAGATAATGATTAAGTAGTAAGAGGAAAAATAAAACAGGAAAGGAATAAGACTGTAATTGGGGAGGTGTTGTAATTTTAAATAAGGTGGCCAGGTGTGTGTGCGTGTCTGTGTGTCTGTGTGTTTGTGTGAAGAAGAGAAAGAGAGCGAGCAATGACTGTCTATTTGTAGGGCTTTTCCTCTGGCTAATCGCTGAGTATTCAGGTAATGGGGAGTGTAGGTGGTGTGACTTCCCCCCTCCCTCGCAGTTTCAAAATGTCTCTTTTTAGATTTTTTTAAAGGGCAAAGCTTTCTCCACTCCTTATATTAACCATTTTAAAAGTGCGAGGGGGAATCCTCAGTGCAAGTTTATTAGCCAAATTCTTGATGTCTATCTGTCCCTTTCTAGCTGAGTGACTTGGGGGAAGTCATTTAACGTCTCAGATTCCTCATGTGCAAAAACCAGGGTTTGGGTGACAAAGGAAATGAGATTAGGTCTGTGAGGGACCTGGTGGGTAGCACACAGTGGATGGTTAGTATATGATGGCTTCTTTCCTTCTCTGGGCAGAATTGTATAAAAGGCATGTTCTGGTAAAACTATAGACTCAAGATCCACAGCACTGGACAGTTTGCTAACAGTCTCTTAATAGTATAGCTGGCATCAGTTGACCACTTACATACGTAGTGGAGGCCCAGACCCCCCCTTGCATGGTTGATAGGCTATAGGTCATAGAAGCGAGGCTTGACTTCAAATGTGGCTGACATCAAAGCCAGTGTTCTCTTTGTCAAGCACTGGGTTCCCTTCTCCCCTGCCCTCCTCAGCCCCCATGAGGAAAGGTCAAGGTTGGGTTGAGCCAGAGTGTAGGGAAAGGTTTTCTCATAGTATGGAAGCCCATGAAGATCTCTAGACCACCAGGTCTATTATGATCTTGGAAAAGCTCTTGACTAAATCCAACCAGTGCAATCATTCTAAATATGGATGTTGGGCTGACTGTAGATCACCCAGGCAGTTAAAATAAAAAGCCAGGACTTTACCCTTTGAACTCCTAGGTAAGTGGATCTGGGGAAAGGCCTGAATGTCTGTATTTTTCAACATGGCTTCAAGTATTGCTGATGTACATCCAGGTTTGTACAATGCCTTCCTCGGGCCCAAATAAATGCACCTCAGAGACCTTCTGTTTCCTTTTCCCAGCTGGCATCAGAATCATGAACTATGAATTTTCTAAATCGTTGTGAGTATGCTGGGTAATCTAACACAGTCTCATCCAACAACTTTGATACAAGTCCTGGGACAGGCCAAGGTCTAATCGCCTTAAAGCACTAAGAGACTTCCTCCTGGCCAGCCCATCAGTCAGTGTTCTTTGGCCACTGTAAGAAGATTCCATCAGCTGTTCTACAGTCCACAGCTTTATAAGGACATTATGAGAGATCTTGTCCAAAGTTTTGCTGAAATCAAGTAACACAATGTCTGTGCTGCTCTTCTTACTCCACACATGAGAAGCCCTACCCATAACAAAGTACAATGGCATAACTCTTTGTCAGTGGGCCCACACTAATGGCCAGTGATTAGTAGCCTTATTTCAAAAGGTTTGGATGTATTTTTTTTTTTTTTTTTTGAGAAACAGAAGAACCTACTGTCTTCTTGGTTGTGAGCTGGAAAATGGTGCTCATCAGTAGTAAAATCAACTTGGGCCTCACTTAGGTCCAACACTGCTTTTCCATCAAGAACAAGGACCCAGGGGGGTGTCTGGGTGGCTCAGTCAGTTTAGCATCTGACTTTGGCTCAGGTCATGATCTCATGGTTTGTGGATTCAAGTCTTGCCTTGGGCTCTGTGCTTACAGTGGGAGCCTGCTTGGGATTCTCTCTCTCTTTATCTCTCTCCCTCCCCCTCTTCTCAAAATAAATAAACTTGAAACAAATAGGAATCAAGTTGACAAAAATAAAATAAGAATTTAAAATTATTTTGGGAAGTCTGGGTGGCTTGGTTGGTTAAGCATCCAACTTCAGCTCATGTCATGATCTCATAGTTTGTGAGTTTGAGCTCTGCATCAGGTTCTGTGCTAATGGCCCCAAAAATCCAAATCTTGCTTTGGACTCTGTGTCTCTCCCTCTCTCTGCCCCTCTCCCACTAGCACTCTGTTTCTCTCTCTCTCTCTCAAATATAAAAAAAAATTTTTAATCAAGAACAAGAGCTCAGATTATCACATATCTAGGAAGTTTGGAGGGCAGGTTGTTGGAAAAAAAAGTGTTGGAATAACTAGTAGAGTGGTCTCGGAGCTGTACATTTACCACCTTTCTTCAGTAATCAAGAAAGGCAAAAGCTACACAGTCATTCATACTAAATGTTGATCATTCAGTTAGTCTACACAGGCAATCTCAGGCCCACTACCCATCTTATCACTTCCTTGATTACAGTAAATGCACGTGATCGCTCCCCTCCTCCATAACAGCAAATGTGGAGTCAAGGTTCCTAATTAGTGGGGATGTTGTTTTGTTTTTTAAATTGCTTTATGTTTTTTAATTTTATTTTGTTTTTCAGATGAGTTGACCTTTTCTTACATTTGGGTCTAAGGTGACTGTCAATTCCCTATGACTCTTTACATGCCATAGCCAAGTACTTTGAAAGTAAATTTTATTCACCTAAAGACGTGGCTTAACTGACATTGCCCAGTGTATCTGATCTCTGTGTTACCTTTTATCTTTTTGCTCATGTTTTTAGACCTGGAGTGAAACTCTTTATCTGCTTCATTTATCCTAGTGTCCCCTATTTGAATGAGACCCTCTATATAAAAATCAATGTGTTAAAATTATAGTAGTGATAAAACCTTGAAGAAGTATTCTTTACTTTAGCAGGGGGTTCACTATGTGATCCTTTTAAGTAGTGAACACAGCCAAGAAAATATATTTAAATCTGTGCTTTCATTTTCCTAACTGCATGTCGCATATGCTCGTCTACATACGTAAAGATTATCTTGTCATCATCCATTTCTACTTTCTTTTCTCATAAGATAACAAACCCATATATTCTTTGGTCTTGTTATAAGTTATTATTTTAAGTTATTATTTCTCCAGGTATTATTTTTTAATCATTGAAGAACATGTAAAAATTTTGAAGGATCTTATGAATAGCCAGCATCTACGGAGTCGTCGATACCAGACACTGCTCTCTAAATGCCATGCATGCATTCCGTCCTAAAACTACTTATGGGGGAGCCTGGGTGGCTCAGTCGGTTAGGCGGCTGACTTTGGCTCAGGTCATGATCTCACGGTTCGTGAGTTCGAGCCTCACGTCAGGCTGTGTGCTGACAACTCAGAGCCTGGACCTTACTTCAGATTCTGTGTCTCCTTCCCTCTCTGCCCTCCCCTGCTCACACTCTGTCTCTGTCTCTCAAAAATAAGTAAACATAAAAAAAAAACTACTTATGAAATTGTGACATTAAGCTATCATTATTATTCCATCTTTATCTTGAATCATTTTGCTTTCTTTTCTGAAAAAAAGAAAAAGAGGAAGCCAGTATTTTTTTCTCCCTTAGAAAAAAAAGAATTCTAATATATTAATAAAATATTTCCTTATTGCTCTTTTAGCTTCCCAAGTCAGCTTGAACTAAGGCTGCATGAATGAGTCTTTAATGATAAGCCTGGAAACTTTTATCAAGGAGTAGTAGTAGATTTGTGTTACTAGACTCAGGATGGGATTTAAAGATGACAGAGTTACTAAATCATTTGTTTGTTCATTCTTATAACAAGCATTTATTGAGCACTTATGATATGTAGGACACTATGGTAGATATTAAAGATAATGAACATACAGGGATAAAGAACACATACTCTTCAGATTCCATTTCAAAGTTCATCACAATGAATTACCTAAGTGCAGGTTCCACTTAGTTCACTGGGCAAATGTCCTGATGCATTTTAGAGGCAGATTCCTTCTGCCCAGTGCTGACCCCTAACTGGCCTGATTCTCCCTTATTCATACTTACGTACTGTTCTTGAGGACTATCTGAGTTTTATTGGGCTACTTCATGCTCTATCACTCTGGACCTAAGGCTCTTGGTCACACAAAATCCATTTAATCCTCAATCTACTCCCCAAAGACTCTTTCTCCTGAGTGGATATCATGTGTCTCACACCCTGAACTACTCAGTCTTTTACACAGAGGGGAATTTATCTACAGACAGTGATGGTTATCTGACCAAGTACAGGCATTGATTAAATGGTGATGCTCCCACCCAAGCCAGGGGTCATGGCCTCATAGATGTTCTTTCTTCCAAATTGGGCAGAAGGTCCACTTTGTGATTTGTCTGTAAAACCTGTTAAACAGTTTGTCTCTTCTAGCTCCCTTCCACTTCATCCTTTGACCCAGTGTTTGCAACTTAATTTGTCAAAGCCAATTCTTGTAAAATAATGATGCCCCACTTAGTCTCTGATCTAGATGTAGGTTAGAGTTCCAGCAACCATGGAAATAACTGGGAAGGGTAGTGGAGGAAATAAAACCTCAGAGCAAGCAAAACAGCAGTCACTGAGGCCATGTGCTACAGTCCATGTAGACTTGCAGGCGGTATGTTAGCTGCCTGTTGCTTCTGTAACAAATCCCCCCAACTTAGTAGTTTAAAACAGTATAATTGTATTGTTGTACAATTTTGGAGATAAGAAGTTCAAAATGGGTCTCACTAGGCTAAAATCAAGATGCCAGGAGGGCTGTATTCCTTTGTGGGGGCTCTTGGAGAGACTTCATTTACTTTGCTTTTCCAGCTTCTAGCTTCCAGCTGCCTGAATTCCTTGGTTTGCAGCCACTTTCCATCTTCAAAGCCAGCAGTGATTGGTTGAGTCTTCCTCATATCCAGTCACTCCACCACTCGTGCTTCTCTCTTTCACTTACAAGGAACTTTGTGATTATTTTGGGGCCAGCTCATAGTCCAGAATGATTTCCACATTCCAGCTCAAGGTCAGCTGATCAGCAACCTGAATTTCCCCTTTCCATGTGACATAACATGTCCAGGGATTCTAGGGATCGAGACCAAAACATCTTTTGGGAGGGACATTATTCTGACTTCCACACCCAGGATCAACTCTATACATCATTAGTCCATAGAAATACAAATATGGTTATTTGGTGAGTGAGCTGTTAAAAGCAGGGAGCACTGTGAGTGACAGAGAACTGTCTGCAATCAGAAATGAGAGCTGGGAGCCTAATGTCAAAAGAAGAGATTAAAACCGAAAATCAGTCACAAAACCAGGAAATCGCAGGAGTCTGAAGTCACAGAGAATGCAGAAAATTCTGTCTAGCTACGTTAGTGACTCCTTGGGGTATTCTGTTTTATGGCACAAAACTTTAAACACTGTTCAAAATTGTGACCCTGAGTAGTTAAGAAAATGTTTAAAAATCAAGCAGCATACCACATTAAAATTTTTTTAATATTTACTTATTTTTTAAAGAGAGAGAGAGAGAGGGACAGAGTATGAGTGGGGGAGGGACAGAGAGAGCGAGAGGGAGACCCAGAATTTGAAGCAGGCTCCAGGCTCTGAGCTGTCAGCACAGAGCCCAAAGCAGGGCTTGAACCCACGAACTGTGCCATCAGGACCTGAGCTGAAGTCAGATGCTTAAATGACCGGAGCCACCCAGGTATCCCTATACCATATATTTTAAAAGGGATTTAAACATGAAATCATAAAACATCCAGAGGAAATCTAGTGAATATTCACTGACTTCTGAATGAGGAAGGGTTTTCTGAGCAGGAAAACAAAGGAAGAAATAAAGAAAAAGGAGCAATATTTTCATATAAATAGATGTTAATATTTACACACTAAACCACATTATTTATTTGCACATTGTAAACAAATTAAAAGGTAAGCAGCAAGTTGTGAAAATTATTTGTCACAAATAGTATAGTCAGTAATCTTAACAGAATTCACACAAAACAATGAGAAAAATATTAAGGCCACATAAGAAAAATGGGCATATTTTATGAGAAAATATTAGTGGCAAATTAGTATATTAAAATGTTTAGATTTAATGGTAGTAAAATGTCAATGAGTTATGGCAGTTTTAGTTTATCGAATTGACAGTGATGTTTTAAAAATGATAACATTTAATGTTGGTAAGGATGTGGTAAATTAACACTCTTATAAATTGCTGGAGATATATAAATGGTACAAATATTTTGGAAGGCAATTTGACTGCATGTATCAAGAGCCTACAGATATTTATATATTTTGACATATCAGTTCCATATACAGGTATTTATTCAAGAGAAATAAAAATAGAGACAAAGATTTCTGCAAAAAGATGCCACTCTTATAATAAAAACAGCTGATTCATCCAATGAAAGTAGAGGTGAAGTGATGACATATTTATGTTACAGACAGGGCCATTAAAACATATTTTCAAAGAATGCTTAATGATATAGAAAACATTAAGTGAATTGTGATATTTAGAAACACTTGGCCATACATTTTATGCAGAATAAGATGAGAAAAATTATAGCAAATGTTAATAGAGTTGTGGATTTGTGAGTAATTTTGCCTTATTCCCCCCAAATTTATAAGCTTTAGAAAATAAGCATGTATTTGCCTTTATGCTTAGAATATATTGTTTTGTTTTTAATAATCAAAAGTAGAGATGGTGTGTAGTACAGTTTAGAAAGATTTTTATATAAAATCGTTGAATGGTTTTGGTGTTTGAAACTTCAGTTATATAAACAATTCATCTATATGCTATTCTGTCTCTCTAGATGGTGGATAAGACACTGATGTCCTTTGATATACTGGCTTACTTTAATGAAAAATAAAACTCTAAATTCATATAATTGGTTAAGTGTTTGGCTTATAAGAGCATTTTCCAAAATGTGTTTCAGGAAACTGGAGTGCTTTAAGTTGCTCTGTGAGAAAAAGTATTTGGAGTTCAAACGATATTGGGAAATCCTGTGTACTGTATTCTCTTCCTGGAGAGTCACGATTTACATCTTCAAGGGTCTGAAAATTCCTAAAGTAATGAATCTGCATAATTTTTTGAAGTATGGTTGATACACAATGGTACATTAGTTCCAGGTGTATAATATAGTGATTCAACATCCCTATACATTATGCTGTGCTCAGCACAGGAGTAGCTACTATCTGTCACCTTACAACACTATTACAGTATCACTGACTATTCTCTATGCTGTGTCTTTCATTGTAACCTGCTTAGTTTTGTTTCAACCAGAGTTTCTCAAAGTAGTACTCTTCAGAATTTTATTAACACCTATTAACATCTTACCCCCCGCCATCATGTTTCAGGTATGTTACACACTTTGAAAAATCATGGGTTTAAGAAAAGCTCACCTGACTCACTTTTGCTCACAATTTTGTAGATTGTGAACTAGAAGGTGAGTCCAGTATTGATGAACTTTTCTAGAACTGTCAGGAAAATTCTAGCTGGAAAGATAAAAATGTATGATTGGGCAAATTTGAACCTCTGTGTGGTGGTTATATGGTTGGGAAAACTTTACACTCTTTCTCTCTTTTAACTGTATTTATTAATGTTGAGAGAAAGAGAGAGGGAGAGAGAGAGAATCCTAAGCAGGCTCTGAACTGACAGTGCAGAACCTTACACAGGGCTTGAACCCATGAACCAGACACTTCACCAACTGACCCATCCAGGCGCCCCCTCAAGCTCTCCTCCATGTTGCAGGATCCCCTCTCCCACATCCTGCCTCCCTTCATCGGTCCCACGCAGTGAAGAGCTGCCAGCTTCAGGTACTCTGAGTTGCTGAGGGTTCTGAGACTTTCCTTTCCAAGCACACTATGCCCAAAGGGGAAGGGACTTTCCAGGCATGAAGCCTGAAGGGAGAACACTTCTCCAACTTCCTGCTCCAGATTGCAGAATACTGCTATCCTGTCATTATACCTGGTACCTCTGGGTGAGATGATAGGGTCAATTGCTAGAAAGAAAGACTCATGTAAGAAGATAAAGAGGATGTGTGGGGCCACCAGAGAATGGTGTAAACAAGTTCTTAAGTCTTTTCAGGGAGTAGCCTGTGAGTGCCTTCTCTCTCTCCGGTCTTTTGCCCTCTTCCCACAAGGCTCATTTCATCCTTTTGAACCTGTGGGCTTTTCTTCAAGGTTCAGGATGCCAGGCAATGTGCACTTTTGTGGAGCTGAAGGAGACACGCTGTGATCTTCAGGTCCCCTCAAACAATGTCTTTGGCTCATATTGACATTCTCAGACAGCATTCATTAAGCGTCCTGTTATATTTCCAGAATCTCTGACTTTATCTGTCTTCACCAGATTCCCAGAAAAAAAGGTGGAAGTGAGTAAGCAGGAGGTGAGAAACCTATGCTCCCCTGCTTAGGCTCATAGATCCCCATGATACTAGGGTAAGCCGGGAGCTCCATGATAATCTCATCCAGCAGCTATGGGTATCTAGGCTTTAGTGGACAGAGGAGCATTCAGAGAGGCCTCTAGATCCATATTTGGCACTACAATCACAGTAACTCTGCTTTTGAATATATTAAAGCAATTTAGTTTGAAAGCAGATCCCTGATGCTAAAAGAAAAAATTGAAGGCAATGGATCTAGTCCAGCTTCAGCTTCATGCATGAATCTCTCTGCATCAAGTAATTATACAGCTTCTTCCCAAAGCCCTCCAGTGATGGGGAGCTCACTACCATTCCATATTTGGTCATATAGTATATGAAACAGAAATCTGATTCCCTGGCACTCCTACCAATTTATCTCAGTTCTGCTTTCTGGAGACAGGCGGAAATAGTTTAAACCAATTTCCAGCTTTAAGCTCTACCAGGGCAGGGACTTGGCCCATTTTTATTTTTGGTGCATCTCTGGAATAATTTCTGGCATGCAGGTGGAGCTTATTAAATGATTAATAAGTAAATAAATGCATGAGTATCCTTATGTATACGTTGTAAGATTACCATATGACTTGCATCTTAAAAATGACATACCCAAGGGCTCATGTGATGACAACTTCCCTACCCCTTCTTAGTCAATGTCCTCTCTGTCAAAGATAGAGTGGCAATATGCTAAGGGTCTTTGGGCATGGGGCAAGGAGACTTGGGATTTAACTTACACTGCTTAGTGTTTCTGAAAAAAAGCTAATACAGGCACTGTATGAAGGCAACTTGATAATCATGAAGAAAGCTACCAGCCTCTTGTTAGGGAATAAAGTATGACCCAGGCATGAAGGTCACGCTTATGTATCCTCATCATTGGTGGTCACCAGTGCAGTAGGCTTGAGAAGCACTGGAAAGTCCCACCAGCTCCCATGATAAGGTAAGAAACTTCACCATTAGAGAGTCATTCATTTGGATAAAGTACTTATCCTTCTTCTAAATGTAAACATTAGTCATATTGAGTTGCCAACAACTAAAGTGAATTAGCTGACTGGGTCTTTAAGGATAAAAGTCCTTTAAGATGCTGAATTCTGCAGGGAGGAAGAATTGGGTATCAGAAAGAGAAGGGGCATAGGCAACTTAGCTGGAGGGTGAAAGAAAGTACATTTTGTTTAACTCAATACATGTGCAGGCTCCATGCAAGCTGCCTTAGTTTAGAAAAGGCTATTTGGGGAAGGGTGTTGGTCTGGCTCCATGGAAACCCTTTGAAACTGCAGGCAACCCCCACCTGCCATTGTGAGTTTTCCATATGAATTTGATGCAATAGAACCAATGTGCTAAAACATTTTGGGAGATAGGTGCTAGGTATGTTTAAATGACTATCAGGTCAGTGGGGAAGATGTCCAAGCTTGTCTGAGACCATCCTCTCACCACAGAAGGGAAAACCCAATCCCTGACAAGCACGAGGCTGATTATCAGCCGTGTGATGAAGTGTTACTTCCTGTGCAGGACATTCACAATTCTTGAGAAATTCTTTCCCAATCAGAGTGAATGACAGTTTTAGAAAATGAAGGACTTTGTTTTCTTCCTGTAAGTGTGCACTCCCTCCTTTCCTTCCCTTTCCCCAAATCATACCCCATCCCAGAGAAAAGATTTGATTTGGGATTGCGTGCCCACATTGGGGTGGGGGGGAAATAGTTAAAAAATGCAATTTTCCTGCCCTAACTGAACTGAATTACCCTTATAGACATCTCTTTCATAGCAGCCAAATGTTCCTTTTTGTTCCTTTCCAGATAATGCAACTAATATCATTATCCATGTGGGGGTGTGTTTACTATTCTGAGATCACATTAACATTACTCATTTAACGATCTGCAATGTTTTGAAACCAGTATGTCTCACCATATCCCAGACTGGGATTTTTCTCTCTACTGATGCTTTGATTGATAAGGACCACCCATGACCATGACCTTTAAAGATGTGCAGTCTGTAGGGTGTGGGATTGAGGCTCAAGGAGGCAAAGGTCACCCTATCAGCAGGATCACTGTTGGCTTCTGCTCAGTAAATGACAGTGCACACTTTGTAGCAGGTTGGATGCTCTCTGAACTGGTGGAAGGCTCAGGAAGCTGCTCTGAGCTGCCCAGACAGAGCAACCAAGACTGAAACTGGAGCCGTCAAAGGTGGCTTCTTGAGTTTTCCATTCCGGCTGATTAGGATAATGAGGCACTGAGTTCATTTATCAATCACACATAGGGATAAAAATGCCTGTTTTATGGCAGGCCCTGGGCACAGGAGTGAGGGTAACAACTGGTAAGACATCACCTTCACCCTGAAGGAGTTTTCAGTCTAGCAGAGAGACAGACATGTAAACAAGTGTGGTAGATAGACAAAGATAGACTGAGGCAGATCAGAGAAAGTAGTCTGCTCTCTAAGGAGGGAGAGAGGGTGGTTAGAGAAGACAAGACAGAGAGAACGCATAGGCTGGGCTCCAAGAGTAGATAGGCACTTGTCTTGGTGGCAATGAGATACACATGCAATATATATGTATATATTGTAAATATATTTGCAAATATGCGGAGCAGCATGACGCTTTGGGGGAACTTATAAAAGTTTGATGGCCAGGGTCTAAGTTGGAGGGAGGAAAGGAAGAAGATTAGAGATGAAATATGGGGGCCAGGTCAAAGAGCCCCTTGCAGGCTGTGCAAAGGGGGTTTTATTCTGCCCTGCAAGCAATGGTAACCACTGGCTAGACATTAAGTAAATTAGTTACTTAACAGACCTTCATTTTAGAGAGGTCATTCAGGTAACAAGAGGATAATGGGTCTGAAGGAGTCAGGAAAATGAGCTGGGAGGCTATCAGAACAATTCATGGAAGATATGTGAGATGCAGCTGAGGTAGTGAGAGTGCGAAAGGGGTAGAGAAGGTTTTGAAAGCCGGAATCCCCAAGACTTGGTGGCTGTGTAGTAGAAGGAAGGATCGGGAGGTGAAGGAAGACGAGAGAGCCAAGGCAATGCCCAGGGTTCTGGTGTGAGTGACCACGGATGACATGGGGAGGAGAGGGTATAAGAGAACTAGCTCAGTTTTGTGCCTGCTCAATTTGAGATGCCCTTGGGCTGCCCAAGTGGAGAGGCCCAGTGTGCACTTGCTTAAGTGGGTTTGACACTCACAAAATAGGTCAGAGGTGAGGAAGAAAACATGAAAGTTGTTTACATGAGGTGGTTAAAACCATTCCATCATTGGGAATGGCCATATTCTATGAGAAAGACCAAAAAGCAGGGACAGATCTTTGGACTCATCACCTGAAAACAGTGGACAAAGAAAAAGCAACCAGAAAGGGAAATTATGGAGAAGGAAGGTGAGCTGGGTACAGGAAAGCAGGGAAGAGAGTTTTGAAATTAAGAAATGATCCACAATGGCAGACACTTTGGGGAGGTTAGTGAGGCGTGGCCTGGGGGCGCCTGCTGGAGAAGCCATCGGTGGTGTTGAGGGAGAGTGGCTGCAGTAGGTGCCAGGGGCGGAGGGCAAGATGCTCTACAGGCGGGGAGAGCAGGTGGGAGGTGAATAAATGGACACTGTGAGCACTGACAGTGCACATGGAAGGCTTGCCTGTGCAAAGGAGAGAGCTTTGCCAAAATATTTGGAACTGCTGATTTTTGTCTGCAAGTCATTTCACAAGTGAAAAGGCTACGGCAACCTGATGGGAGGAGAAAGACTTAAAAGGTGAATATTTAAACTACTGAGCCCTGCCCGCTGTGTTCTTGGCCCTGGGCTGGCTCCTTTGCCACCATGGTCTTGAGTATTTTCTCTCATCTCATCTTTCATTTTCTTCCATGTTTTCCACTGCTGGTCCCCTCCCCACCTCAGACTCCATCTCTGCTGGAAGCCATTTCCTGAGGGCGTTCAGGGTCCAGATGCAACCAGAGAAGTCCAAGACTTTTACAGGGATAAAACTAATCATTAATAAATGTTAAACAGTAATAAATCATGTCATTAAACCCTAATAAGCCATTAAAGAAGAACTTAGGCAAGAATCTTGTTAGAGTGGAAATGAGGGTAGAGAGGGTCAGGGTGGTGAATGTGTGTCCCAGGAGGTGGTGGCGCCCCTCACCCGTCACACAGAGCTCACCGGCCCTGTGATGTTATTAATAGCATATCTAAACCCAGCCTCTTCTATTTGTATAATTGTGGAGTTGTAATCACCTATTTCAAAGAACCGAGAGCGTCAGACAACTGAAAACCCAAGATGCAGATTGACAAGAAGGCAGAAGACACACCTTCCTGAGAGCAGAGGTGGTGAACTGGAAGAAGTAACGGGTGGAACAACCGTCAGGGTCTCCAGCTTCTCTAACTTGGAAGGCGTCACTAGGTGAATAAATCGCACACCCCCGCTCACCCCCGCAGAAGCCAGGATGACCCCGTGGGGAGACTGGGAGAAGGAATAGAAGTTGTTAAGCGTTCCCATGTCGAGTTTTTAATAGAGCCCAGGATCCAGCGGGGCCATAGACAGTTTGTGAAGTAGGCCAAGTTTAGTTCCTCCCATGGCTCCTTCCACCATTCTCTCTCCCTCCTACACAACAGTTTCTATATTATAAGCTCAGAGGAAGTACCAGGCACTGGACCAAGCATGTTGAACATATTCACTCATTTGTATCTTACAGCCATCTACTGGGCTAGCTACTATTACCATCCCCATTTTATAGATGAAGAAACTGAGGCTTGTGGGATTAAGGAACTTGATCAGGACACATTGTTAGGTGGTCCAGAGGTACCTAAGGTTCTTATGTCTGTGCTTTCAGTCATTTAGCAATAAGGCTATAGCCAAGATACCATCTTTGAATTTTGTCTTCTGTTGGCTATTTTCTCTTAAAGTATTACTCTTCCCAAAGATTTCTGGTACTGGAGATGGCTTCTCTAATCTGACACAAGTCACAAGTCACTTCCTGCTTTGATATGTAATGGATTCATGAAAACCTATGAAAATCAGAAGGATGGATATCTAGTAATAGACTTTGATATTATTTGTTTAAGGGATAAAAGGACTCCCAGAGATTTAAAAAATAATTATAAAAATGCTAACTATGACTTGCCTTCTAGATACTATATTTGATACTACACTTCCAGATTCACTGTGCTATTTAACTTGTTCTTTTTCTTCATAATTGAACATACAATCAACCTTCCATTGAACATCTAATTGAGGCCAAGGACTGGCCACTTTTAGCATACCTAATCATTTCTATTTTTGTACTAATTTTATTAAATTGATGATACCTTCCTGCTTGTTTTCACGAATGTCAGCACTTTCTTTTTCTGTTTCCCACTCATTTTTATAAATGAATATTTGAATAATCAGACAACTACACGAACCTTCCATTACCATGATGGTACTACTATCGAAACTGAACAGTTATGTAGCTCTATTATAGGAAAACTCCCAGTGTTGTTTGTCAGCTAATGAATGAGCACCTGAATTCAGCATGTGGAAAACAATTCAGGGGTAGGAGTGTCTAAGATATTGAAAGAGTGGGCAGTATGATGGTTAAACATATGACAGTCAAGGACAATAAATAGATCAGTTTAGCAAATGTTTGAGGGTCTACTTGTGTGCTTTGCCTTGTGCTAGGCCTGTGGACACTAAGAATGACCTACACCCCATGATCCTTTTGAATGGGCCCATTTGTTGGGGTGATATTTGGGGTTAAGGGGATCTGGCATTAAGTTTTTTTGGCCAGACTTCCCACTATGACCACTTCATAGTGGTTCAGCTCACATTTATTAAAATGTATTAGGTGCTGGGAACTAGTCCAAGGGCTAAGGACAGAGAAACACAGAGATGTGCCCTAAGGAGCTTCTAGACCAGTGTGGACACAAAAAGATAAACAGATAATCCCTTTATAATTCAGTTAATGTGTATAAACAGGGTGCTATGGGAGCATAGGGAAAAACTCCCAGCCCATCTTGAAAACTCAGAGAAGGCTTCTTGGAAGATTTCTAAAGAATACGTAGGAATTAGCCAAGTATGGAGAAGTAGAAAGGGTGATTTAGATAGAATGAACAACAAAAGCAAAAATGTAGACAAACATTTGGGGCTACAGTTCTGAATCTCAGTGAATCAAGGTTGAAGAGTTACAGAAGGACCAAGGTATGGTAAATACTGCCTAAGAAATCTCAAATCATCATATCTGGAACTGGACTGTGGTCAAATGACTTGTCAGCAATTATTTATTGCTGAAATGCTGGAGTAATTTTGATTTTCCCTCAAATGTAACTAAATCCACTTTTCTACGCTGATGATGGGCCAACTTGGGAACTCTTCTGAGTTCTCTGACAAAATAAAAACAGAAAAATACCACTATCTGGAGGAACTGTTGAGCCCTTGAGGATCATATAGAGCACAAACTAAATTTCTAATTAGGCTACAAAAAATGAAATTAATTTATCCATAGGCATAATCCTGTCACAGGAATGAGATCCATCACGCTGACCAGATTTGACTTTTCAACAGATTTATTCCCCTAAAATGGGAGAAGTAGATTATAGTAATCCTAGTGTGATCTCCAGAGGTCTTTTACATGAGGGGAGTATCTACCTCAGCCCTTTTCAAAACATATGACTTGTACTTGGAACTGCATAAACCCTCTGTCCAGAGTAACTTGACCTCCCTCCCAAGACCACCCAACAGACCACCTCCTGTTAGCACTCTCCATCTTACTGCTCCTCATCCAACTTTTCTGGTTTTTCCCAGCTTAGCTCCCCAAATGTATCACTTCTTACCTTTATTTTTAATTGCTTCATTAAGATATCATTTCCATATGACACAATTCACCCAATTAAAGCCACTTCAATGGCTTCTAGCATATCCACAAAGTTGTGTGTCCATCACCACTATCAATTTTAGGACATTGCACCACCTCACCATGCAAAAAGAAATCCCACAGTCCTTAGCCATTAGCCTCCAACCTCCCATTCCCCTTAGCCCCAAACAACCACTAATCTACTTTCTGTCTCTATAGACTTGCCTATTCCAGACACTTCATAGACATGGAATCACACAAGTTATGGCTCCTTTCACTGCTTACCTTTCAGTTAATGATCTGACCTCAGAACCTTGTCCTTGGACACTGTATGAGTATCTTTCTCTTGGCTTCATGTACCACCATTTAGAACCATGTACCACTGGTTAGAATCAGATATGCCTGACTATTCTGGTAGCGACATGGTCAGCTTGGGGAGCATCCTGGAGCTATGATCAACCCTTTCTCTTGGCACACAAGAGAACCAAGAGAAGACCTGGAAAAGCTGACTTCCCCACTTCAGTGGCTAAGAGATTGCATGTACTCTTTGAGTGCCCAAAGAGCTTATATTACAGATTATAACAATTTACTGCACATAATGTACTACAATTCACTGAGTTCCCTTGCAGATCATCACTTCAGTTAGACCTATGAATCCTCTTTACACACATATCTGCATTTATCTGGAAAATGCTTTGTCATCGCAAAGGCGGAAATCTTGTTTATACTATGCACAGGCAGGAGAAATGATTTTCTTTTGATGTCACATTATTTCTTTTTAAGAAGGCATTGACTGCACAGGTTGTAATGCCCATGGTGATGTGGATTATCTTGAAATCTTTTAGCCTTTCTAGTTTCTTGAGTTTGCCAAGAAATATCAGCAGCCAGTAGACATAATGGGATTGTGAGTTCAGACACCCCCTGTGTTGGGCTTGTGCAAAAAGGAAACCAAGAGGAGGAACTATTCATCAGTACCCATCCTCACCCACGCCTCTATAATTACAAACAACGGTTGCAGTGCAACCCCAAAACATAAACATGGTGAGCTGGCTGAAGCCCAGGGCTCTATTTATAGCCTCCATGGACCTACTAATAGCCTTAACCCCCTCCTTGAAACAAACCCCAAACTGGGAGCAGGGGGCAAAGAGGCAGTCTCTGTTGTGAGGTGAAGTGATGACTTCCAATTCAACATGGTCCATGTATGGATGGCCATTGAAAATATCTAGCCATTTTGAGTGAAGCATATCTCAAAAATAAACTTTTTTTTTTTTTCTGGGAAGGCCAGACAACAACACAGAGCCAAAGGATTTCCAGCTCAGACTTCAAAATTACAGGGTTTAATTGGGAGGTGTGACAGGGGCACGTCATCATTGCATGGACATTTGACCTGAACTGTGTTTGTTCAGCCAAGACAGGAAGTGGTCATGAAGTGTGACATAGTGGAAAGAGCAGGGGCTGGGAAGTCAAGCAGCTCCACATTTAGCTGAGCGACCTTGAACAAGTTTCCTGCTCACTCTGAACTTTAGTTTTCTCCTCTGTAAAATGGGAATACTAAAAATAACTACCTCATGGGGAGCTGTTAGAATCGTATGTGGCGTACTGATGCTCACATGGGATTTTTTATGAGCAAATTATTAATGATGCCTTATCATAAATCAGGATTTCTGAAATATTTGGTTGATATAACTCGCAGTGGGTAATTCTGTCATGTCTTTGGGATGGCCTATATTATTTTTTTAAGTTGTAAAGAATTGAAAGATGTATTTAGAGATTTTTCTCCTATGTAGATCCTACTAAGGTTTTGGAAAGTTGAAAATAATTAGTTTGCTGTACATTATGTATTTGCAATATTCAAAGGTAATATCTATTTATATAGCATAGTTGCAAATTCCATTTCTTGCATATTTTAGTAAGGAACAGCCCATATGATAGGTTTGTTAAATGATATATCTATTTTAATATTCAGGAAAACAAAGCATAGAAATTCTATATCTAGGTAAAATTTTATTTAATCTTAAAGAGGATCAGAGAGATCATTGCAACCATCCTCTCCTCCATTCATCTACAACATCTTTGAGACATGGGCACCCAACATCGGCTCGAATCCTTCAAAATCTAGGGACCCTGGGGTGCCTGGTTGGCTCAGTCGGTTAAGTGGCCAACTTCTGTTCAAGTCATGATCTCAGTTTGTTAGTTCAAGTTCTACACTGGGCTCTGTGCTGACAGCTCAGAGTCTGGAGCCTACTTTGGATTCTATGTCTCCCCTTCCCTCTCTGCCCCTCCCCCACTCATGTTCTGTCTGTCTCTGTCTCTCAAAAAATGAATAAACGTTATAAAAAAAAAACATAACAAAACAAAAACTAGGGCCTCAGAGGAAATCCAGTCCATTTTAAGGATCACTGATTACAGATAAGAAGTTATTCCTTCTATTGAGCCCAGTTTGATCTCTTTTTCTCTCATTCATTGGTCCTGTTTAGCCAGTAAGGAAAAAACAAAACAAAACAAAACAAAAACAGAACAAATGTCTTCCTCTACATGATCTGTGTGATGGCCCTCAAACTTTGGAAGAAAGAGACCAGGGCTCTTCAAGTCTTCTCTCCAAGCAACTATTCTTAGCTTTCTCACAGAGCCGCAAGAAAAGTCCAAGTGTTTTGCTCAGTTAAATTCCCATTATTGGGTTTATTTGTTTGTTTATCTATTTATTTAGTTATGAGCATTATCAGCCACTCCTCTTCTTTCTCTTTCAAGCTGAATTGACTCTCCTTATTTGGACTAAATCCAACTGTGTAAACTACATATAATAACATTTTCTCCTCTGTCCCTCAGCGAGGCTGGAACACTCTCATTCCCTAAGTTCACTGATGCATGTTAGGGAATACAGATCTCACTTCGCTTCTATGCTAAACCAAGCTAAAAACATTTTGGACATAAACCTGGAGACATGTGTGTATGCTTGTGAGCGTGTCCACACACACACACACACACACACACACACACACACACACACTCTTGTAGGGCATTTGAAAGTCAGAAAGAAATTGTTAATTATCCCGCTTTGGGTTTCTATGTAAGTAGAGATGATTATCCATTTAAACTTACATGAAATCTCTAGTCACAAAATCTATATTATAGTCACTGCACTAAGACCAACTTGATATTTACTTGATAATAGTTCTTGTGAAATGATCTTGACATGGTGATAATAATAGTAATAATAATAATAGCAATAATAATAATAGCAATAATAATAAAAGCAATAATAATAATAGCAGCAATGATAACCATAGTTTACTTACTAGCTTACTTGCTTAGCTTGCTGCCTCTTAGATACCATGCTAAAAACACCTATCTTCTTAATGGGAAAAACTATGTGATAAATGTTACTATCCTACTTATAGATGAGGAAAACCAAGGTACCAAATGTTGAAATAACCTTGCCTAGGGTCTCTGGATGAGTACTTGGCAACTGTCACCGTCAGGATCATAGCTGCGATTATTGAAGCCCAAAGTCCAAGTAGCTGGATTCCAAGCCACTTGCTGTTAAATGACTTAAAGTCAGGGCTGCAAATTGGGCTCTAAGCAATATTTTGGGAATTAAATCACACGTAAAATGAACTAGGGTAGCTGGGTCCTTAATGACATTAATTATAATAACATATAACATTACAAAATAATAATAATGACAATAATAAGCCATGGTTAATTATTCTGTAAAGTGAAGAATTATTGTGAGATCATTCCCAAATTCTTTCTTAAAACCTAAGTATCAACTTGAGGTGTCAGATAACCTCTTGTTCATATCCCATACTGTCTCAAATAATATTCAAGCAATGAGGCACAGGGACTCCTATGATAATCGTTTATCTTTTTATGCCTTTTGTGTTTTCAGCCTTTGTCATGTACATTCTCATATCTGATATGAATTGAGTTGTTCAATAGGTGGAGTGTTTTGCAGTTTATGAAATTGCTCCCTATCACCACTTTTTGTTAACAGAGAAGGAAAAATGAGACTTAGAGAGAAGTAGCTTAGCCAGGGTCACCAGCCAGAAAATGATGAAGTCAGGATTTTAATCCACATCACTTAAAATGTAGTATATCATCCAATTTTAAAGCCAAACAATAGATGATTTTTGAGTGATTTTGAGAGAAATGTTAACTGACAAAGAGTATGTCTCTTAGCAACCACAGAAGTTTCATGGAATTCATTTGATTTTTATCAAGATTCACACTGGGAACCAGGCATTAGACTGTTGCCTTGCCCAAGTTCCCAGAGGCCATTGTGCAACACCACACATTCGCTGTTTCTGAGCAGAGAGAGGAGATGACTAATGGGCATGTCATCAACCAGAAATGGATAGAAAAATTCTTGCCCTTTCCCTGATACTGAGTGAACCAGCACAATCAACCGCTAGAAGGGGAGGAATAAACCCTAGTTCACAACCCCGAAGGGAGGAGTGACATGAATTTCAGATGCTTTCTCTTAAAAACTCACACTCAGGCACTCTCCTATTCTAAATAATCTGTCCTTTTCTACGCAGCTAGAAAAAAAGCATTGCTTGCTAGTCCAATAACAGAAGTTTGGACAGTGAAGCATGACCTTGGTCTTCCCCTCTCTGCTGATGCATCTATTGTACACTTCTTTGTTTGCATATTTATTCATTTATCTTTGTACAAATACAGAAAATACCACAAAGGCAATTTCTCCTAAGGAGAAAAACTACAAGTGTAAAATCTCACCATCCTAACTCATCAGTCAGTTTCATATTTGGAGAATTCAGCAGATGTGATCATGTGCATGTGATTTATAGATGCAAGATGGAGGTCGGTTTTTGAGTTTCACCTGGTATTAGGATGAAAACAATCTTCAAGCTTTGAGCAAACTTTCTAATACCTTTCCACTGATCCTTAAAACATAATAATGATGTGGGAAAATTGTAGCTTGTATTAAGATATGAGTTAAAGTCACAAACATAAGAACTTTGTGGAGAACAGAAGCTCTAACTGGGTGGGAATACTCACTTCATTATGGGGACATAGCCCTATAGCTAAGGGACATATGGCCCTCTCTGCTCCACACTAGCAGATTATAGTATAGGCACGGGGTCATTTACACACAGAGGGTCTTTTATGCAACAAAAGCATATGCAGCAATTGATGTCCTAGCCCTTATTTGTGTCAGGTGTATGCACACAAGCAATACCAACACGTGGAAGGCATATTTTTCTATTCTCAGGAAGTTCAGAATCTAAAGGTGAGGACAGATGTTGAAACAATCATTTCAATTTAGTAGAGAACAGATAGTGAGGGCTCTGGGTAGTGACTCCAGAAACTCCAAGAAGCCTCCCCAGAGAGGGAGGCCTTGGGAGAATTGGTTTGAATACAGGCACATTTGCACTTCAGGCATATTTTCCCCAAATAACACACCTCTTCATCTTCTCCCTCTTTTATTATCTCCCTGTTTGCATCTCCTCTATGCCTCTCTCCCCAGGCTCCCCATTCTCTGTTGGGGAAAGGAGGCTAACTTTGTAGACTGGTGGAAAATAGTAGTCTAAATATTGCTATGTCTTGCCTAACATGCTGTCTTCTCTGGTGTCTACTCTCTCTGGGAGCCAATTAAGTTGTCGTCCTCATTGTCATCATCGTTGTTGTTATTGTTGTTGTTGTTGTTTGTGAATCCTTCCCCCTCCAGTTCCTGTTTGCTGTGAGCTGTATGTAGAGCAAAGACACAGAATTTGTGGCTACAATGTTTAAGAAATTCACATGGTTGGTGCTGTCCACTGTAAGATGAATGTAAAAGTGCCACATATATGTGTGTGTGTGTGTGTGTGTGTGTGTACACATATATATAGTATATGTAGTATATAGTATGTAATTGATTGTGCATTAAAAGCTGCAAATCGATTACTCTTTCCCTTTTAGTCATTCTACCTCCAGAGGTCAGGGGAACTTTAAAAGGGGAACTTTAAAAAATTTTTTTAATGTTTATTTATTTTTGAGAGAGAGAGAGAGAGCACAAGAAGAGGAGGGTCAGAGAGAGAGGAAGACACAGAATTCAAAGCAGGCTCCAGGCTCTGAGCTGTCAGCATAGAGCTTGATGTGGGACTCAAACCCACAGACTATGAGATCATGATCTGAGCCAAAGTCGGATGCTAACTAACTGAGCCACCCAGGTGCCCATGACTAAACAATTCTATACCTCACTCAGTGCCCACCATAAGTATAGTCACCATCTGTCACCACATGCTATTATTACAATATGATTGACTATTGCTTATGCTGTACTTTTAATCTCCATGGCTTATTTATCTTATAACTGAAAGTTTGTACATTTTAATCCCCGTTATTTTGTGCACCAATCCCCTCCATACTTCCCCTCTGGCAACCACCAGCTTGTTCTCTATACTTAAGAGCCTGATTTTTTTTTTATTTTGTTTTTGAGATTTTACATATAAATGAAATCATATGGTGTTTGTATTTTGTTGTCTGACCGATTTCACTTAGCATAATACCCTCTAGGCCCATGCATGTTTTTGTACGTGGCAAGATTTCATTATTTTTTATGGCTAAGTTATATTCCAGAGAGAGAGAGAGAGAGAGAGAGAGAGAGAGAGAGAGAGAGTATACCACATCTTCTTTATCCATTTATCTATTGATGGAAACTTGGTCTGCTTCCATATCTTGGCTATAAATAAAGTTGCAATAAACATAGGATTGCATAGATCTTTTCAAATTTGTGTTTTTGTTTTCTTTGAGTAAATGCTCAGTAGTGAGATTATTAGACCACTTGGTATTTCTATTTTTGATTTTTTAAGCAACCTCCATACTGTTTTTCACAGTGGCTGCACCAGTTTGCATTCCCCCCAACAGTGCCCAAGGGTTCCTTTTTCTCTACATCTTTGCCAACACTTGTTTCTTGTGTTTTTGATTCTAGCCATTCTGACATTTATGAGGTGATATCTCACTGTGATTTTGATTTGTATTTCCCTGATGATGAGTGATGTTGAACATTTTTTCATGTGTCTATTGGCCATCTGGATGTCTTCTTTGGAAAAATATTCAGATCCTCTGCCCATTTTTAACTGTTTTTTTTTTTAGTGTTGAGTTATATAAAGTTTTATATATTTTGGATATTAATCCCTTTTCAGATATATCATTTGCACATATCTTCCTCCATTCAGTATGTTATCTTCCTGCTTTGTTGATGGTTTCCTTTAACTGTGCAAAAGCTTTTTATTTTAATGTAGTCCCAATAGTTTTGTTTGTTTGTTTGTTTCCCTTACCTCAGGAAACATATCTAGAAAAATGTTGCTAAGGCCAGTATCAAAGAGATTACTACCTATGTTTTTTTCTAGGAGTTTTATGGTTTCAGGTCTTACATTAAGATCTTTAATCCATTTCAAGTTTATTGTTGTGTATGGTATAAGAAAGGGGTCTAGTTTCATTCTTTTGCATGTTGCTGTCCAGTTTTCCCAGCACCACTTTATTGACGAGACTGTCTTTTCCCTATTGTGTATTTTTGCGTCCTTTGTCATATATTAATTGACCATGTAGGTGTGGATTTATTTCTGGGCTTTCTATTCTGGTCCACTTATCTATGTGTCTATTTTTATACCAGTGCAATATTGTTGATTACTGTAGCTTTGTAGTATATTTTGAAATCTGGGACTGTGATAACTCCAGCTTTGGAGATTGCATTGATACAGTGTTATGAATTCCTTACATACATTATTCTTTTCCTTTTTAAAAAATTTTTTTAACGTTTATTTATTTTTGAGAGACAGAGACAGAGCATGAGAAGGGGAGGGGCAGAGAGAGGAAGACACAGAATCTGAAGCAGGCTCCAGGCACCAAACTGTCAATACAGAGCCTGACAAGGGGCTTGAACCCACAAACCATGAAATCATGACCTGAGCTGAAGTCAGAGCTTATTCAACTGAACCACCCAGGGGTTCCTCCTTACATGCATTCTGAGTGCCCATTTGAGTCCAGGCCCATGTACCATCTAAGAGAGACTCGCCAAATACCTCCCACTCAGCAGGTAAATTTTGCATACTTATTGAATTACTTGAAATTACATTGTTTTTATTTGCTTTTGTGTATGTGTGTGTTTTGGCTACTGGGTCCTACTCTTATCCAGATGTAAGTCAGGGCATAGATAAAATAGCAGTTAAACAAATACTAAGTTTGAAAGACAGAGAGAGAGGCAAAGAGAGAATGAAATAATGCTGCAAGATAGGCACTAATATCCTGATGTAAAAGACAAGGTAACAAGGTACCTGGCACTTAGTAAATGTAATTTGCCTGCAGTATGGCCAAGAGATTAGGAAAAGTAGATAGGCCCCAGGTATTTCCTGGCTTCATCACTTTCTAGTTATATAGTACTGGACAAGTTGCTTAATTGCTCTCGGCTTGCTTCCTCGCCAGTAAAATCTATCCCATATGACTGTATGGATTAAAGAAGGTAATGCAAGCAGAAAAACTTGAGTCAGTGCATGTCACAGCATTAGAACTTAACAAACATTGCTGACCATTATTATTACAGAAGTTTGTAAAGTGAATACGTGATGGAACCTTGACTGATTCCAAAACCTTTGGGCTGCATCTGCAAGGCCATGTGTGCAGCCATCCCTGGCCTTCCTCTCAGAGCAGAGTTCTAGGAAGTGGACGTGTCCCTGCCTGCTGAATCACTCCTGACATGATCTGGCTATGAACAACACGTGCTTCCAGCTCTACAGTTGCCTGGGTCTTGCCACCCCCCAAGCTCAGGGGGCAGCTGATAAAGTTCATGGGCTTTGCCACTAGGATGGCTCAGAGGACCCGCAAGGCCTCCAGGGAGCTGCGCCCTGCCACCCCAGCAGAACTTCTGTCCTGGAGGAGCGAGTGGGGCAGGGAGGTGAGGGGCTGCGTACAACAGAGTGCTTGGAAGGGAGAAATGGGAAACCAGCAGTACCACTCTGTAGCCAAACCACAACCTTAAAGAACTTCAATGGAAAAACTCGGTGAGGAGTATCTCTTAACCCGGGAAGACAGTGATTTCTATGGCCAAAAACAACAAATCTAAAAAAAAAAAAAAAAAAAAAAAAGCAGAAGGAATTGAGAAAACAGCCAGAAACATAGGCCGTACCACCAAATGGCACAGTATTGAGACTAGAGGGAAACCATTTCAAACTCCAGCACTTAAAGGCAAGATAAGGAAATGTCAAATTATGAAATAGGTGAGAAAGAAACAATGAATCTATTGCTTATTGAAGGGCATAATTAAAATATATTCCTTGTTAATTTATATCCTTCCTGTTTCCAAAGAAAGGATTTGAAACTGCAACTCAAAATGAAAACTGCTTTGGAAAAAACGAAATGAAGTTCTTGTTCCCAGACTACTCTGAAGTATGAAGAGCATTTCAATCCTTGTAGGTCTTCAGCATGCAGGGCCCCACGTCCATAGATGCCAAGAAGCTAAGTAAAAGCTTGGTAAATACTTCCTCCAGTCTCATTTACAAACAAGGAAACTGAAGCCAAGGTAGGGGAAGAATGTTCTAAGGAGCACAGTCAGTCAGTGGATCAATGAGAGTCCAAGTGGGAAAAGAGACACCACACAGAGTGAAACAGGAAATTTCATGCAAGGAATTGGTTACACAGGTGATGGGGATGAGGAAAAGCCAACAGGAGCCAGTGAGGCAACCCAACATTACCAACAGCAGAAAGCCAGCAGCCCCAGCTGGAAGGAAAGGAAGGAGGAGGCAGACTTGCCAGAGCTCAGGGGTCACTGTCCTGGCTGATGCTGGGAGACTTGTCCTGAGGGAAGTGGCACCACCAGGGTTAGAGATGGCAGTCTGAGACGCAGACTGGGCAGAGAGGAAGGAGGAGAAATGACCTGGCTTGCCTTTACTCCCACCCTCCAATCATCTCAAACCCAGCAAGGAGACACATTGGGGATGGGAGATGCCAAAACAGGGGAAGAACAAGGCTCAGGTCTGTGACAATAGTGTCCATCATGAAATACTCATTTCCTGGGGGCCCCTCTGGGCAGCGCTTCTGTCCTGGCAGAACACATTAATCTCTTGGTAGCAAGTATGAGAACTGCCTGTCACGTATAAACTATGGGGACTATGTCACAATTTGCCAGTGAGTGTACTTCTGGTAAGTTTCCTAATCAAGGCAAGACTCACACAATGGAACACCATTATCAATCCTTCTGAATAGCAAATTTCTTTTAAAAATGTATTTGTTTGAATTTCCATATATTGAGTTGGTCTTCTTTTTCTTTATGATGGGGGACTTCCTGTAAACAGAGGCATCCTAAATTTTAAGCTTAGAGTGAAAGAATTGCCAGGAAGTGGTTTGTGGAGGTAAGGACATTAGTCCCTTACAACAGCCATCGGCTCCCTAAGCTATCCCCAATAGACATACAGTTGAAGTAAAACCCTTGAACCATATAGAGCTTCAAGACGGGCTTCTCATCTCGACCTTGGAAGTCAATTACGATCCTTAAGACCTCTCTCTATATAAACTCCACAGCTGCACTTACCAAGAGGCAGGGGCACATTTTGGAGTGTCAGACAACTTGCTCACCGTGGGCATTGCCCAATCAGAAGGCTGGGGATGATTACAGAACATTGTCCCAAGACCTCTTGTGTGCCAGGAGTTAACCCTTTCAGTGTGGCATTTTTAAGAGAGCAGTGGGGGGGGCGGGGCGCCTCGGTGGCTCAGTCGGTTAGGCAGCCGACTTCGACTTCAGCTCAGGTCATGATCTCACAGTTCGTGGGTTCAAGCCCCGCGTCGGGCTCTGCGTTGACCGCTAGCTCAGAGCCTGGAGCCTGTCTTCAGATCCTGTGACTCCTTCTCTCTCTGACCCTCCCCTGCTCATGCTGTCTCTCTCTCTCAAAAATAAATGAAAACATTAAGAATTATTAAAAAATAAGAGAGCAGTGGGGGGTAGTGGGGGAAGAGGCAGGGCAGCAGCAATTTGCCCACAAATTCAGAAGCATCTCAATAGTTTGGTAACCATATGGCTGTCCTGGTGCCTACGTCAGAATACAGCACTGCCATACAGCACTGTTCCCAAAACAGGGTGCGCCCTGACAGGATGGAAAGCCAAATGGTAGCCAAGCAAAGGAATCCTAGCAGCTCAAATGGTAGTTCCCTGTAAGCCCCCATGTTCTCTCCAGGACCACTGCTGACTCCAGGGCAGTGACGTCTCTAACCTGTGCTCAGGTGTTTGTCCCCTACCACAGCGCTGCCCACACAAGAGCACCCATGTGAGGAAGGAGCCCATGGACGCTAGTGGAGTGGATGAAAGGCTGAGATGCTCTCCCTCCCTCATGGACAAGTTTTTGGTTTTGTTGGTTTTTTTTTTTTCTTTTTCCAAGATCTCCCAGAAAAAGCAGAACCTTTGCCCAGACAGGGCAAGTGTGTCACAAAGTTCTGCTTTCACTGTGTGTTAAATGGAAATGATTAGGCAAGTAAGTAGTAAGAGATTCCTCTCTGCATTTCCTCTGTATTGGGAGGTCCTGCCTGTGCCTCGGCACAGACAACAGTAAAAACTACCATGATTTGCACTGATAACCCCAGGATGCCTCACTTATCTGTCATCAGGGCTTATCCACAGAGAACGTGGCTAACGAGGCCACTTCCTGGACACATGCTGGTGTGAAGATGCTGATGTGTGGTGCATGTGTGTGTTTAGGACTGACTTTAAGGAGTTAGTGTTCACCAAAGTGGTAGCACTTGTTTTGAGTGTTTGTGGCTAACCAAGTGCTGACTTTGGGCTGTGGGATCTGGACAAGACTCACAAAACTATTGCCCCTAAGACTATGGAATCTGTCTTCCTCACCACACTCATCCACCAAGTGCTGACTGTATGCCAGGAAGGGCATTTTACAGCCTCCAATGGAATCAGTAGTTCGGCAGCATCTCTTTGTCCCCATTTTACAAATCAGCAAACTGAGCAGATGTTCTTGCCTCTCATGGGGATAGGTGGTGAGACCTGGATACCCACCTCCAGGCATTTCCTGGCTGGACTGGATGGGTTGATGTGTGAGATAAGGTGAAGCATTTTGGTTGGCTAAGCCGTAGGTTGAGAGTTGGTACATCTGTCAGAGATTCTCAAACCTGGCTGCATTTTTTTAGAATTCCCTGGGATGCCTTCTAACAATACCAATGGTGGCGCCTCTCCCCAGATCAATTAAATTAGTTTGTTAAGGATGTACCTTGTGCATTGTTTTTTGTTGTGGTTTTAACTCTCTGGGTGATTCTAACGAGCAGCCAGGGTTAGTAAATGCTGCTATGGACTCTAGTTTTAACCTGATCTTTTGGGCAGCTCGTTTACCTCGGGTTTCCGTATCTGTAAAAAAAAAAAAGGCTTCATGGTGGCAGCAGCTCACCTCCCAGAAATGGGAGCAGTAATGCAGGAGCTAAAATATAAGAAGTCGGGTGTTGGAGTCCCAGGTACTAGCTATGTGGCTACTGTGTACAAGCTACTTAAACTTTCTTAGGCTCAGGCAATAACTGACTAATGTGGTTTATGTGAGTTAAATTGTGGAAATTAAATTAGATGGCTCAGGGTGCCTCATGGGTCAATTGGTCAAGCATCTGACTCTTGGTTTCTGCCCAGGTTGTGATCTCATGGTTTGAGGGATCAAGCCCCATGTCCGGCTCTGTGCTAGCAGTGAGAAGTCTGCTTGGGATTCTCTCTCCCTTTCTCTCTGTCCCTCCCCCACCTCTCTCTCTCTATCTCTCTCAATATAAATAAATTTATTTTTATTATTTATTTATTTTTAATTTTTAAAATTATTTTTTATTTATTATTATTATTTTTTTAACGCCATGCCAGTTTCATCTTGTTTTCTACCCAAGTTAGGTTTTGTCAAGAAAGAGTGTAAGGCACGAAAGGAACAGTCCCACCTAGAAGCCTCTGCGGTGGACGACGGAGGGACCGAACTCGGCAGAATCCTGCTTTTCAACCTACTTCTGCTGGAAGGTGGGCAGTAAATTTTTTTTTTAAAAGAAAGAAAATTAGATGACTCAAATAAGAATTTATACCTGGCATAGAGGAAGCGCCCAATGTGTTTTCATTATTCGTGTTGTCCAACTTCCCTGAGTTCTTTGGAAGTACTGTCTACCCAATATAGTGGTTTTCTAGTAATGATTCAGTATTATTACAGTGAACTGTGGTTCTCAAGTCCTTGGAAATGGAAAATGTTGCCTAAACTAAGGGGAAGAAGGAAAAAGGATGGACTAGGAGACCCAGAACCAAGAGACATTTCCCAATAGTGGAGAAGAGTTGGTCTGGTCTATTTCTTCACACAGAATTGGCAGAAATCAGTTTAACCAATGGCACATTTCCCTAGCCGTTAAGATAATTTAGGTAGAGTTTCCCAGATGCCCCTCACACAAGACCCCCTGGGGTTTCGATGAACTCCAGCTGAAGGCCGTCAGCTGGAATGGACAAGGCACCTGAGGCTTTTGTGTGGGCTGCAAGGCAGAGAAATAGCAGCAGCTCAGGAATGAAGATTAACCCACTATCTGAGTTCCCCATGAGCTGATGCTCTGGGTGCCCCATGCATGCATCTCCACAGGCTGCCAGCATATTACTAAAGCTCTGCAAAGTGACCTGGCTGTTCAGGGTCCTGGCAATGTAATAATCTAGCCCAATAAAAGAGGAGGCCAGACTCGGCCTTGTTGGAAATAAAAGTCCATTTAAGTAACTTTAAGATAGATTAAAAAAAAAAAGAATTTCACAGCTTTGAACACAAGAAGGATAAATTCAGATACCTCATTTGTTGTCTCTCTGTGGAAGACACTCCATTTTTTCCAACACAGAATGGTACTCAGCTACACTTGGAAAGCCAAGTGGCTCCTTCTGGGTTTTCTTCTCCTTCCTGCAGGATTACATCATGTTAAAGAGTCTGGAACATGGGTTCTGAGAAGGCCCTACATAGCAGCAAAGCATGGTTGGCTTAAGGTCTAGATTCAGAGAATAGCAGTCTGGGACCCCTATTCAACAGCCTCTCAGACCATGACTCCCCATGCTCACCGGAAAAATAAAAGCCAACATTAAAAAATTTAAAGCCAAGAATAACAGAACTTGTAGTCCAAGTTACCTATTAATTCAACATTTGCTTCTCTGTTCATCAAACTTAAGTTAGTAACTATAGCTAGTCTATTCAGTAACTGCTTGGCATCCTGTCCCAGGGTTCACAGAATTGCTTCGGGGGGTTGGGAACACTGGTGGGGAACACTGGTGGATCTTCAGGTATTCTTTGAAGCAAGTTCTGAAGGCCTTATTACTTCCCTGACCTGGAATGGCTTGGATAACTCCCCTTGGCTTCTGTGGCAGGAACTTCTACTTCAGGGCGTTAAGCAGGAAGAGCTATGGTGTTATATGTTGGGGACCTAGGTTCCCACTGGGGTCCTATCAGGAGTGACTCTTTCTGCCTGAAGGAGACTGTATGACTGGTCATTGTAGGGAGGCAAGCAATGTGACGGCAGCTGGCCAAAATGACAGCAGGTCTTAGCGCAGCCATTTCTAGGTTATGTAATAGACCAGCAGTCAGTGTCTTTCAAATCCATTTGGAGAACAACTAAACTACAAACCCAACTGATAAACCCTTGGTACCTGACAGCAACCACATTAGCGGAGATTGAACATCATGAATTCAAAGAGACATAAGGGCCTCCAAACAAGGGCAATACCCACCTCAGTCCAACAGCACTGGACAAGAATGATGTGGAACATAGAAGAGTCTGGAAGAGAGGGCCACGTGGGGCCATAGTGAAGAGTGTTCTGGAGAGGCTGGCTGGTGGTCCCTGCCAGGCCCTGCAGGGGCTGTCTATGAGTCTGTCGGTGCATCCATAGCTGTCTGCAGGTTCTTCCTTCCTCTCTGAGCTCCCTGTGCTCACCGTGGGCTATCCCCACCTGCGCCAGCGTGGAGGGAAGCGGTGGGGCGGCACGCCTGGTGGTCCTGCAGGCCTGGGGACCGTTACATCACAGAGTACTAGGCTTCTGGTTCATGAGACCTCTTCAACAAACGTCTCCTCCTCCCAAAGGCTTTACCACAGGGCTTTCAGGGGGCCTTCTTTTCCTGTCATTCTCCCAAAAGCAGTATTCAGCCCAGCTCCCACTTTCTCCCTCCTTCTCTCCTGGATGTTTTCCTATAACGTCCAAGCCCTGCTCCTTTACTCTGAAGAGGTTTCCCACTGCACGAGAGCATCAGCCTGGCCCCCAGCCTGCGAGCTTCCTTCTGCCCTGGGCAGGCTCCACATCTCAACCTGGACAGTGCTGCCCATGAAGGGCATCTGCATAGACTGCACAGATTCACACGTTCACTGTGGACTTGTTGGAGGCCTAGCTTGTGCTGGGCTTCTCTTCTGGAAAACAACACAGACACAAACCTCTGCTCTTGAAGCTTCCGTTCTAATAGGGGAAAACAAAGTTTTATCCAACACATACACACAGGCAAACACAGATTTGGTAATTTCCATGTGCGTGCTTACATCTGTAAGCCTCTGGGTTCTATCATCCTCAACAAATCCTGCTGGCAGTTTCTTTGTCTACTTGCTCCTCCCCTGTGTGGTGGTGGGTGAACAGGGCAACCCCCACAGGGGTGGAAGGGACCACACTGTCTGAGGGTCTGTTCCTACAGGAGCAGTACTTCAGAGAACAGGGCCTGCAGGGGCAGAGCCGGGGACGAGAATGCCATGTGGGCAAAGTGCAAAATGGGAGTCAAGAAACCAGGACAGGCAAAGTGAGGAGTGGTGGCAGAGCAAATTGGGAAGTGGCCCCAACAACACTGGAGGCAGAGAGACGGTGGTGTGGCAGTTCACTGAAGAGTCTGGGTACTCACTGTATACCTGCACTGTCCTTTCTCCTGGTCCTCTCCCCCGAGCTCCTCGAATCCTCCCCCACAAACCCCGAGGAGGCAGGAATCTTGTCTATCTTGCTCAGAATAGTGCTTTGCCAATAATAGGTATGTGCCAGGTGGTGACTGGTGGACTGAATTATGAGCTTCCCCTCTGAAGCCTTCCCAGCCCACCCCCTGATTTCTCTTTCTTCTGAGCTGAAGCCCACACTCACCTGGCAGGAAGCTCTCACAGTGTGGAAAGCACACAGAATCAGACCCCAGCCCTGCCTCTTACCGGATGTTTCCAAGCTACTTGAATTCCCTCCACCCTCAGTTTTCTCATCTGGAAAGAGGGATCCTCACAGGCTGGTTGTGAGACCCACGGGAATAACGTGTAGGCACGGAAGTCCCTGACACTTGAAGCCACGAATTCAGCAGTTCTCTTGCACTGCCACATTTGATGCCTCTTTTGTACTTGCTTTGAATTCTTTAGCTTTTCCGCTTAACAGTAACAGGAGTGGCTCTCATTTATGAGCAGCTACCCTCTACCTCTCCACACTGCAGCTGTTGGGTGCATACATTATCTCTAATTATCACACCCTCCATGAGCTGGAATTCGAATCCTGATTCGTCTGCTGTATGGCTTTGCTGGCCTCCTCGCCTAGAGCATATACTTAGGCTGTATGGCTGTGCTAAGTTCAAGGTCAGAAGTCACATCTTTTTTTTGCAGGTTTTGCAATATTTCATTATTTTAAAATTTTATTTTAGTTTTATTGGGGTAGAATTGACAATTAGAAGTATATGTGGTTAAAGTGTGCAACTTGATGTTTGGATATACGCATATATTAGTATATGATTGCCATGATCAAGCTAGTTAATATAGCCATCACCTTACATAGTTCATGAGAACACTTAAGACATAGCTTTTAACAAATTTCGAGCATAAAATACAGTGTGGTTACCTACAGTCACCATTACGTACATTAGATCTCCAGGATTTATTCATCTTGCATAACTGAAACTTTGTACCTTTGACCAACATCTCCCCAATTCTCCCTCCTGAGCCCCTGGCAACCACCGTTCTATTCTGTGTTTATGTGAGTTTGACTATTTTATTTTATTGCTTTAAATGTTTATTTTTGAGAGAGAGAGAATGCACATGTGATTGGGCAAAGAGAGGGAGACAGGATGGAAAGCAGGCTTCACGCTGACTCACGCTGACCGTGGAGAGCCCCATGCGGGCTCATGAGGGGCTCACTCAGGGCTTCAACTCACAGATTGCAAGGTCATGACCTGAGCCGAAGTCGGTTGCTTAACAGACTGAGCCACCCAGAAACCCTGAGTTTGACTATTTTAAATGAGGATCATATCTTCATTATCTCTGTCTCCAGACTCCTTGCTTCCTTGTAACTAACAGATATCAATATATTTGTTGGTTTTAAACATTCTAGTAGGAACAGTATTGAGATTGTCTGAAGATGAAGAAACTGATTTGCTAACTCTAAAACTTAATGATGCCTGCAGACTGCAGTCTCTTGGCTCTGAGAGGTTAAGTAAATGAAAAATATGAATAGTCTCAAGAAAGTGGTGTATTCCTGCATGATAGAATTGTAAGATAGAAAGGATGCTGGGGGGACATCCCAGGGTATCTGGGGCACTGTCCAGAAGAACAAACACTTTCCCTGTCCTATTTGGACTGTGGGTCTAACTGGCTTGGCATATAATACCCTGCTTGGCAAGGCAGGACAAGAAAATGAATCAATTGCCCAGTGCAATGGTATGTGCTATTTCCAAGCTGCCCAGCTCATGAGTACTGCACAATCCAGCAGCCCACTCTAATTTGTCACACCAAAGGCTGCCTTCTTAGTAAACAGTTGTCCACACTTCTGTTCATTCTGAGTCACCACTTAGTGTTCAAACTGAAATGCCAGCACAGTCCTTGGAATACGCCATGCAGTGTGAAACGGAGGGAGGTGGGTTGGGCAGGGTGGTACTTCCCGTGGAAACTTCCATGTCCTGCAAGGGAGCCAGAAGCTCCAGCTGGAGTTCTGTAAGGGATGGCTGCAGGGGAGCCCCTGTTGAGAGTCAGCTCCTCCTCTAGGGGAACACCCTCCCTTTATGCCCGAGGAAACTGGAGATGAACTGGTTCAGTGACTTGCCCAAGGTCTCAAAGTCTTTTCATGACCTGGCTCCTACCTCTCCAACTTTATTCCCCATCTCATCCCACATGTGTTCTCTTCCCTAGTAAGACTAAGTCATTTTAGCGACTTTGGTGTGCCACATTATCTCATTTCTCATGTCTTTGCTGCTGTGTCCCCTTGCCCTGGAATGCTATTTCTGTTCGTCCATGGCTGGTGAATTACTCATTCACCAAGATCCAACTCAAGCATTCTGTCCTTTTGGGAAGACTCCCTGGCTAGCTGTCACTCCCCAGAAGCCCCCCTCCCTCATCAAAACAGCTGTTCACTCTGTTCTCTGTGCTACCTGAGCTGTGTTCACCTAATTGTATCACATGTTGATTACATCACTTGCTAGAAGACCGTTGCTTTCCCAAGCCATGCCATGGAGTTCAGTATCACTTAGGACTGTGCTCAGTTGCAAGTAACAAAAAATCCAGTTAATCCATAGCTTCAACAAACTAATTTTTTTTTGGTAGCCAAGGTTGCTATGATAACTTTAGAAATCTAGGATCCTGTGTTTATCATGTATGGTTTTTTTTCCTCATGCTTGTCATCTAGTGGTCACCAAATGGCTAATTCTTTACCTTATCTACATTCCAGTCTGAAAAACAGATAGTGGTGATGGATAATGAAGTATTCATTAACCAAGTTTGCCTGGCCCTTTTACAGAGCTTTTCTGGAAGCCCCATCTAGTGAGTCTTCTATGTTATCTCCTTGGTCAGATGGGAATATATGGACCTATAGTGGCAAAAAGAATGGGAGACATACTTGTTTAATTGAATGTATTGAAATTTATAATAAAGTCAAAGTTTGGTTAATAAGGCAAAAGAAGGAATTGATATTGGGAAAACATACATCAGTTTCTACCATATGCCAGAAATGTGTCTCATTTATTATTCTCTCTCTGGGGCTTAGCTTATGGCATGGAACATAGTAGGTAAGCAATAAATAAAAGTCCAAGTAAGGAAGTAAGTTTTCTGAACCCTAGACCAGTGCTACTTGCCCAGTGTTACTCGGCATATCTTTGACCTTTCAGACATGAAGCCAACCCTTCTGGGAATGGCAAGGGGGAGAGGAAGACATGGCTGGGGGAGGGTGCGAGTTTCAGACATGCTTATTGCTCAGCTGGGAACACTCAGCTGAACGATGCCTGGGAGCTAGAAAAAAGGGAAAGAAAGGCCCTTCTTGAGAAGTATAACTGTATGTTGTCTGTGGGGTCCATGTTCTCAATTCAAAAAGAACATGTTGGTTATGACATAACTTTAAGGGCTTCAATAGGTCCATGGGACATCTCCATCTCATTTTCCTTTCTTCATAGCTGAGAATTCCAAAGCTACAGAGCTAGGCTCAGTTTTTTGTCCACTATGGCCGGGCACTATTTCTGTATGTCATGCTTGTCTCCAACTTTTCACAACTATAAACAACTTTGCAATAAACATCCTTGAAATAAATCTTTGGGTTTATCCTTGAGTATCTTTTCTTAAAGAAAAAGTTTATTTAGTTTGAGAGAGCACACAAGCTGGGAAGGGGCAGAGAGAGAGGGAGAGGGAGAATCCCAAGAAGGCTCTGTGCTGTAAGTTTGGGGGGCTATGAGATCATGACTTGAGCTGAAAAGGAGAGTTGGACACTTAACTGACTGAGCCACCCAGGCACCCCCTTCCTTGTGCATCTTAATTATTGTGTTCCTTGGTCTAAACTCCAAAAAGTAGAAATGCTCATTTTTAAGGTTTCCAAAGAATGTGGCATAACTTCCAGAAAGGCTAGTTACTTTATGCTTCCATCCATCACAAATGGAAAAGTCTGTCATCTTTCCAGTGGTGGTTGCTCTCTCCTTCTGAAGGCTTCAGTTGTTAGGTGGGCATTCCAAGGGTTTAGTCCTTCCTCCCTTCAAAAACAATAGCAGAACAACTGCAAAATGAAAACAAAGATGGAGGACACATGACGTTAATATGTCTCCATTTCCTGACTTGATTATAAATTTCACTTTGGAAAGGATGAGGACTGTGTGCATAAAGGAAGCATTCATTAAATGCTTGATGAGGGAGCTCTAAGTTTGTTCCAGGGGCTCAGTAAGGATCCTGGGGGTCATTCTTGACCTCTATTGACCTTTATTGTTCTCCATCATTAAGTCAAGTATAGTCAATGTGACCTGGTGAATACCTTTGCACTCAACCTTCTCTTCTGAATCATCTTTGCATCTGTCTCTGACCCTGTCTCACTCATGTCCTCCTTACCTCCCTCGATTGACTACCTGGCCATCCATTTCTTTGCTATTGCCCCTTCAATTCATTCTCCCCTCAGCTTTAGATTAATTTTCCTGGGGTGCCTAGGCGGCTCAGTCAGTTAAGCATCTGACTTCAGCTCAGGTCATGATCCCATGGTTTGTGGGTTCAAGCCTTGCATCTGGCTCTGTGCTGACAGCTCAGAGCCTGGAGTCTGCTTCATAGTCTGTTTCTCTCTCCCTCTGCTCCTCCCCCACTCATGCTCGGTCTCTGTCTCTCAAAAATAAATAAACATTAAAAAAATTAGATTGATTTTTCTAAATACCTATGACCATGTCACAATCTAGCTTCGCCCTTTGTTTTTAAACCTGTGCTTACAACCTAGTGACTCCCTAAGGTGCTATGTTCCCTCATGTCCATATGCAAAAATGAAGATTCCATAAGCAAGATTTATTGCAGAGAGGCTCCTTGCTCACTATTTCCCATCCCCCTTTCTTCAAAGAGCCATCTCAGAAACCTCCTAGTTGAACTCCTACATTTCATAGTTAAGGAAACTGGAGAACTCATGCCTAAAACATCCCTCCTTCTGACTTCAAATAGCAAACTTATGTTCCCTGTTAAAATTCAGCTCATTATTTCTTCCAGGAAGGTTTGTGGCAGTTTCTCTTGATAGCCAAATCTAGGAGCCCTTTCTAAGTGTCCTCATAGCAAGCTGTGCTTACCATTTGGTGACTTTTTTTCATTTATCTTTTCATCTTCCTCAACTGGACTGTAAATTTCTTCAGGGCAGGGATTGAGCCTTGTTCATCTTTCTATTTCTATAGACTCTAACAGTGCGCATATTTGGTTATTGAATAAATAAATAAATAAATGTTTATTGAATGAATAAATAAATACCTGGTTACAGATAGAGAAAACACTGACAGTGACTCTTTCCAAGGTATATAGACGGGAGTATCAGCTTCCCTCTTTCATATCCATGTAGGGTGGGTGTCTTCCCTTCAAAGAAACACCCTGAGGAGGTTATGGTCAAGTGGTATCTTTCCATTTGGATTGGAAGCAGCTGTTTCCTTTTAGGATCTTGTCTTATTTTTGTAGGAGGACCAAACTAAGTGATGCATCTCACCTGTGTATAAATATAACCGGGTTTGAAAACACTTGTGCTTAAATAGCTATGGTTTTTTTTAAAGCTACCATTTATTAAGAGCTTATGATGTACTGGTGCTATTTAATGCATCACATGCATTTTTTTCATCTATTTCTTACAACAATCCTAAGTGTTTAGTGCAAATTTGATTTACAAATTTACAAATGAACGACTTGAGAGGTGGGAGAGGTTAGAAAACTGGCCAAAGCCCTGTGGCTAGTTAATTGGTTCAAAACGATGTTTCAGCCTCTGGGCTCAGACACTTGATTATAATATGACACCTTTTCCAAGGTGATCCTCTTACACACCCTGTGAAACTGGCAGGGCTTGTGCCCCAGTGCCCACCTTACTGATGAGGACACTAAGCCTGAGTGGTAACGGAACTTACCCAACAACACCTGGTTAGTACCACAGGCAGGTGGGGGAGAATGACTGGTCTCTTCACTCTTAGTGATCTACAGGAACACTTGTCTGTTTAGTGGACAAAATTTTTTTTAAGAAGATGATTACAGTGTAATGGGTTTGTTTAGTGACACATGAAGTTTATGAACAGCCCCAGCTGCTGCGGTCCTACAAACCCCCAGGCTGACTGGGCAGGCCCTTTGCTCTGGCATTCTAAAGAAACAGCTCCCTCTTTAGGCCAAATGGAAAAACAGCAAGGACTGTGGGCATACAGTCCTCAAATTGCCCTAACTCTCTGGCAGTGTGGCAGAACTCTGCCAGGTACATTTTGGATGTCTTCAAACGTTTGCTGTAGGGTGTTGTTGTTTTTGTATGTCCATTAAGAGGTCATATATTATCCAGGCCTGGACAATCAAAGAATGGTTTGATGGCTAGCATTAAATCACACATTGATCTCATTTCTTACTTTGTAATGCCTGCCTGTGAGAGAATCTGACTGCCTCTTTTTCTCCATTTCCATCATGATGAAAAATAAGGGGAGGAGAAGGAGCCAGAGATGGTAGCAGAGGGAGGTGGTCAGCGTTTTGCTCAGGGGAAGGGGCGGAGCCTGAGCTACATCCCATGGGCGGGGTGGCCTTGCGGTGATTGGATGGAGGAAAAAGAGAAGTGGCTGGGCTCCAGGCCCTCTCCGGTGCAAATATGCTGCATCCAAGGAGCAGGAGTAGAAGAGGAGGGGCAAGAGGATGGAGGAAAACACGGGGTATGACTTAAGCAAATAGGGAGATCCAAGACAAAAAGCACAGGTTGAGGTGTCTCTTCCACTCTTACAACTAATTAATATTATTGCCTGGGTGCTCATAAAGTCTTTGATTTGGAGGGATTCTAAGATCACCAAATCCAAATTTACCTCTTAAATTCTCATCCATTCATTGGAGACAGGTGGCCCTCTAAAGAATTCGTACTTCTTTTCTTAGAGACAATTTTAGGATGTGTAAATTGGGGACCCATTTCCTTTCTGTGTGGAGAGCTGTGAGGTCATATGGTTATAGGCAAAAAGCAGAGCCTTGCTGACAAAGAGCCCTCAGTGATACAGCTTGAAACCCCTTATTGCACCACAGAATGAGTTGCACTTCCAAATACTGGATAAGCAACAGATACCACCTGGATAGCTCCAGGGTGTCCACATGCAGTCCCAGTGATGGAAACACTCAGTGGAATGTGTCCTTTTCCCTATTAGCACAGGGATTCCCAAGGTTGAGAGTGAACTTTTAGCCTCCACTGTAAGCCCTGGGCAAATCCTGCCCCTCTTGGGCCCTTAGTGTTCCCAGCTCTGAAATGTTCTAGAAGTTTGAGGGATGCCCGGGTGGCTCAGTTGGTTATGTGCCCTACTGCAGCTCAGGTCATCACCTCACAGTTCATGGGTTGGAGTCCCGTGTCCGGCTCTATGCTGACAGCTCAAAGTCTGGAGCCTGTTTTAGATTCGGTGTTTTCCTCTCTCTCTGCCCCTCCCCTGCTCATACTCAATCTCTCTCTCTTTCTCAAAGATAAATAAACATTAAAATATTTTGAAATGAGAAGTTTGACAAGAGTAAAAGTTCCCAGCCATACTCTCCAGAATCTAGGGGTTTCTGGGGTGCAAGCCCCTCATTCTGTCCCACGGACCAGAGAGGCTTGCCTTGCATGTGCATGTCACACTGGGCATCAGCAAATTCTTTGAACAAAGATTCCACAGCTAAAACCATGTTTGAGAACTACAGGAGTGCATGATTCTTGCTGTGGTTCATGTATTTATTCATTCATTTAGCAAGCATTTATTGAGCACTTGTTGTGTGCCAGGAAATGATGTGAGTGAAAAACAGATTCCTTTGTGCAATACAAGCTATAATTTAAAATCAGGGCTCTTTGGCTTTCTACCATAGAGGTGACCTTGGACACAGAAACCACATCCTCATCCTCAGATGGGCAACCAAAACTTACACTTCTGTACACATTTAACTTCCTGTTCTCTGGTTGTCTCACTTCCTTGTGAGAATTGAAGCTTGATGGTTGAATATATGGTATTCGCTGAGTCCTAAAGTGTTAAAAGAACATGATTTTCCTAACCAGGAATTAGGACAATTTAGCTGACAAAAGAGGCTTTTAAAAATGATTTATTTATTTATAGGAAAGTTTGAACGATACAAAAATATCATGTTTTGCGAATCCTACTTGACAGATAGTTTTATTGAAAAGCATAAGACTTCATGGGAAGAAATATCAAATGTATCATAATAATGCAGTCAACTTATTATTGTTGTGGTCTTCATCATTTGTCCACAAGTGGATTGATGAAGGGCTGGGCACATCCATATGCATCTCTTGCCTAACCTAATCACTTAATCTTTACGCCAACCCTGTAAGATCTATTTTCCAGTTTTTAGAGACAATGAAACTAAAGCTCAATATCTTTCCAAAGTTCACAAAGCCAGTTAGAAGTCCATGTCTGAAGGGCCCCCAGGTGGCTCAGTCAGTTCAGCGTCTGACTCTTTGTTTTGGCTTGGCATAATCTCAGAGGTTTGTGAGTTCAAGCCCTGTGTTGGGCTCTGCACTGACAGTGTGGAGCCTGCTTGGGATCCTCTCTCTCCCACTCTCTGCCCCTCCCCTGCTCAGCTGTCTCTGTCTCTCTCAAAAATAAATAAATAAGCTTAAGAAAAAAAAGAAGCCCATGTTTGAAATCCATGGCTGTCTCATCCTAAAACCTGTCTGTACTTGTCCTATCATGTGCTGCCACCTCCTCTCTTGCTCGATATTATTGTCCCCAGTGCCCCAGTCACCTTTGGGCACATCTCTGAGTAATAATTAGGAAAACCAAGTAATGCTGTATAATTTCAAAGGTCACAAGTGGCTTCTCTAACTCTGTATTCAGCAGTAACAGGATAAATGTGTATATTTCCTGATTTAGCACTCAGGAATTTAGGAATGTAGGCATCAATATTTTCTGCTTTGCAGAGTAATTTTCTCTTGTTCCAATTGACTACCGAGTTCACCTTACATTAAGGACACAAAATCCTTTAAAAATTGGATTTTATAACAAAGCAGTTAAAGGTTTGAAAAAAGAATAAGATAATTTCCCCCTTAGAATCTCCCATTCAGGGACTTTTCACACCCAAATAAATCAGGGATAATGATGAAGACTAGTAAGTTTTATGTCCTCAAGGTGTTCATGATTAAAACTATTCGTATATAATTTCCTTGAACACAGCTATAAAATTCTACATTATGGTGACTATTATCAGTAACAATTTTCTTAGAGAAGTTTTTCTTTGTGAAGCAAAAACAAGCTTCTCCAAAATTCTTCAATGAGCACACATACATTTTGTTTCCAATGCTACCATTTTCTATCTGAACAGTACCCCAGACTGCTCTTTTACCTTTCCAGTTTTGAAAATTGGATTGTAAAAAATCAATAGTAAAGATGAAGAATAGTCAAAAACAATGTTGAAAAAAGGACAAACCTGGAGGATTCACATTTCTCAATTTTATTTTATTTTTTTAATGTTTGGTTTTTTGAGAGAGAGAAAGAGAGCATGAGCAGGAGTGAGAATAGGCAGAGAGAATCCCTACCAGTGCTGTGAGCCTGGAGCTCAGTGTCAGGAACCATGAGATCATTACCTGAACTGAAATTAAAAGTCAGATGCTTAACCGACTGAGCTACCCAGGGGCCCTACATTTCCTGATTTTAAAACCTACTACAAAACTATAGTAATCAAAACAATGTGGTACTGGCATAGGTATAGACACAGAGATCAAGGGGATGGAATTGGGAGTCTAAAAATAAACTCTTACATTTATAGTCAGTTGATTTTTGACAAGGACACCAAGACAATTTAATGGAGAAAGAATAGCCTTTCAACAAACTGTGCTTGGATAAGTGCATATCTGCATTCAAAAGAGTAAAGCTGGACCTTGGCCTCACACTTATATAACAATTAACTCAAAATGCATTATAGACCTAGATGTAAGAGCTAAAATTGTAAAACACCTAAAAGAAAACCTAGGTGTAAATCTTTGGGAACTTAGATTTTAGCCAAAAAAAAATTTTTTTTTTTTTTAATATGGAACGCTTCACGAATTTGCATGTCATCCTTGCTCAGGGGCCATGCTAATCTTCTCTGTATCGTTCCAATTTTAGTATATGTGCTGCTGAAGCGAGCACTAAGCCATAGTTTTTAAAAGCACAGTGGACAAAAATAAAGAAATAATGGCAATTCATTACATGAAAACTTTTGTTTTTCAAAGAACAGTATCAAGAAAGGGAAAGAAAAGACATATAATGGAATAAAATATTTACAAACCAAGGGAACTGATGAAAGACTCACATCCAGAACATGTAGAGAAGTCTTATAACCATATAGTAAAAAAAATATAACTGAATACAGGGATGCCTGAATAGCTCGGTTGGTTAAGCATCTGACTCTTAATTTCTGCTTAGGTAATCTCACAGATCATGAATTTGAGCTCAGTATCAGGCTCTGCACTGACAGTGCTGAACCTGCTTGGGATTCTCTCTCTGTTTCTCCCTCTCTCTCTCTCTGTCTGTCTCTCAAAAATAAATAAATAAACTTAAAAAAAGAAAAATATCCCATTCCAAAAGTGAGTACAGTATTTGAATAGATATTTTATCCAAAGAAGATAAACAAATGACCAATAAGCCCATTAAAGTAAGTTTGACATTATTAGTATCAGAAAAATGCAAATCAAAACCACAATAAGGTACTTCTTCACACTCACTAAAATGGCTAAAATAAAAAGACAGATAATTAAGTGTTGATGAGGCTGTGGAATTTCCAGAATTCTCATGTATTGCTGGTTAGATCGTAAAATCGTGCAACCACTTTGGAAAACAATTTGGCAGTTCCTCAAAATGTAAAAGTAAAGTTATCATATGACCCAGCAACTCCACTCCTAGATAGGCACCCAAGGGAATTGAAAACGTATGTCCACACAAAATCCTGTATAGGAATGTTCATAGCAGTGTAATTCATAATAGTTAAAAAGTAGAAACAATCCAAGTGTCCATCAACTGAGGAATGGATAAACAAAATGTCTTATATCCATATGATAGAATATTATTCAGCAATAAAGGGAATAAAATAATGATACATTACATCTGAAACATATTATAGGTATAATAGAAATGAACCTTAAAAATACTGTACTAAGAAGCCAGTTATTAAAAAAAAGTCACCTCAGTGGCTCTATTGGTTAAGTGTCCAACTCCTGATTTCAGCTAGGTCATGGTCTCATGGTTGGTGAGTTGGAGCCCCATGTTGTGCTCCATGCTGACAGTGGATTGGGATTGTCTCTCTCTCTCTCTCTCTGCCCCACCCCAGCTTGCACACAGAAGCTCTCTCTCTCTCAAACGAATTTTTAAAAAAATTTTTAAAGGCCATATATTGTGTAATCTCATTTATATTGAATGTCTAGAATAGTTAGATCCATAAAAACAAAGTCTTTGGTGGTTTCCAGAGGCCAGGGCAGTGGGCACTGGAGAATGACTACAATTGAGTATTGAGCTTTCTTCCGGGGGCTCTGAAATTAGATACTAGTTCTGACTATACAACTTTGTGATATACTAAAACCCAGTGAGTTATACTGGGTTTATAAAAAATGATGAATTTTATAGTTATTTTTTGAGTTAATTATAACTCAAAAAAGCTGTTTTTAAAAAAGCAATAGTAATATCGTATAACAAGAATCAGTAAGGCAGAGAGTCCACTGTCCACCCATACCTGACTTCTCTTCTTCCTCCAGGCCACACAACTAAGTGAGTTTTTCCAGAGTTCTTTGCATCTATATGTGGTCACATGACTGGGTTCCACCCAGTGGAATGTGAACCAAAGTGATAGGCACCACTTCCAGGCCTGGCCAATAAAAATTTACATCTTCCCAATAAAAATTTTACAATTCTTCCAAGGAAATGGAAGACGGTGGCATCTCAACAGGGTTGAAACCTGCATCCCTGAATGACTGGATGGAAATCAAAGTTCAGTGACCCTCACTGAACTATGACCATGGGTGAGAAATACACTTTTATTGTCTTTAGCCACTGAGATCTGGAAGTTGTTTGTTGCAACACTTAGCTTGCCCTAACCAATAAAACAAATATGAAAATTATGACTCAGGATCTATGAAATTTCTTAAGAGCCACTTATTTTTTTGAGAGAGAGAGTGGGAGGGAAAGAGAGAGAGAGAGCGAGCAGGGGAGGGGCAGAGGGAGAGAGAGAAAAATCTTTAAGCAGGTTCCATGCCTAGTGCAGAGGCTGATGTGGGGCTTGATCCCATGGCTCTGGGATCATGATCTGAGCCAAAATCAAGAGTCGGGAGTTTAACCAACTGAGCCACCCAGGAGCTGCAAAAAACCACTTATTTTTAACTGATAAAGTTGACTTTATACAAGATGAAATATTATTGGTATCCTTCAAGGACAGGCATTAATCTTAGAAACCATATATTCAAACATAATTGAATTTGTCTACAAAGCCATTGGGTAAAAATTACAGAATGATTTCCGCGTTTCTAGTAGTAGTGTATAAATATGAAAACACTTCAGTATTTTATAATATCACCTTCACATCAACTTGAAGAACTTCAAATGTGTCATTCATATAATTCTTTCAAGCTTATGCCAATGGCATCTATCCTCACTGATGTTATGCCCTAGTTATTTGATAATTTATAAAAAATAGTCTTAGAACCTAAATGTTTTATACATCCAAAGTTAGTATTAATAATGTTATATGACCATATCAATAATTTTATCAACAAGAGTTGTATAGCTCATAAGAGAAAACAACAACAAGCACAGAACCATCAATTGTCTAACTGGTTTCTTTCAGTTAGCATATGTTTTTGGGATTCATCAATGTAGTAGTTCCCTTGTTTTTTATTACTGACTAGTATTCCATTGTGTGATACACTAGAGTTTCTTTATCCACGTACCAGTTTAATAGCATTTGAGTTTTTCCTTGAGTTTTGTTTATTATGAATAATGTCACTATAAACATTTGTGTACAGGTTTTGTGTGAACATATCTTTTCATTTCTTTTGAGTAAATGTATAAGAGTAAGATTGTTGGGTTGAAAGGTAGGCATCTGTTTAACTTTATAATAAAACTGCTGAACTGTTTTCCAAATGGGCTGTACTGGAAATGTATGAAAGTTCTGATTGTTCTGAACACCTTTCAAGGATTTTCTTTAACCTATTTTAATGAATCTATAGTTGTATCTCATTGTAGTTTTAACTTTCATTTCCTTAATGCCTAAATATGTTGAGCATCTTTTCATTTACTTGCTTGCTGTACATATATTTTCTTTGGTGAAATGGCTACTCAAATCTTTTGTCTATTTTCTGTTTAGGTCGTTTGCCTGTTTGTCTGCTCATTGAATTGTAAGAGTTCTTTATATATTCTGGATACAAATCCCTTATCAGTTATGTGATTTGCAAATGTTTTCTCCCATCTGTGAATTGTTTTTTTCCATTTTCTTAAAATTTTTTTAATGTTTATTTATTTCCAAGAGAGAAAGACAGAGTGTGAATGGGGGAGGGTCAGAAAGAGAGGGAGACACAGATTCTGAAGCAGGCCCTAGGCTCCGAGCTGTCAGCACAGAGCCTGACATGCGGCTTGAACTCACAAACAGAGAAAGAGGGAGACACAGATTCTGAAGCAGGCTCCAGGCTCCAGGCTCGGAGTTGTTGGTACAGAGCCCAACTTAAGGCTCAAACTCACGAACTGTGAGATGATGACCTGAGCCTCAGTTGGACGCTTAACCAACTGAGCTACCCAGGCACCATTCTAATGTTAAATTTTGAGACATAACACTATGATAGAGGCAAATTTTATAACTGTGAGGCACCATGTTTTGTCCCATACCTTGAACTTCTGGAACAATGGCTGTTTTTTAATTATTCATGTTGATACAAAATTAGGTTTGAGCAAGGTGGAAATTAGAGGTGCAGTGTAAATATTTGGAGATTATAACTATCTTGCATAATAATATGAGTTGCTATAAACTGCCTTTTAAAACATATACTTGTCGTAAATTTCTTTAATTTAATGCTGAAAGCTATAGGGCTTACCGTCAGTTTGTGCTTATCTAATATAAGAAGTATTATCAAATTTTCCACTTGGAGTAACATTTACATCACTATCACTATGTATTACTGGACCTAAGATGTCATTAATTAGAAAATGCATCATTTTTAACATACAGTAGGAAAGAAAAGAAATGCTTTCAATTAAAATATACAATGCCATCAAATGAAAAAGATGGACTCTAGTTTTAGAGATGCAAAATTCTAAGTAAATGTGCACCTTTAAATTATTAAGATATAGTGTCACAGGACAATATGTTACTTCTGAGTTGTCATATTTCTTCCAAAAGGAATATTGCTATTGTGAGATCCCTTTAAAACTATATATTTTTCTCCTTTACTTTATATACATTTTGATAGTAAAATAAAATTCTATAATGATTTCAAAGATTTTGAGTAATTTCAAATGATTTTTGAGATTGCATCTAGACAGCTTTAGATACATAGTGTGTCTGTGTCTCCAGGAATCATTAAATTTTCTTCAGCCAGTGAGAATCTTATCATTTGAATCCAAGTGCATCCTTATGTTAATGTCCACTAGTTTGAATTATTTTGAAATTATTTACTAAACTTTGGAACTTATGGGATAGATCGATGATTTATAGCAAACCTGGGTCAGCATATTTGAAATCAACTTCGGGGGCGCCTGGGTGGCTCAGTCAGTTGAGCCTCCGACTTCGGCTCAGGTCAGATCTCATGTTCGAGGGTTCCAGCCCCGCGTCGGGCTCTGTGCTGACAGCCAGCTCAGAGCCTGGAGCCTGCTTCCAGTTTTGTCTCCTTCTCTCTCTGTCCCTCCCCCTCTCATGCTCTGTCTCTGTCTACATCAAAATAAATTAACAAAACAAAAACAAAAACAAAACAAAACAAAAGAAATCAACTTTGGCTCAGGTCACGATCTCACAATTAGTGAGTTTGAGCCCACATAGGGCTCTGTGCTGACAGCTCAGAGCCTGGAGCCTGCTTTAGATTCTGTATCTCCCTCTCTCTCTGCCCCTCCCCTACTCATGCTCTGTTTCTCTCTGTCTCAATAATAAATAAAACATTAAAAAATTAAAAAACCTGGGTTGGGACGTAGACTCTATACCATGGACGTTAGTCACTGGCGGGACTGCTGAGAAGCCACAGGCTTAGCCTTCTGTGGAATGTACATTCCAAAGTGGAAGGATTGCCAGATGTGAATAGATCCCTGTCATTTTCTCCAGGATGGAATTCCTACCACGAAGCTGGTGATGCGAATAGACAGTCTGAGCAGCTGCTTGCACAGGGTCATCCAAGGGGCATCAGAAGTCTCCTCACTTCCCCCAAATTTCTCACTTGCTGGCCCACCTCAGTGCTTTGGTATCACCCCTTTGAGGTGAAGCCCTACCTCTAGAGAGTTCCTGTCAATGGAGAGATGATACCAGCTAGGTACCATTGTTTATCACTAACCTGGAGGAAAATAGTATCTTAAGGGGAGAAAGTAAGGGTTTGGGGCACCAGATCCTCTAGGCTTTTCTGCTCATGAGGGTTTTTTTTTTCCCTGCTTAGGTCCACTTTAAAAAGAGAGGAACTACTAGGTAGCAGATATTATCAGGAATTTCAAGGCCTGATGCTACTCTAGGGAACCCCTCAGGATCACTGGTTCTTGGTCTGCAATGTCTTCTCATGTTGAGTGTGCTTCTCTCTGCACATCTGCTCTCCGCCACTGTCACCACAGACAAGCTGATCGTTAATGTATTTTCCTGTCCAAATTTTAAGTAAGCCAGTCTGCTTGCCCTAGCTAGCTAGTACATCAATCTATTTGAATAAAACCTTTCTCACCTGGCTCCAGAATGGACCACCTGATGGGCCACAATCAGCCAACACAGGGGCTACCCTTGAGGCAGAGGTTGCCTTCGGCCCATCAGTAATCAGTGTATGGCCACTTCCTTTGTAGTTCCCCAGTTCCAGCTTGAGCAGTGTGGGCACTGATCATGTCCAGAACTGGGACTTTCAGAGAGATGGGAGCAGTGGAAGCTGCTGAAACCCAGGGAGAGTTAGCAGTGGGAAGGGGAAGGGAAGGACACCACAGGTGATCTTTGTCTTTGAGATCCTGTGTAGAAACATGCTTTGCATCAAAGTGCTCTGAAGTCTACTATTCCAGAGGAAGATGGGGGTGTCTTAGTGGCTCAGTTGGACAAGCATATAACTCTCTCTCTGCACCATTTGGCTCACTCATGCACATTCTCTCTCTCTCTCTCTCTCTCTCAAATAAACATTAAAAAAATAAGAGTTAGGTGTTTTTACCAGCATGTAGTTTTGCCTATGGATAACCTGTAGCAGTTTGTATCCAACAACAATGTTTCTCATGACAAATGAACAAGCATAGTGTCTTAGCTTGAGCTTTCCCCAAAGCAGAGCCTCTGACAAAGGCTTTTGTGCAGGTGATTTATTTGTCATGTGACCTCAGGAGCAGTGAGGGACAAGGAGGAGGAAAGAGGAGAGTCAATGCCAAGATCCTTTTGGAAGTTGTTCCCTGTTGTGAGTGACTGGTGCTTGATTCTTCTAGAACCTTTTGAGGAATTTTGTAGAATGTGGTCTCAGAACTATCTGCATTGGGAAGAAAGGAGGAAGTACTTATCCACTGAACCCCATCCCCTGTTGGTAAAGGAGCTCTGTGTTTCCACGTTACCCGTGCTGAAGTGTGGAGTGGCTTCCACCTGCCATCAGAGGAGCAGTGAGAAGTATAACCACAGAGTTGTGTGACTGCACCAACATGAAGCCGGCCCAGCTCTTCAAGGAACAGGTTTCCGCTGCAGTGCCTGGAGTAAGAGGTGGGACCACAGAGATTCTGAAATACCTACGAGGCCTCCAATATGATCAACGCTATGAGTAAAACTCTCTATTGGGAAGGAAATACACTTTCATCTGATCCAGAGTGCTTGACTTCACTTGGCATGTAAAAAATCTCACTCATGTCAATTTCCTTCATTTCCCAAGGAGGAAAACTCAAAATTAAAAACTCCAATGACTTATTCCTTAGGGAAGTTGGCCTCTCTCTTAGGTACTGCTACACACACACACACACACACACACACACACACACACACCCAGAGAACCCACTACCTGTATTGCACAACTCTAAAAGATGTCATTCACATCCCAATACATGGAATTCTGTAAAGCCACAGAGCTATATACAGTGGCCCTACTCAGTGTTTCTCCTGGGTTTTCCCACTGACCAAGATCAAAGTGGAATCCACTTTTGAATAAAAAGTCATCACCAGGAGGTATAATATCCCACCATTAGTACTGTGTCCCTTTATCCAAATGCTCTCAACTTTATTAAAATGTGAATATCCCTCAATGGGAAGTAGTTTAATCTGTTATTAGTTACCTTTACTGTAGCCAAGTGAAGAATCAAATCCCTGATGAGAGTGAGAGCAGGGAGAATGAATGAGGGTACTGAATACTGGAAGAGGAGAGGTAGGGAGTGTGTGTCTAGACGTTTCTAAAGACAAACTTTAGTTACTTCACCATCTTTGAGCTGGGACTGACCTTTCTCAAGCTGGTTTAATTTGGTATACTGTAGCCAGGGCAGTATAATTCCCTAAGACTTCATGTTTTGCAATTTGCCTCCAATTACATAACTCTATCTATGCCTTTGTGGAATCTTCAGAAATTACATGTCATGAGAATTTCAAAGTGAAGGAAGACAGGAACACTTACAGCACATTGAAGCTATCTATGTGGACTCATTTTTAAAAACTTTTTAAAGATGTTTATTTACATACTAGAGAGAGAGAGAATGAGAGAGAGAGAGAGAGAGAGAGAGAGAGAGAGAGAGAGAGGGAGAGAGAGAACGAGTGGGGGAGGAGCAGAGAGAGAGGGAGACTCAGAATCTGAATCAGGCTCCAGGCTCTGAGCTGTCAGCACAGAGCTGGACTCAGGGCTCCAACCCGGAGCCATGAGATCATGAGTTGAGCGAAAGTCAGATGCTTAACTAACTGAGCCACTTAGATGCCCTGCTGTGGACTCTTAGATTCCAAAGTGTATATAGTCTAAGATCACGTGGCCAACACAGATTCAGAGAGAGAGAAATGGATACTCAAGTGAGTGGTGTTGTATCAATGAGGTTGTAATAGCATGTCTGGAGAAACCAAAGAGATGACTTTCAAACCCAAAGCACTGAAGGTTTGGCAAACCATGGGCCAAATCTGACTTGCTGCCTGTTTTCATAAGTAAAGCTTTATTGACATACAGCCACACCCATTCATTTACAATGGTTAGCGTCTGCTTTTATGTTACTGTGGCAGAGATAAGTAGCTGTGGCAGAGACTTTATGGCTTGCAAAGACTAAAATATTTGTTATCCAGTCCCTTACAGAATAAGTTTGTCAACTCCTGGATAATCTAACCTGTGTGTGTGCCAATATTCCTGCATTGGTTTTTTGAAGGCAAAGATTTACCATTGATTGAGAACCACAGTGAGGCACCACTTTGCATTTTCAACTGAGTTATCCCAAAACAAAAGGATGGGGCATTCAGACACATACTGCCTCAACCTCCCCATTTAAGGGTCATTTTCAGGGGAGGAGCGGCTGTAACATTCATTCCACCAGGTGACAGACCCAGAGCAGCAGCAGAGTGCTGGGCACCAAGCTAGGTATTGGGAATATAAAGATGGATAAAACATGCTCACCTCATTGTCCTGTGTCAAAGGTGCCTATAGAGGCCACACAAGGCAGTTGTTGCCTGTGATCTAGTTTTCCTTTTCTGTCTCTCTTTCATCTCTCTCCCTTTCTTGTCTCCCTCTCCACCTTGACTCTTTGCTGACCTCCTTTCTTTCACCCTCCCTCTTACCTAGAACTTAGGCCTGCCAGTGCCACCCAGTGGCTGTAGTGGGCATTACTCAGACTTGCTGACTGCCCTCAGGGTTGGGAATGACCACTGGGAAGTCAGTGACAGCCTATAATTAGAGATCCAGAAACAACTAGAAGGCTCTGGTGAAACTTTGCGATCCTCTCTTGATTGCTCAAAGCATTAACTTTGTTTTAAGAAATGTTTTATTTAATTTTGAGAGAGAGGGAGAGACAGCATGAGCAGGGGAGGGTCAGAGAGAGATGGAGACATAGAATCTGCAGACAGACTCCAGGCTCTGAGCTGTCAGCACAGAGCCTGACATGGGGCTCGAGCTCACAAACCACGAGATCATGACTTGAGCCGAAGCCGGACACTCTACCGACTGAGCTACTCAAGTGCCCCAAGCATTAACTTTTAAAGTCATTTATACCATGGTAGGAATGGAAGATAGATTTGTCAAGGGGAAAGAGATCAAGAGTTCCCTAAATGATTGAGTTAAAGAGGTCACTGCATACCACTCTGAGCAGAAATTGCATTTGAATGTTCCAGGGATGTTATTTAGATGGTATATGATATGAGAGTAATAATATGTGCAATGATGGTTTTATGACCATAAGCAGTTTATTGAGCCATCCTAATGGGGTAAAAGGAACTGTCTCTCACGTAGATGATTTGCCTGCAACATTGTGATCCCAAGTCCTTTGGATTCTTTCAGAGGCGAACTGAGCCCCTTACTGATTCTCTCCTGCCAGGCCTCTGCCTCTGAGGAATGGCTGAAGGTGGGGTCAGGGAGTAACCGGGGTGACTGAAGAAGGCTGGTTCTATAGACAACTTTTGGCTGCTGTCTCTAGAAAGCAGGTCCTGGGTACCTGCTGTTTGGGAAACTTCTGGGGCAACAGGAAAAGTCTCACTTTATCTTTTGCTATATGATATTGGCAGCCCATCCAGTCCTGGCCTCAGTGCAAACAGCCCTCTCCATGCCCAGGTGAATTTATGTTAGTCTGAGGGAGGCTGCAGCAGCAAGGCCACAGCGTGGGCCACCATCAAGCTTCCTGGTCATCCCAGGAGTCACTCCTGGATACTGGCCATTGTGAAGCTATGTTTACACTGCGACTCTAATTTTCTCACCTGCCCAAATAATTTTTTTTCTCTTGGAGGAATCTGGGTCTTTGAATTCTATCTCAGTAGGCCCCAGACTTGTCCAGGGTCCAATAGAGTTTCTAGCCCTAGCTCTTTAAGTGTGAGAAGGAAAGAGAATGGGCTACTGTCTCTTTCATGTAATCACTGCTAGGGGTAACCTCCTTTCTGGGCAGAAAAGTAGTTATTTGAAATACAGTGGTATTTGAAAGATATCCCTGCGCTAAACCATCTCCTTCACTTATGTGCCTGTTAGTCGAAAGTTCTACCATGAGAAATTCATCAACGTCCATGCTCCATGACCTCTCTTAAAATAAAAACAGCCCAAGGGACGTTCCCTATGAAGTCATTAATGATCTGTGGGTATAACTTCTGAGTTGAATAAAGACATGATCAGCTTGGTCCTTTGTAGATTTCTCTGAAACTATTGTTTGCCTTTACTTGAACAGGTAAACTTACCAAAGAAGTTAGCAATCATGAACACAACACTTTTAATGCTTAAATTCAGTATTAAAAATGATAGAAACATGAACTGTGGCTTGTGCTTTTCTTTTTTTTCTTTTTAAATGTTTTTAAATATTTATTTTTGCATGTGAGACAGAAACAGAATACAAGCAGGGGAGGGACAGAGAGAAAGGGAAACACAAAATCCGAAGCAGGATCCAAAGTCTGAGCTGTCAGCACAGAGCCCGATGTGGGGCTCAACCCACAAACCCACAAACCATGAGGCCATGAGATCATGACCTGAGCTGAACTGAGTAGCCCAACCACCTGAGCCACCCAGGTGCCCCGTGGCTTGTGCTTTTCAACTTGAGATAACTGCCAGACGTACTGAGAGATTCCCAACTCGGTGAGGAGATTTCAGTACCAATCACCCATACTCAGCGCCAGGAAGAGTGAGGAGGTGAGAACAGAGGAGGAGGGAAAAGGACAAAGGACGCTTTGCTTCTCACTGAATTTGTGGATTTTTCCCCTAACAAATGGTAAATGTGTCCATCCTTTCACTTGTCTGCCCCATAGTGGATTAAACTGACTGTCTACCTGACAAATCATAGACGCTATAATTCATGATCCCCCCATTAACTATCTTAGTACCATGCTTTTGTGGATCCTGTAGATCCTATGTGGACTGTCTTTTCTCTGGTCTCTTCCTTTCTAAATGCTGTTGTTTCTTCAAACTCTGCTAAAATTCTTTCTCTAGTCTTCTCTAGCTACAGAGTTTTCTCCTCTTAAATTCAAAATACTATCTGCACAAGTCTGCTGGCATTTGTACCTTTATTACAATGTGACTTCAAAAATGCATCATTGCTTTATTACTTAAGTTCCAAGTTATGTAGTTTTGCCCATGTAGATATATATTTGGTTTGCCCACCTACATGGAAATTCAACAGCTTTGCAATCCCCAGTGTTAGTTATGGTGCTGGGCATATGACAGTTGCTCAAATCTCTATCAAATGAGTCAATTAAAGGCAATAGAAACATAAGAAAGAAAGAAAGAAAGAAAGAAAGAAAGAAAGAAAGAAAGAAAGAAAGGAAGGAAGGGAGGAAGAATAGAAAGAAAGAATAGAAAGAAAGGCAACAGATAGACTTATGCTTAGATAAAAAGTCACACATACATTCTGACATCTCTACTCTTTGTTTCCAAAGGAAAGATCTTATTGAACAAATTGAAAACATTTGGCAATTCAAACATGAAACCCTGATCTCTTTAGAATCATGGAAATAACACAAACAAACATTTCCAGAAAACTCACTTACATGAAGTGCTAATTCCATCCATGCCATCATGACTATAGTTTTGCTGTCAGTATTTGAAGTGGATGATGAAGATAGTTGAGAGGAGAAGGAGCCCTCAACTGGACTGAAGGGAAGGAATCCTCTGAGTCATTCATGAGCCATGCTCTACAATTGGGCCCATCAGGAAAAGCTTTAGTTAGGAAAATGAATACCAACTAGAAATATACTGTACTAGAAAATCGATTATTAGGATTAAATTTTGGTTCAGAATTAGATTGAAATGAAACAAAACAAAACAAATAAAACAAAACAAAACAGAAACCCCAACCACCCCCCAAAGCAATGTCCATAGGATTCATTCTAGTATTAACTCCCATAAAGCTGAATATATAGTTCTCATTTTCTTCCTGGGTGTGTTAACGTTATGGTGGTAGTTTTGTTTGTTTTGAACATTTACTTACGCATGGCAAACCATAATGACTTTTTATTTAACAATAGAATGTTATAATTTAAATATCACCTTAGAAGGTGTCTATTTAAAAAGTCTTTTCTCTTTGGGTGCCTGGGTGGCTCAGTCAGTTGAGTGTCTGACTCTTGATTTCAGCTCAGGTCATGATCTCTCAGTTCCTGGGTTTGAGCCCCACGCTGGGCTCTGAGCTGACACCGTGGAGCCTATTTGGGATTCTCTCCCTCTCTCTCTGCCTCTCCCTCACTCACTCTCATATGCACATTCTTTCTCAAAATATAAGTCTTTACTCTTATACATGTATCTATTTAGAAATCCTTTCTCAGTATACCCTGCTCCTCTAAACATTTTTGAAACCATAGTAAACCTTGATGAAATTTAAGGTTATTTTAAATAGGAAAAGTTTTAAAAATAAGCTTCTCTCCTGATTCTTCTTTTCTCTCAAGGTTTATTATTTTTTAATGGGAGTGTTTGCTTTATTCTGTTTTCTCTGGTTGGTTTTTGTGACATACTGTGCTTCTCAAGACGATCGAGTGTCTTCACCCTACCCACTTCTTCTTTCCTGCTGCACATAGCATTATTACTCTATTTACCTTCTGTCTCCTTTCCCTACCTGAACTGGAAGGTAATGTTTACTCACCTCTTCTTTGCTGTTTGAGATAGCGATAATCCAACAGCACGAAGGGAGTGTAGCTTTGGGGCTCATTTTCTCAGCAACTGCATCACAGAAGGATTTGTCAGCCCCAGAGCAGATGTTCATGGCTCTGATAGTTAGTAAACAGGCTCAGAATGTGGAGTTTTGAGTTCCTATCTAAGTTGCTGCAGGTACTCCCGGAATACATTTGGTAAAATCTATTGAACTTTCAGTTTGGCCATTTAGTCCTATGATGCTTATATTGGAAACTCCTATTTACCTCCTTTTGCCTCTAACAGGCTTAGCTACTTTATCGGAGTCCTCAGAATTAGTGTTGTATTTCCTTCCAGTGCCTTAAATTCCTCAAGTTCTTCATAAATCTGTGTTTGCTTGGTCTTTTTTTCTGGTGTTCTTTTATTTATTTTGTTTAAGATTCTATTTCTATTTCTATTTTTTTAATTAAATAGTTTATTACCAAGTTGGTTTCTATATAACACCCAGTGCTCTTCTCCACAAGTGCCCCTCTCCATGACCAACACCACCTTCCCCCTTCCCCCTCCCTCCTCAGCCCTCAGTTTGTTTTCAGTATTCAAGAGTTTCTCATGTTTGCCTCCCTCCCCCTCCCTAACTCTTCCCCCACTGTTCCCTTCTCATGGACCTCTGTTAGGTTTCTTCTGTTAGACCTATGAGTGAAAACATATAGTATCTGTCCTTCTCTGCCTTATTTCGCTTAGCATGACTCCTGCAGGTCCACTCACTTTGCTACAAATGGCCAAATTTCATTCTTTCTCATTGCCATGTAGTATTCCATTATATATATAAACCACATCTTGATCCATTCATCAGTTGTTGGACGTTTAGGCTCTTTCCATGATTTGGCTATTGTTGACAGTGCCGCTATGAACATTGGGGTACATGTGCCCCTATGCATCAGCACTTCTGTATCCCTTGGGTAGATCCCCAGCAATGCTATTGCTGGGTCATAGGGGAGTTCTACTGAAGTTTTTGAGGAAGCCCCACACTGTTTTCCAGAACATCTGTACAAGTTTACATTCCCACCAACAGTGTAGGAGGGTACCCGTTTCTCCACATCTTCGCCAGTATCTGTAGTCTCTTGATTTGTTCATTTTAGCCACTGTGACTGGTGTAAGGTGATATCTCAGTGTGGTTTTGATTTGTATTTCCTTGATGCTGAGTGATGCTGAGCATCGTTTTATGTGCCTGTAGGCCATCATTATGTCCTCCCTGGAGAAATGTCTATTCATGCCTTCTGCCCTTTTTTTCACTGGATTACTCGTTTTTTGAATGTGGAGTTTGGTGAGTTCCTTGTAGATTTTTGGATACTAGGCCTTTATCCAATATGTCATTTGCCACTGGCTTTTCCCATTCTGTCAGTTGCCTATTAGTTTTTTGATTGTTTCCTTTGTGGTGCGGAAGCTTTTTATCTTGATGAGGTCCCAATAGTTCATTTTTGTTCTTGATTCCTTTCCTTTGGGGATGTGTTGAGTAGGAAATTGCTGCAATTGAGGTCAAGGAGGCTATTTCCTGCTTTCTCATCTAGGGTTTTGATGGTTTCCTGTCTCACATTAGGTCCTTCATCCATTTTGAGTTTATTTTTGTGTATGGTGTAAGAAAGTGGTCTAGTTTCATTCTTCTGCATGTTGCTGTCCAGATCTCCCAACACCACCTGTTAAAGAGGCTGTCTTTTTTCCATTGGATACTCTTTCCTGCTTTGTCAAAGATTAATTGGCCGTACCCTTGTGGGTCCAGTTCTGGGTTCTCTATTTTATTCCATTGGTCTATGTGTCTGTTTCTGTGCCAATACCATACAGTCTTGATGATGACAGCTTTGCAGTAGAGGCTAAAGTCTGGGATTGTGATGCCTCCCGTTTTGGTTTTCTTCTTCAATATTACTTTGGCTATTTGGGGTTTTTGTGGTTCTATACGAATTTTAGGATAGTTTGTTTTAGCTTTGAGAAGAATGTTGGTGTAATTTTGATTGAGATTGCATTGAATGTGTAGATTGCTTTGGGTAATAATGACATTTTAACAATGTTTATTCTTCTGATCCGTGAGCACAGGATGTTTTTCCATTTCTTTGTGTCTTCTTCAATTTCTTTCATAAGCTTTCTATAGTTTTCATCTTACAGGTCTTTTACATCTTTGGTTAGGTTTATTCCTAGGTATTTTACGGTTTTCGGTTCAATTGTGAATGGGATCAGTTTCTTGATTTTTCTTTCTGTTGCTTCACTGTTGGTGTATAAAAATGCAACCGATTTCTATACATTGATTTTGCACCCTGCAACTTTACTGAATTCATGGATCAGTTCTCGTAGGCTTCTGGTGGAGTCGATCGGGTTTTTTATGTAGAGTATCATGTCATCTGCAAAAAGGGAAAGTTTGATTTCTTCTTTGCCAATTCTGATGCCTTTTAATTCCTTTTGTTGTCTGATTGCTGATGCTAGGACTTCTAGCACTATGTAAAACAACAGTGGTGAGAGTGGGTATGCCTGTCGTGTTCCTAATCTCAGGGAGAAAGCTCTCAGTTTTTCCCCATTGAGGATGATATTAGCTGTGGGCTTTTCAAAAACTGCTTTTATATTGTTTAAGTAAGTTCCTTCTATCCCGACTTTCTCAAGGATTTTTATTAAGAAGGGATGTGGTATCTTGTCAAATGCTTTTTCTGCATCTATCAACAGGATCATATGGCTTTTATCTTTTCTTTTGTTAATGTAATGTATCACATTGATGGATTTGTGAATATTGAACCAGTCCTATAACCGAGGAATTAATCCCACTTGATCATGATGAATAATTCTTTTTATATGTTGTTGAATCAATTTGCTAGTATCTTGTTGAGTATTTTTGCATCTGTATTCATAAAGGATATTGGCCTGTAGTTCTCTTTTTTTGTTGAGTCTCTGTCTGGTTTGGGAATGAAAGTGATACTTGCTTCATAGAATGAATCCAAAAGTCTTCCTCCTATTTCTATTTTTTGGAATAACTTGAAAAGGATGGGTGTTATCTCTGCTTTAAATGTCTGGTAGAATTCCCCTGGGAATCCATCTGGCCCTGGGCTTTTATTCATTGGGAAGCTTTTGATAATTGATTCAATTTCTTCACTGGTTTTGGGTCTGTTCAGATTTTCTATCTCTTCCTGTTTGAATTTTGGTAGTGCATGTGTGGTTAGGAATTTGTCCATTTCTTTTATATTGTCTAGTTTGTTGGCATATAATTTTTCATAGTATTCTCTGATGATTACTTGTATTTCTGAGTGACCGGTTGTAATAGATCCATTTTCATTCATGATTTTGTCTATTTGGGTGATCTCCCCCCCCCCCTTTTTTTTTCCTGAGGAGCCTGGCTAGAGGTTTATCAATTTCATTTATTTTTTCAAAAAACCAACTCTTGGTTTCATTGATCTGTTCAATTGTTGTTTGGGATTCTATCTTGTTTAATTCTGCCCTGATCTTTATTATTTCTCTTTTTCTGCTGGGTTTGGGGTGCTCCTGCTTCTCCCTTTCTAGTTTCCTTAGGTGCTCTGTTAGATTTTGAATTTGCGCTTTTTCTAGTTTGTTGAAATAGGCCTCAATTGCAATAAGCATTCCATGTAGGACTGCCTTTGCTGTGTCCCATAGAATTTGAATAGTTGTATTTTCATTTCTATTTGTTTCCATACATTTTTAAATTTCTTCTCTGATTGCCTGATTGGCCCAATCATTCTTCAGCAGGGTGATTTTTAACCTCCACATTTTTGGAGGTTTTCCAGGCTTTTCCTGGGATTGATTTCAAGTTTCATAGCATTGTGATCTGAAAGTGTGCATGGTATGATTTCAATTCATTTGTATTTATGGAGGGCTGTTTTATGACCCAGCATGTGATCTATCTTGGAGAATGTGCCATGTGCACTCAAGAAGAGAGTGAATTCCCTGGCTTCAGGATGCAGAGTTATAAATATATCTATTGATTCCATCTGTTCCAGTATGCCATTCAGGTCTATTGTTTCTTAGTGATTTTCTGTCTGGTTGACCTATCCATTGCTGTCAGTAGAGTATTAAAGTCCCCTGCAATTAGCACATTCTTATCAATAAGATTGTTCCTGTTTGTGATTGGTTGTTTTATGTATTTGGGTGCTCCCAAATTTGGCACATAGATGTTTATAATTGTTAGTGCTTCCTGATGTAGAGACCCTGTAATTATTATATAATGTTCTCCTTCATCTTTTTTTACTACCTTTACTTTAACGTCCAGTTTGTCCAATATAAGTATGGCTACTCTGCCTTTCTTTTGATGCCCAGTCACAGGATGGATATTTCTCCATCCCCTTACTTTCAATCTGAAGGTGTCTTCAGGCCTAGGTGAGTCTCTTGTAGATAGAAAATAGATGGATTTTGGGTTTTTATCCATTCTGCTACCCTGTGTCTTTTGATTAGAGCATTCAGTCCATTTACATTCAGTGTTATTATTGAAAAATGTGGGTTTAGATTCATTGTGTTCTCTGTAGAGTTAATGTTTGTATTGATGTCTCTGGTGTCTTATATTCCTTGCTACATTTCTCTCATAGAGTCCCTCTTAAGATTTCTTGTAGGGCTGGTTTTGTGGTGATGAATTCTCTCAATTTTTGTTTATTTGGGAAAACCTTTATCTCTCCTTCTATTTTGAACAACAGACTCGATGGATAAAGAATTCTTGGCTGCATATTTTTCCTGTTCATCACATGGAAGATTTCCTGCCATTCCTTTCTGGCCTGCCAAGTTTCAGTAGATAGGTCTTTAGCAACTCTGATAGGTTTCCCTTTGTATGTTAGGGCCCTTTTATCCCTAGCTACTTTCAGAATTCTCTCTTTATCTTTATTTTTCCATTTTCACTGTGATATGTCATGCCAAAGGTCAGTTCAAGTTATGTCTTAGGGGAGTTTGATGTGCCTCTTGAATTTCAATGTGTTTTTCTTTCCCCAGATTAGAGAAGTTTTCAGCTATAATTTGATCCAGCACCCCTTCAGGACCTTTTCACTTTCTTCCTCTTCAGGAATTCCTATGATATGGATATTGTTCCATTTGATTGTATCACTCAGGTCTCGAACTCTCCTTTTGTGCTCCTGCATCAATTTCTCTCTCTTTTTCTCGGCTTCCTCTTTTGCTATAACTGTGTCTTCTAATTTACCCATTCTCCTCTCTCTTTCTTCAAACCATGCAGTGGCAGCCTCCATTTTGTTATTTACTTCATTTATAGCCTTTTGAAGGTCTCTAGTCTTTGTATCAATAGTTTCTCTGATGGCTTTCATGATTTTTTCAAGCCCAGTGATTAACTTTATGACAATCATTCTAAATTCTTGTTCAGTTATGTTGCTTGTGTCTATTTTGAGTAGTTCTATAGCTGTGATTTCTTCCTGGAATTTCTTTAGAGGAGATTTCTTTCGTTTCATCATTTTGGCTAGCTTTCTGTCTCTGGTCAGTTTTAAAAGCTCATTTTACACTGTGTGCCTGTTAATATTGTTCTATTAAAGGAGGTCTTTGACTGTCCAGGGCCTGTCATTTCAGATGTTCTTTTAATGGTGTCCCTCAGTTTCTCTTGTTATGCCTCTGATTAATTTATTTCCCTACTCAGTGATATTTGGGACTCTCCACCATGCATGCTTTGGCTTGTTTCTTGAGGTATCCCTGAAAAGGAAAACAGACAGACAAACACACAGGGAACAAAAGCACAGAAATGCAAAGACAGATCAAGGAAACAAGCAAACCAAAAGGGGAAAGAAAAAAAGAACAGAAAAGAAAAGAGAGGACAGGAAAGGAAAAAAAAGAAGGCAGGGGGGACAGAAACAGCCAAAAGTAAAGGACATTCTGAAAGCATAAAACCTGTGGAGAGGAGAGATAAGAATTAGATAAGGGAAAATATATCTAGATGGTAAGAGTTGATCTAGTCACAGCAGTGCATAAATGTTGGTCTTACCCAGACTCCAGGGGGGAAAGGGAGTAAATAAAGAAAAAAGAATATAGAAAAGAGAAAAGAAGGGAAAAAATTTAAAAATAAAAATAATAAGAAAAAAAAGCAGCTCTCCCGCATGGGTGGGTATCATTTGATGTAGATAGGTTGGGTCTCAGGGGCTGCTCTCTGAGGCCCTGCCTTAGTGGTTGAGGGAGAAGAATGGCAGCGCCCCAAGCCCCCCTCAGACCATGTGTTGCCAGCCACTCTCTTGAGTCCAACTTCCCTGTGCCACAGATGGGTCAGATTGCTTTGGTTTTCCAAGCTCCGCCAGATTTCTAAATTCTAGTCCATGCCCTTTAATGCTCCCATCACAGCTAAAATGATCTCTGGCAGGCGGGTGGTTTTCTGGGCGGGATTGAGTAGGATAAGCTTGGGAGCCAGCTTATCCCTGGCTCTACCTGAAGTCGGTGAGGAAGGGAGAACAGCGTGCTGAGGAAGACGGATTCCTCTCCCCACGTCCAGCGGCTACACAAGAGGTGTTTGTGTCTCTGAGTGTTTTCAGTCTTTCCTTCTCTTCTCCCTGGCTCTCTGTCGCATTACTCGGCCGTCCCATGCACCGCCCTGCATGGCCAGTTCGAGCTGGCCTTTCAGAGTCCTGAGCCGCCTCCTGGCATACAGCCCTCTGCGGCCTGCACCAGCTTTCTGGGTGCTCTCTCTCCCAGTTCCTCTTGGCGGAGACTCCCCTCAGAGTCTGTGGTTCCAGTTCGCACTCACTCAGACATCCATGAGGCTGTTATCAATAAGGAGTCTGTGTGCGCATCTCCGTTCTTGGAGATCAGAATATTGTGGCTTTTAATTCTTCTTGGTTTGATAGTTGTGGGCAGACAGAGATTACAGAGTTTCCTACTTCTCTGCCATCTTGTCGTTCCTCCTCTGGTTTTTGACGTGAAGAATGGGTTGGTTTGAGAGCAAGTAGCTATTGAGTGCTTAGTGTTATCTGAGTGGTGCTGACTCCCATATGCTGTCATTCAGATGGTGGACCGACCTGGAGAATAGAGTTTCCTCATCTAGTACCCAATCTAACAAAAAAAGATTGATTTGGTCTCTGGGTAGCAGAATGAGAAGAATCCAGAATATTCCATTCAGTCAGCAAATGAAGTCAGCCGCATTATTATGTACAATTGGATATCTCCCATTGGGGCAAAAGTGCTGGACAGGGTAGTCATTGTAGAGCATGATCCTCATCTCAGGAAACTGACTTGAGTTGCTGAAGCAAAACAACATATATGAGAAGTTTAGAGAAAAATTAACTGCTAAAAGATATAGCTCTGTCTCTATGTTCAAGAGTAATTATCTTTTTTATCCCTTAATCTATGAAACTTACTTTATAGGATCATGATGTGGTGAAACAGGAAAATGGGCAAAGACCCAGAGAATCTAATTTTTAGGATTAGTTTTATCATGAACCAGCTATAAGCTCTGAGGAGAAAATCTTGTGACTTACAAATTATTAGACAATAATTTATTGAATACAGCATCAAATACATAAGAGAAGACAATAATTTATTGAATACAGCACAATACATAAGAGAAGATTGATAAATATAACTTAGTTAAAGTTAAAAGCTTCTGCTCTATCAAGACTCTATTTTAAGAATGAAAACACAACTACAGACTGGAAGAAATATTTGTAAAGTACATATCTGATAAAGGACTTATATCCAGAATATGTAAAGAACTCATACAACTCAATAAGAAAATAATCCACTTTTTAGAAATAGGTAAACCGTTTAACAGATCTTTTTCTGCCATCTTTTCTTTCTTTAGCAAACAAGGTATACATATGGCAAATAAGCACCTGAAAAGATGTTCAGTAACTTTTGTCATTAGGGAAATGGAAATTAAAAGCAAAATGAGATACTACTATACACCTATTGGAATGGGTAAAGTCTAAAAAGTTTTGAGAATATCAATGTTGAAAGGATGTAGATCAAATGGGACTTTCATATATTGCTGGTGGGGATGCAAAATGCTATGGCCAATTTGGGCAACAGTTTGGCAGTCTTTTATAAAGATAAACACACTCTTACCATTTGGCCTAACAATTCCCTCCTGGGCATTTACCCAAGAGAATAAAAAGTTACATTCACATCAGAATCTATATACAAATGTTTGTGTGGCTTTGTTCATAATCATCAAAAATTGGAAACAATCAAATGTCCTTCAATAGGTGAATGGATAAATAAATTCTTGGGGGGTGGGGGAGGGGGCATCCACACAGTTGAATATTACTCAGCTATTGCTGATTCCACTTACATGAGGCAGAGTGAGAGAAAAAAGAAAGAAGGAAGCAAGGAAGGAAAAATAAAGAGAGAAAGAAAAAGAAAGATGAAAGGTCAGGAGGAAAGGCAGAACTATAGGACTGAAAAGAGATCAGCGGTTAACAGGGGCTGGGAGTAGGAAGAGGGGTTCACTACAAAGGAACATCAGAGAATCATTTGGAGGGACAGATCTATTCAATATCTTGATTATGGTGGCTCTTATATGACTATATGTTTGTCAAATCTCATAGAACTATAATAGCAGACATGTGAATATCAACATACATAAATTACACCTCAATTTTTTTAAAGGAAAAAATGCAGTGTTTGCCTCCGTTGCACATTTTTAAAATAGGAATGATGCAACTGCTACTGATGATGATGATGATGATGATGATGATGATGATCTAATCACATTCAGGATTTGGGGGAGCTTCTGAAAATGCAAACATATCTGGCTGCTTTGAAATGCATGAAGTGCTACATAGTACTAGCATTTGATTTTTCTGTTTTGCTTTTGTATTCAGCTATTTTGCTTAAACTTTTATTATTTATAAAAGTTTGTCCATTGATTCTTTCAGCTTTTTGAAAACATTTATTTATTTTTGAGAGAGAGACACACACCCACACAGAGCGCAAGCAGAGAATGGGTGGAGAAAGAGGGAGACACAGAATCTGAAGCAGGTTACACACTCTGAGCTGTCAGCACAGAGCCCGATGTAGGGCTTGACCTCACAAACTGTGAGATCATGACCTGGGCTGAAGTTGACTGCTTAACTGACTGAGCTAACGAGGCACCCCTGTTCTTTCAACTTTTTGAAGTAAATTATTAAATAGGATACAAATGACAGTTAATCACTTCCTTTTTAGTCTTATGTCTTTTTGTTAATAACTTCTTTCTTATTTTCTTGTGTTGTTGAAGACTGCCAAATCAATGTAGGATAACAGATGTGGTAATAGATATTCTTGTCTTATTCCTAAACTAAATAAGGATGTTTATAAAATTTCAAAATTAAATATGATTTTTGATGGGTTTGGTAAATACCCTTTGCTGATTAAAGGAGGTTTCTTTTTATTCCTGTTTCTCAAGAGTTATTTATTTTTTATTGAATCTTTTTCCTGCAGCTATTGAAATCATTCTATCATTTAATCCTTTTAATAAATTTCAAAATTCAGAACTCACCTTTTATATTCTTGTGTTCCCTTCTCTAGTTAACCTAAAGGGTATAGACTTTGACTTTTTGTCGCTGTATCTCCATCACCTAGCCCAGGTCTGATTTAAACAGAATATTTATCCCTAGACCTTAACTCATCTCTAGAGAGAGAGGAGAGACTCAAACCACCCTGTTGAGGACTGGAGGGCCCAGAAGCCACTTCTTCCATTAGAATTTTAAATCCTTATTTTCATGATTAGCCTCAGCCCATCTGTATCTTACATTCATTTTGCCTCAAAATTGAATAGATATTTTTTACATAGTTAGTATGAGTACAAATACCTTTTCAGGCTTCCCTAGCTAGGTCCTGCTGCTACCTTATCAGGAGTGGGTAGTAGGTTGCACCGAGGAGCTTGAAGATGTATTCTTCAAAGATCAATGTGTGAGCAGAAGAAAGATTACAGGTAACACCTGTAGATGTGTAGCAGGAAGTTCCCATTTGTCACATAACAGTGTCAGCCAGGACAGCACCCCAGGTGGCCAACCTCAGGCTTGCTTCAGTTGGATCTCTTTAGACTTCTGCTCTGAGAGGAGACTGGGAGGTGGTGTATTATAATGGATAGGAGCAAGACCGTGGACTTTGGACACAAGTGGCCCTAAGTTCAAGCCTTGGCTCTGACAATCAGTGACTGGGTAACAATAGTTAATCCACTTAACCTCTCTATTTTTGGTTTCCTCATCTCTAAAACAGGTATAGAAGTAGGTGGTTTGGAGTGCTGGACATGATAGACTCTTAAAAAATGTTGTCTATTATTTGAATAGCAGTTGCCTAGGCATGGTATGATGATGTGATAAAATAGGTTTCTCCATGAGAGGGCACTTAGAGGTTTTTAAAAAATTTTTGTTTTGTTTTCGGTTTCTATCATGAAGGAAAAATATATAATTTTTAAAATGCAGTTATTAGATGCAGAACAAAGAGAATCATGACTCATATCTCACAATTTACGTAGCTTATTTATTGTTTCATGTTCTGTAATACTTCAGACAGTTATATAATTCCCCCTCCCCCCTTTCAAGATGCCAGGATATGACATCAGGCAAGTAGGGAGGAAGAGTTTTGGGGTGGGGAGATGATGTGTTGCAGGGACGAGACATATGCTTTTTTTGACATTAAGTCCTGGCACTTACATTGGGTGAAGCAATCCCAAATGCCAAGTGACATGAGGAAAAGTTTTTTCTATATGGTTGTTCTAGCTTTAAAATTCTATGAGATCTTTAGATAAAGTGATGAGCCATTCTCAGCCCAGCTCTCTTGTCAGGCACTAGATTTAGGCCGTTGGTTAATTCCCAGTGGTACTGGCTTCCAAATCTCTCCAGTTCTTGAAGTCATAGCCTGGACTTCCCCACTTCTCTGGGAATAAATTTTCTTAGACACTGGTTCTCCCATATCATTCTTCCTAACAAAGGCTACATTTCCTCCCTCTTATCTACCCAGTAAATATGAATCATTCACTCAACCCTCCTGTCTCATCTCTTTGCCTCTGCCCCACCTCCCCAAACTCCTGGGGCCTCCTTTCCCCATGGGCTACCCTCCCTTCCAGCTGGGACCATTTGTGTGCATTTTCATCTGTGGTGTTTTAACTTTCTGTCTCCTTGCCTCCATGAGAGGGACTTCATCTTGCTGTTCTCCATTCTTCCCTTTCTGGATTCATGAGATGGAGAGGATTGTAATCTTTTGGCATCTTGTGAAGATATCTGTTACTAGGTTTACTTATGTTTGCATTTGTTTAGAGGAAGTACTTTGATGCCCTTGAGTTGGAGTAAGATTCTAAGAGAAAGCTCAAATGAAAGGAGGAGGATGGTTCCTAAATTGCATGTTGCAAAGTCTTGCTAACAGTATCTGTCCAGCTCCATGACAGTTGGATATGTGAGTGTGTTGTTGCTGCTGAGAGAGTGTTTAGCTGATGATGTTTTGAAGGGTTCAGACCTGATGCACCTGGGTGGCACAGTCCATTAAGTGTTTGACTCTTCATTTCAGCTCAGGTCATGATCTCATGGTTGTGAGACTGAGCTCCATGTCGGGCTCCATGCTGAGTGTGGAGCCTGCTCAAGATTAAAAAAGAAGAGTTTAGATCCAACAATTTGGGGTTTCATTCAGAGCTTCTCAATGAGATAGTGCTGGGCCACTAGATGCTGCGGGAGACCCCTCCTCCCTGAGACAGCTTTGGGGGCTTGGGGCAAAAAGCAAAAACAACACAAAAACAAAAACAAGACAAGCAAGCAAACACCAGCTCTGGTAAAATTGGGCTCCAGATGCCATTTCCCAGAGAGCTCCCTGGGTCCCCTGTCATGCTCCTTTCTGCTCTGTGATTCAGCTTCCTCTCCTTTCCTCTGCAATTCCCTGATTTCAGAGGAATGACTTACCAGTAGTGATTTATAACTTTGTGGGAACCAACGTTCTTTTTTTCATATGTTTATTTCTTTATTTTGAGAGAGAGAGTGAGAGCGAGAGAGCTGGGGAGGAGCAGAGAGAGAGGGAGACAAAGAATCCCAAGAAGGCTCGATGTTCAGAGCAGAACTTGTCGCCAGGCTTGATCTCAATTTCACAGCCTGAGCCACTATCACTTAATTGCTGAGTCGCCCAGGCGCCCCCACATTCTTTTTCTTAACATCTTCAATGCATTCTGGTATTTTAAGACGTATCATGAACCACGAAAGAACAAACATTAATCTTTGAAGAAAATTTTAAACATCAGAAAGCATTTGCAGAAAATCTAGAGGAAAGAAAGTAGAAAGGGACATTTCCTGGTACTCCTGATGTTGTACTGTGACCGAAAACTAGTTACTTTTTCTGCAATCTCCACTTTCTCTTTTCGGCTTAACAGGCCCCTCACTCAGGCTTTGGAGGAGCCTATGCATTATCTGACTTCTTTTCCCTGATGCACACCCACTACTCCTGCTGGTACGGCTCCAGGTGGATGTTTGATCTAAATAGAATCAATTAAAAGTGTGGCTAGGCCAGATATATTCTTTCTAATGGGATTTGGGATGATGACCTGAAGTGATTGAGACATTTACCCACAGGGGAGCAGAGCAGAAAGACCACATGGTCCATCCCTGGAGCTGGTGGAAGTGGAAGGTGTATATGTGAAAGCCACAGAAAAAAAACCCAAAGCTATAGGGAATCAGAAACCTTGAGCCAACAGAAGAAGCTACAGTAGATCGCTATTATCCACGTGTTCCATATTTGCGAACCCCCTTAGTTGCTCAAATGTATTTGTAACCCCGAATCAGTACTCACAGTGCTTTTGCAGTCATTTGCAGACATGAGCAAAGTGGTGAAAACTTTGTCACCCAATGCCATGTTTCCAGTTGAGGCTGACCAAGGTGACAGTCTACCTTCTTGTTTCAGCTCTTATGCTATAAACAAATGTCCTGTTCAATTTATTTAGTGCCAAGTTTTCCACATGTTTGTGATTTTGTTGGTGATTTCATTGTTTAAAATGACCCCCAAGCATTGTCCTGACATGCTGTCTATGCTCCTGAGATGTTCCTTACAGAGAAAATACGTGTGTTAGAGAAGTTACCTTCAGGCAAGTGATACAGTGCTGTTGGCTGTGAGTTCAATATTAACGAGTCAACAATATACACTCAATAAGGTGCTTTAAAATAGAAATACACATAAAACAAAGGTATGCATTGATCAGCTAGAAAAAAATTTTGGGACCAGAGGCTGCAGGAACCTAATCCCATATTTCCCCTATAAGTAATTAGCTCAGCATTTACTAATTCAGTGATTTGTGATTTTAGAAAATATTCCTGCTGTGAATAATGAGAATTGACTATGTTTGCAGAGAAAAGAATGAAGCAAACTCAGAGGAAATCAGATGACAGACTGTGCTGCTCTGGAGAGACAGAGCCTTCTCCCTGGTGGCTCCCAGTTTCAAGCTCAGTTCCCTTGAGAACTAGCTGAAATTTTTCTCAATGGCATCTCAATATTTTTACAACCTTTATTTAAGGTTGCTTGAATTTCCTCTCCTTGCAACAACAAAGTTTTGACTAAAGTATGTACTCCTTACATTACCTACCCTGAAGAGTCTCCCTTAAGGAAGAATGCAATGGTATCTCCGTTTAAGAACTGGCCCAAGGTCATAATGAAGTCCATGCCCATGTCTTCTAAGGTTGCAATTGCCCCCTCGTGGGCCAGATGCTACATCAGAAAACCAACTCTCCCATTATCTCAGGGAGGTCTGTGTTCTGACTAAATGCTAAACTACTCTTGAAAAGAAAAGAGAGTTTAAGGACTTAACTTTAAAAAAGGGGGGTGCTGGGGGAGGAGGGGAGGAGCATCTGGGTGGCTTGGCTCTGTTGGTTAAGTGTATCACTTCAGCTCAGGTCATGATCTTATGGTTCATGGGTTTGAACCCCACATTGGGCTCTGTGCTGACAGCTGGGAGCCTGGATCCTACTTCAGATTCTATGTCTCCCTTCTCTCTGCTCCTCCCCGGCTCATGTTATGTCTCTCAAAAATAAGTAAGCATTAAAAAAATTAAAAACAAACTTTGGTTTCAATGTGAGTTATCAATGATGGATACATTATAGCAACTTTCTTTGGCTTCTGATTTGAAGGATGCTAGTTTTAGGATGGTCTATTTGTTTTCCTTGCTGGGAGACAAACACATTTTGAAAAGAAGTTCCAGTCTGAACACTCCTTAGGAAGGAACTGTTTCCCCAAATGGGAAATTATATATAAAGAGTAACACCAGACCATGCAGAAAAGAAAAAAAGTATTAAGATTCTCTAAGGTTGTGACTCGGTTGAGGGAACAGATTCTTCCCCACATACTTGGTTGGATGGCCACAGAAAGTACATAAGCAGTGTGTCTAAGCACCAAGACCAGTCCCATGGTGCTCTCTTAGCCCTCTGCGGTCTCTGGTTTGTGATGACTCCACCCCACCCATTCCCTTCTCTCCTCCCCAAATGTGCAATCTCCATTCCAATCAACTGTGTGTCCCACTAACACGCCAAACATTTCTCTACCCGTGCAATCTCTCACGTCCATTTTTTCTGCTTCTGAGCTACCAGACTCTTCCCTTCAAAGCTAACCCACTTGCTTCCCCCCAGGATACTCAGATTTGTTTTATGAGCTGCTTTGAGCTGCAACTCCATCCCCTCTCTCTGAATCCATCTGGTGTGTGAAGACAACCTTCCCCTATAACTTACAGCATTTTTCTAATGAGGCCGACTCTAAGAATAATGAATGTTACAATTCTCAACTCAAGAATCATATTAGTACAGAGGAGTAATAATAATTTCAAGGCCACTTACAATCCATAATTTTCCAAAGCATGGTTGATTTGAGGTCAGCCTCATTTCTTGGGGACCCTGGGGCACATTAGCCCTTATTAATTTCCATGTCAACCCAACACATGGAATAAGTTAGTTTAGCTCATATGGGTAAATTTTTCATTCCCAAAGAGTAATTTTGTTAGTGCCAACTTGAAAATAATAGTACATTGTCTTTGGGGAAGACTTTCCCCAAGTAATGTAAGTCCCATTTTTGCTAGCTCATTCAGCCTCATAAAAGCTTCCTGAGGTAGGGACTCACCCTCTCCCTTCTTTTTTTAAGGCAAAGAAACTGAGGCCTAACAGGAATAGTTTACACAAGGAGAAAGTTGGAGCTAAGAGAAAGAAGACATGTTATATAGCAAGGGAAACCAAGAAAGCTGTCCTCCCACAGTGGGGCCACCATGTACAGTTGGGCATATTGTACACTGCATAGAATGGTGTTTCCTGAAGTTGACCTGTTTTGGTCAGATGTGGTGGCCCTGCCTAGAGGCCTAGTGTGAGGAGAAGTGAGAGCTAGGGACTCAGGGTGCCTCATGTTAGTTCTGTCCTCAGACATGCAGTCTGGATGGTTTCCACTCTCCTTTCATCCTTACTTAGGACATAAGAAGAAGAGAAATCGTCAAGCTTGTCTTCTCAGTCTCCTCATTAACAGGGTTTTCATTTCTACAGCAGCACCAAGCCAAGAATTCTTAAAGGGTCAGACTTTCAGACACATTTGGTTACTGGGAAGCCCGTGTCAGAACAAGCCACATCCCTAAAAGATCTGGGATCAAGATCTATGCATTATGGACTTAACTCCTGACATATTTGGCAGGAGTTGAAAAACGAAAGAAAAAAAAATCCCGCCCACTGTCTCAAGAGGCCTTGGGCAGGAACATACAAGGCAAAATGTTTTAGTTGTAGACAAGAAAATGCTGGAGAGTTAGCAAGGGATGAGCTGGTCAGGAAATATCTACTTCCTGTGGATACTCCCAAAGTTCTCCCACTCTGACCAACCCAATTGCAGCTGATTGAGCCAACAAATCACTACACCAATGTGAGCACTGTTGGCTCACTCAGCTCCAGTCAGCTGTGCCATTGACCCCACTAGCTTATACAGAACCTTCTGGGCTTCTTCCTGAGGCAGAGGTTGTTCATCTAAATCAGAAATAAAGATTTGGATTGGAAACGTGGCATTCTGAGAGCAAGAGCAGGCAGATGTATAAGCTTGGCTAAAGCTACATTTCCTGACTCAGGCGCAAACAAAAATTCAGGTTGACTTTACTATGAAAAAAATGGCTTAAAGGTAATGGTTTTTACTTAATGATGGATGTCTTTCAATACTATGGTATAAAAATACTATGATTCACCTTCATCCAGATGAAAACCTACTCCTTGAGTTTGCTACATTAATGGGAATGTGTATGCTAAGTCCATTAACCACAATCACTGTCTTCAGGGTAAGTCAGATTTGTCTCTTAAATTAAGAAAAAAGAAGAAAAGACAATTGCAGCAACAAGTCATGCTGAGATACTTTGCCTTTAGTGAAAAGGGAAGTATGTTTTCTCTGACCAGCCCACACAAAATTGGATATTTAATATGATTACTAAGAAGACAGAAAAGGTTTTCAGGAATGATTCCTATTGCTCAGCTCCTAGCAGCCTGCAAAGGACTCAATAGGAAGTAGGGGACCAGCCAGCCCATTAAAGGGATGCTGAGAGCCAGGCTCTCTGATTCTGCTGAGCAGTCCCATGAAACAGAGGGCACAGTAGACGGGTTGGTCTCCAAGAGATTCCACAGCAACCTACTGAGCAACCAATTTGTTTTTAAGCACATACTACATGAAGGTACCCAAATGCAGGGTAACTGCCCTCAGGAAGTGGTTGTATTTTGGACGTTTAGCTAACCAGGAAAACAGGAAATATTACAAGCATGGGCAACAGGGTATTGGTTACACAGGTGACAGAGGAGCAAAGACACCAGGACAGGACAACATGGGCTGGAAGCCCCTGCCAGTTCCCAGCCTGGAGGCACAAAGGTAACATTTGCAGGGGTCCAGGGCCTGGGGCTAGGGGACTGAAGGCATGTGTCTTGTAAGGGTCCCAGCGATCGAGGAGAGCCGGCACTGCCAGAGACTGAAGGAAGAAACCCCCTAGCTTGCCCTCATCCCTGCTGATCTGTCGCTGATGCCTGCCATTGTTGCACAAGCATCCAGGCAGAAGCCATCAAAAAGAGGAGCCCTGGAAAGGTTGCCATGGGGCAGATCCCCCTCCCAGAAGCTGGGCAGGGCAAGGGGAAGGCAAAGGATGGATGAGGGACAAACAGGCCCAGCCAGGCACAGGCACAGTGAATATGCTTGGATCCTTTTTTTTTTTTTTTTTTTTACCTTCAACCACAATGACTTCACTTCACCCTTGGCCAGACCATGACAAATCTATCATAAGCCACAAATGCAGGCTCGAATGGATTCTGGGGTCAACTACTGCCTCATGTTCTCACCAGCCAGTTAACCTCATCTGAGCCTATCTCAAAACCCTTTTCAAGAGGTCCCAAATCCTTCCAGGTGTTAAGGAACTATAGTCCACAAAATCTGACATATATACTGTCTCTTCACAGAAGCCTTTGAACTCACTGTCCTCACTCCTGTTCCCTGTGGAGACTCCCAGGATCTAACCAGCCCCAAGGCCAAGCAAGGTGAATTTTGTCTGGCTTATGTTTCATCCATGGTCAGCTCTGACAAGGCCAGCTCAGTGAAGATTCTAAAGCATCATCGTGTCTCAGTTCACCTTCTGGCTGCCTGAGTGACAGTTAATGCAGCCCTCCCATCTGAATATTCCTGAAGTCACAGGCCTTTCTTGCTAAAGTCAATCTTATCCAATATTATCAATTCAGAGGCTTTGGTGTTCCTCACCAGCCATATGACCTCAGACAAGTTACTTAACTTCTTTAAATCTGTTCCTTCATCTGTATAATGAGAACAAGCATTTCCACACTATTGAGTGGAAAAAGGACAGGACATCTTTTAAAGTGCTTGTCTGGGTGCCTGGTACACCAGGCAGTGTCAGGACCTAGGACATGGCTGATACAGCTGTATCAGTCAAGATGCTCGTGGCTGTATGTGACAGAAGCCCTCAAGCTCACATAAACAAAAAACTTCTGGTGTCAGGAGAATCTGGATCTAGGAGCTCACTCGAGGTCCTCACTGTGAGTTCTCTCTAAAACACTTGGTCCTTTATTCCTCTGATTTCTTTCACTCTCAGACAGGCTATCACCCACTGGGTGGCAGAATGGGCACTGAGATGTCCTCCCAGTTGAGCAACCACTGGAGAAGAGATACACAGAGAAGCTGCTGGAATAAGATTTCACTGGCCTGGTTGGATCTCCTGTCCAACTATGAGTCAGTCACTGGGCTCAGAGAATGGAATATTCTCTATCCACCTGGATCCGGTATCCATGTAGACTGAGAGTAGAGGAGATCAAGTCTCCAAATGGAAATGGAAGAGCTGTATTTTTCAGGAGAAATTGCTGCTAAGAAGGTGAAAATGAGCTTCTTTCACTACAGAGGCTATTGTTCTATTATTATTGCTACAAGTTACTACTTACTACTTACTATCAGCACTGCCACAATCCCCACTACTACACTCAGCAACAGGTACAGAAATCTGGAGGCTTACTCAGTGCACAATGGACTAACGGGTAGGTAATAGGGAAAATCATAGAAAAGCCGCAATAGGAGAAAAAGGATCCTGGATAGAAGGAAGTGAGATGAAAGAGCTCTTAGCAGTAGATGCAAAGTTAAAGCGAAGCCTAACATGGCAATTTCTAGAAGATGACATAACCATCTTTCAAGAACAAAAGCTGTCTAAACGGCAATGCTATTTTGCAGTTGCTACACTAAAACCTCTTTACTGTGATTGTTTACATAAAGCGTCAATGGCCATCCAAAGCACGTGTGCAGTGCGCCCTCAGCACATTACCTCTCAGCACTGCCGCAGGAATCTCGGACACAAGCCAGCAGGTTTCCCCACATGGGAAATCCGCTTCCATAAACCCCTCACTGCAGACACAGTCAGAGATACTTTCTTCACATAAAAGCCTCAGGACGCTGGAGCATTCTCATCTTTCCTTTCTGTGGTCTTAAGTGAAATAGGTATGAGATGTGCATATTGAATTTCTGGCAGAAAACTCAAGAGCTATCATGTATAGTGACACATTGTTTGGCTATTTGGCAATACTACATTCTCTTTGAACACTATTTCACTCCAGGATTAATGTTGTATGCCAGTGTATAAATATAAAGAGAATGATGCCACGAAACCAGCAACTCTCGACTTGAACTTGAACCCATGTACATTTTACATACAAAAGGACTCTTATCAACAGAATGATCTCTGTTAAGTTATGCTGTACAGAGCCCCAGAAAGACGTTGCACACTGCTCCTCTATGTAAACCAAAACTAGGTTCTTGGAAATTAACTTTTCTGTTAAGCATTAATAAAATGTTAAAGAGTATTATGCCATAGAATTTGCTTAAAGCCAGGCCTCTCAATACAAAACAACCAAATAGCCTCAGGTGAAGCTGGTTCTGTGCGCCATCTGTCTGTTCCCTGTGAAGAGCAGCCAGGTCAAATTGCCTGGAATCCCCCTGGGTGTAAGAAGGCAGCTGACTGGCCAAGGAGGTCTTTCAGTTTGATGTAAGCAGAATATATGTTCTCTGTTTGGGGTTCCAGAAAGATTCTGCAATATTTACATCACATGGGCTTAAATGAGAAAGAACACATACCTAAGGTAAGCACTTGAGGTAGCCTCGTTAAGGGTGTTAGAGAAGTGTATTTTCTTAACTGTACAGTAGAGTTCTTGGGAAGCTAGTCAAGTAGTATGATGAAATGTGATGGGCTCACCAAACAGGAAAGAATAATATGCCTTTACATTTCTAGAATTTTTACACTTGTCAAACTACTTGAAATGTAGTAATTCTCTTCACCACCCCACAGGCAGGTAGGGCTGACACCTAATTTAGTGCTTGACCCATCCCGGCACACTCTCTTCCATAATAACTCAAACAGAATGAAAACATTCTTCACTCATGTTGAGAAGAGACAGTCATTTGGTTTTGTAAGGCACTTTTTTCCTTTCGTATTTTGAAGGGTGGTGTAGACCAGATTAAAAAACATGGCTCAGGAAAGCAAGAAATCATTCCCCCAAGTGTTTATTAAGTGAATCACAAATTCATTCAGCATGACTGCTTCCCAGAGAAACAAAGGCAAAATGGCAACAAGCTGTGAGCCTCCAAGTACCTTCAATGTTAGGTTCTCCCTGGGAAAGGGTCATGAGGGTAATCATTTTCAGCTGTCTCTCCTCACTTCCGCTGTCAGTGGAAATATCCAGGCAGGATGAATACACTTTCTGACTAGACTCTGGACTGACCTAGACAGTTTTTTGGAAATTCAGAATCTACTTTTCCTGAAGCTTCTTAATTTCTCCCATCCCTCCCTGATTGAAAACATCATTTATCCCATTACAGCATGTGGAAAGGGAGGGGAGGGGGAGGCAGACGGGATCTGAATTCAGGATAAAAATTACTCTGTGAGTTTATTATTCTCATCCATAACAGATGACAATTTTCATGTCATTTAGCTGATTCCAGAGTGGAATCACCCAGAGAGATATTAAGTACTATTTTTCATGCTATTTATCTTGAGGGCCCTGACGAGACATGTACACCTACATTTAATAATGTGATCCATCGCTTGCCCACTTCCTGGACCTGTTTGGCAGCCATTATGTCACTGGCCACACGTGAAAGAATTCCCCTCCTTCACTTGCACTGTGGTGGGTTCCAAAGACTTGGACCTGCTTCAGTGTCTGAGAACTGTCTGGAGCCCTTAGCTGTAAAGAAACTTGTGGGTTTGTAATTTCTGAGGTAACTCAATTCCTCATTTGTCGGGTGACAGCTACTTTAATGGCATGGTTCTCCCATTGCTCTTACATAGGCTCAGCCCTCTCTGACTTGGAAATCTCTTTGAAACTCTTAAGTTTGTGTCATTTCAAGGGCAAGAAAGCAAAAACATTATAAATACAGGCGGATGCTGGAGTCCCAAGGCCTTTCAACAGGCTACAGGCCCCTAGCTGCTGACATCAGTAATCTGGTTCTGATTACACAGTTGGGTTTCAGACTATGGTACTTTCCAAGTATCATTTCTACTTTGTGTAAAGAGCGTGGATTCAACACAGTTTCTGTTGAGTTCATGGATAATACCTGACATGGATCTTTCTCTCAGCCATTCCTACAAGTTAGCAAGAAGACTGGACCACTAACCCATTTCCAGAAACTAAGAGAAAGGGTGAGAATCTGACTCTGTCATTCATTGGAACCCAATGGTCTTTTAGTGGTTCAAACATGCAGCTGGCTTCAAATCCACTGGATAAATTGGAGCTTTCTAAGGCAGTAGCAAGACGAAAGCATAAAAATCACTAAAACAAAAAAGTCAGAGTATACAGGTAAAAAAAAAACCCTAACTATTCTACCTTGAAACGACCTGTTCTCAGCCTGAACTTTTAAGTGAATGGATTGTTCACTTGGATGGGATAAGGATACAGCCTAACTAGTTCTCCTACTAATGAAATCCTCTTCAGCAAATACTAACCCAGCAGGGATGAGCTCTGGGCTAAATTCTTGATAACCTTCACAACTGTCCTGTGAGGTAGGTACTTAGTGGCCCATTTTACATATAATGAGATCAAGGCACAGCCTGGTTAGGTAACTTGTCCAAAGTCACACAGAAAGTAAGTGGCTGAGCTAGGACATGAAAACAGTCCCAATGACTTTAAATCCTTTTAACCATTCTGTTATATGCCTTGATGATAGGACAAACCCTCTGCCCTCAGCGGATTAAAACTGAAAAAGAAGTAGCAACTGTTACTGAATATTCCGCTCCATGTGTCATCTGTGGCCACCCTCTCCCTCTCCCTGGCCTCCTACTTGCTAGGCTCCAAATAATACTTACATTTTTCATTTTGCAAATCTCCTTTTGCATTTTACCTTTTTGTTTGTTTGTTTTTTGTATTTGAGTGATGCATATTTCACATCAGCAACAAAGTATGCAGGAGAGATCTGTGTGCAGCAAGGTCTAAGGAGCCTTTGCACTTTGGTTTGCTTGTAAACTTGGCACACACTCAAGTCCTCATGGAACCTCCTACTATGTAGAACTTTCTGGTTTTCTATTCCCAAGACTTCTAGGCCCTCCATAAACACTTTTCTTATTTCCACATGAACAAGTTAAGGCTGCAACATAGAATCCAATTTTGTGATTTTTTTATGCCATTTAAGATAATGATAAATAATTTTTGCTCTTTAAAAATGTGTGTAATAAATTATTTCTTTAAAAAATATATAAACTCATTATATATTTCTTTAAAAAATATATAAACTCATTATATATATGCATTGATATGCATAAAGATATATATATATGTGCATTCATATGCACAAACATTACCTAGAAGGTTAAACAAGAAATGAAAAGCAGCAGTTACATCTCATGGTGCATGATGGTGATGGAAAATGGCAACCCAGCAGAGGGGAATGGGGCTTTGGGTGAGAGGGAGGCTTCTCACTCAGTTTTTTTCATACCTTTTTTTTTTTTTAAGTTTATTTATTTTGAGACAGAGAGAGAGAGAGAGAGAGAGAGAGAGAGAGAGACGCAGGAAGGGCAGAGAGAGAGGGAGAGAGAGAATCCCAAGCAGCCTCCACAGTGTCAGCGCAGAGCCCTATGCAGAGCTCAGACTCATGAACCATGAGCCAAAACCAAGAGTCAGGCACTTAACTGATTGAGCCATCCAGGCACTGCTTTTTCTTACATTCTGACTTTTGAAATATAAGGAATCACTGACTACTCAAAAGAAAAATTAAGTTGAAGGAAAAAAATGCTCTTTTACTCTATAGGCAATCAGAGGTTACAATGTCACCGTAAGATTAGTCAGTCAGGAGTTAGGTTAGTCTACAAATTTTCACAGGCCATGAGTGGCAGTTAAATGCCTAAAAAGATGTGGTTTCTTTACTGTACATATAAACCGTGTAACTCCAGTCAGGCTTTAGGAAGCTGAGATAAGAGCAAAATTGACCAAGTCATGTCACATATGTTTGTTCTCCCACAACAAAACAATTGAGACTGCTGCAGGACTTCTCAGAGCCCTTAACATGCCATTGTGCATAGAGAGCCCCACAGGTCTTGAGGAGGTAGGCAGTGCTTTCCAAAATTATTTAACAATGGGATCCACCCCCCTTTAAAAAGTTTCTCACATAATTAGGGTTTAATGGTACACATTTTGGAAAATGCTAGATTGTCAAAGATCTTTCCAAATAAGAGATTCTATCTCAGCTGCATGTGGAACTTTGAGTTCTACCACCACATTCACCAGTGCAATGTATCTCAGTCCAAGATCTTCCTTTGCATAAAAACTACACATTCAATTCAATGCCGAGCAAGTCAGCTGAATGCTTAGAGACTGTGATAGCAGTTTGGGGGCTCTGGGCCTACAGAAAGGAGTAACTTGGGTGACCACTAAGTAGGATAAAACTGCTTCCACCTCAGGAAAAGGGTGAAGCCCTCACAAGAGGTTGGTTCTAATTCCAGGAATGATGTGATCTCCTCTACCCCAGTTTAGGTGCTAGTTTTGAGCTGGATGGACTCACATCCACTTCTGAATTGAACTGAACATTGAACCAGCCCTGTGACAACAGCAGAGCTCAACACCCTTCACAGCAGGGCCATGTTAGTGGACAACAGAGACATGATCGTGGCCTGGGTCCTGGATCATTTTCATCTATGTCAAAGGGTAACTTAACTCTCCTTTTATGGTTGAAAACCAGACAGACCAAGCAGTTACTCCTAATGTGCACTTTGACTAGTCAGGGGGCACGTCCGCATGTGCCCTGTGGATATCATTTTGTCTGCAGTGCAGCTGTTCTTGGGGCCACTTAGCCAGCAGGGAGAAGCTGGGAGAAGTGAAAGAAATTCTCGGTAAGTGAACCTTTTAAACTGATACATGCATTGAAAATAATAATAAACAAAGACCACTTTGAGATTTAACAAAACATTTTTACATAGGTCATTTCCTCTCAAAAGCCCTCATCACATTCTTGAGAGTGAAGGAGGTTCTTACATTTCCATTTTAAAGACAACCAAACAAAAACTCAGAGAGCCTTACTAGCCTGCTCTTGGATACACAACCAGAATGTAATAATGCTGAGAATCAAATCTACCTATTCTGGTGCTAAATCACACATCCCCTTAGTACTCCTCAGTTACGTGGATAGAGCTGCTCCACTGGGAGCTGAGATAGTATTATGAGTTCATTGCAGTGAGGGTTTTTTTTTTAAGTTTATTTATTTATTTTGAGAGAGAGAGTGAATGAGCATGAGGAAGAGAAGAACAGAAGGAGAGGGAGAGAGAGAATCCCAAGCAGGCTCCACGCTCAGTGTGAAGCCCAACATGGGGCTCAGTCTCATAAACCATGAAATCATGACCTGAGCAGAAATCAAGAGTCAGTCATGTGGCACCTGGGTGGCTCAGTTGGTTAAGCATTCGACTTCAGCTTAGGTCATGATCTCGTAGTTTGTGAGTTCAGCCCTGCATCAGGCTCTGTGCTGACAGCTCAGAGCCTGGACCCCACTTTGAATTCTGTGTGTGTGTCTCTCTCTCTGCCCTTCTTTTGCTCTCTCTCTTAAAAATGAATAAACATTAAAAAAAGAGAAAGAAATCAAGAGTTGGTTGCTTAACCAACTGAGCCACCCAGGCACCCTGATAGTAGTACAAATTCAAAAGGCCTTCCTTCCCTGGATTTGTCACACACACGTTGGTACCCATCCTGGGAGATGTGTCTACCTTCACATCAGCAGCACCTTGTTTGAATACCTTGCAAAGGGCTACTAGAAGATGCGTAGTCCAAGGCCAGAGAGCTGTGAGAGTCTCTGAGTAGGATTCCTGTGCTGGGTGAGATAAGGGCCTGGCTTTCTTCAGCCTGGTGGTTCTCAAACCTGGTTGTGCATAATGACCACCTGAACAAACAAGCAGTTTGCCTGGCTCTGGCACCAGAGGTCTTCAGTCACTGAGTTTTTGGTAGAGCCTGAGTGTCTACAGTTTTAATAAGTCTCTTAGGTGATTCTTTTCCACAGTTTAAACTCACACTTGCTCAGTTCTAGGAAACTGCAATGTTATCAAAGTCTGGTGTTTTAAATAATTATTTATCCTACGCATCCATAGCTCTTTGGGTTTGTTTAATTGCACAATAATAGGAAATGAGTCAGTGATGTAACCCAATCAATATTCAGTTTAATTCAGCAAACATCTCTTATTTACTTTGCACAAGGCTTTGCATGAGGCTCTTGGTATATGAAACATGATCTCTGAACTCCACAAGTTTTATTAGATGAGATGAATGTGTACACAAATCACCTGACCCAGTGACTTTAAAAAGTAGAATTATTGGTGCATTTGTGAAGCACAGGAAAGAAAGGAGTCATCCCTCCTGGAAACATTGGAACATTCCAGAGGCCATGTCCTTTACGGTGGGCCTGGTCTCAGCAGGTACCAAATGAGAAAAGGCAGTTTAGCAGAAGAAGACATTGTGTGCAAAGATGAGGAAATGGGAGAATATATATATGTGTTCTGTGAACCCTGAGAAGAACATCTATGAGTAGAATAGTAGGGGTAGTTAATAAAAAGTTTTTATTTTCATGGCTTTCATTTAATCCATTTTACTACCTGTTACATTGGAGAATCATTCTGATTTTAAAGATGAAGATACTGGCTTGTTAAAGAAAAAAAGCCCACAGAACCTATAAGAAAATACTAATTTGGGTAATGGGAGGTGGATAATGGGATCATAGACTGTTGTCAGTGCTATTGTCAGTGGAGAAGGGAGTATCAGTGGCTGATAACACCATGTAGAGTAAGAAAAGTAGCTCATGGAAATACACCACACCCTAGTACAAAATTCTGTGTAAACTCTGTCTTGTTTAAAATTGTACATGTATTATCCAGCTCTCCTAGTTAGTACTCTTACCACCCTTTCTCATTGTGCATTGTTAATGCTCAGATTTGAGTCTCTCTTACTTTCCTCCATTAAAGGACTTCAAGATCCTTTGGAAGGTAGTTGATTTTATATCTTAGGGTTCAGGGAAAAGTCAGGATGGGTCTGGGACAGTCCATGCAGCCAGACAGTGTGCAAACTTTCATCAAAGAAAAAAAGAGCCAACTTAAAAGGGCTTCCCTTAGCCAGGATGAATTTAGGATGAATTAGCTTCTTGTCTTAGAAAAGAGCATTGACCATGCAGACTCAATCCCTTCTCTCTTTGGAGATGAATTGTCCCATCCAGAGCTTCCCAAACTTTTCATTTCATGGTACATGTAGAGAGGGTAACATTTGTGTAACGACACGTTAATTCGTAGCATAGAATCAGGCTGCCCTCCCCTTGGACTCTTGAGCACTGCAGCTCTAAGAAGCTCAGGGTACAGGGGGAATCTGTGTTGGCACCTCTGTAATTCATGTGTAGGCATGGTGAATGGCATAATAGGCTAGTTGCAACGTTCTGCTCTAATAAAATATCAATAAGGTTTATATTCAAGTAAGGCTTATATTTGTTTTCAGGAATGTTAAGAGGCAAAATCAATATCTCAAAATGGCAAGACCATGAGTGAGGTACTGCCAGGCATCCCAATTAAAGAAGAAATCATCTCAGAAAGGCACTACTTTGAAAATTTTAAATCTAGATGAAAGACCAAAAATTAAAACTCCTATGATGTAATAAGTGAAACATAGTTATAAGAAGGAACTTGGTTGAGAAATCAGAGAATAAGAACTACCTTAGATGCTGCCAACAGGTCAAATGTCAATTTTTTGATTACTTAAATAGCATACTGGGTCCTTTTCCTTTGGTCTATGGATATATAAAAATACTAAAATTACTGTAACTTTTGGCAGGCAAACCTGGAAAGAAATACAAATAAAACAATGGTATTTCAATCTAAGGTATTAACATTACAGTAACTAGTTTTTGTTTCAGTTTTTTAATAGTATTCATGTCTTCTTTTTAAGTGTTTAAGTGCAAAAGATAGGTTTATTGTGGTAGGATTGTGGTTTTTTTTTTAATGTTTATTTAGTTTGAGAGAGAGGGAGAGAGAAAATCCCAAGCAGGTTCCATTCTGTTAGTACATAGCCTGATGCAGGGCTCAATCTCATGAACTGTGATCATGACCTAAGTCAAAATCAAGAATCAATGCTTACCTGACTGAGCCACCCAGGTGCCCCAGTAGAATTGTGGTTTTAACCAAATGTTTAGAAGTATTTGCATTAGCAATCAATATTTAAATATTTGGGATATTTTAACAATTTTTTTAGTTTTGAGGCATGTACAAACATTGAAAGGAATATTGATTGTTTAAGGATTAAAGAAATGCTGTTATTTAATAAAGTTATTCTGGATATTAAAGCACAAAAAGAAATGAATCCTAAAGGGTACTCAAATATTAAAGAATAATTTATGGATAGTTACTGTGATAGAAGTCATTTACTTTAATGAGCATACATTAATTAATTAACTTATTATTGAGATATAATGAACACATAACATTGTGTTCACTTTAGGTGTACAACATGAATATATATATGTATATATATATATTAAAATGATCATCACGATATGTTCAGTTAAAATCCATAACCACACAGTTACAAATGCTTTTTGTGTGTGATGAGAACTTTTAAGATCTACCCTTAGCAACTTTCAAATATGCAATGCAATATAGTCACTATGCTGTACATTGCATTCCCAGAACTTATTTATTTGTTATTTTGTAACTGGAAGTTCGTACCTTTTGACTCCCTCTATCTATCTCATCTATCACCTTCACCAGGGCTCTCTCACTCCTCTTAGGTAGAAACCTCCTTCTCTCTGACAGATCCAAGTCTTGTCTATACCTCTATTCAGTGTCTCCTGCTTCCCCCGCCCAGCCCTTGACCATTTGTTTCGGCCTTCACTTCCACCATGGCAGTTAAGAGTTCCTAACATATCATTTACTCTTTATTCTACACTGTTCTTTATCTCCAGCTGCTTCATTTGTGCCTCCACCATTTGTAGCCCCTACAAGGCAATGGGCCATATGTTACATTTCTTTGCAACTCCAACCCTTAGCTCCTCAAGGAGTTAAAAACACTTTAGGAGCTAAACATGAGCTTGTTGACAGATGTGCTTGGTATCCCAACCTCCCTTTTGGAGGAACTGGCATAGAGTTGAAATTGCCACCATTGTAACAAGGAGTCAGACCACATGGTCAGACAGTGTTTGTGGTGGTTGGAGTGGAGTCAGGAGATTGGACCAGGGGGAAATGGATATTTGGTTTAGGATTTTGCTAAATGAACAGAAGTCAAGAATAGTTTTCCTTTTAGTACAGAATTTACTTTATAAACAGAGTTTGTGCCTAAAAAAAGGTAATACAGTCAGAATGAACTGGATAATAAGTTGTGGAATCAAGTGGCCGTTTGTGTTTTTTTGACTCGTCTATCTTAATTTTGCTGAAAATTAGTTCTCAGCCAGTTATAATTGAATAAATAGGTCTGAGATCACTTTTTATTACAATTGGATTAACTGGAAATTAACTGCCACAATCTGGTGTGAATACATTAAAATAGCAAGGAAACCCTGTTCATCCTGAAATAGACGTTACATAGAAATAGAAGAAAAGTACTTTAAATATGAAAGAATCTTTGAGATCCTTCCAGAATAAACAGTATGAAATAATGGTATGTGTGAGATTCTGACCTGGAACCTGCTCTAATCCAGTTTGGCTCTTTATTCTGCCTCCTACTTTCTGTGTGATCTTGGGAAAATTTATTTATCTCTCTGAGCCTCAGTTTCTTTATGTGTACAGAATTAGAGATTTAAAATATAAGTTATTAAAGAATTAATAGGAGAAATAAATGACAGTATAATAATGTACATGAAACTCTTAATGCAATGTCTAACATATAGTAATAACACAATAAATGGCAGTTATTATGTAGTCCCATCCTACCATTATACAGATGAAGAAACTGAGGCTCAGAGTAATTGAAGTTATTTATGGAAAGAGCTAAGACAAGAACTTAGAATTTCTCATTTCCAACCCAACAGCCTATTCAAGTAATTTACCATTTATCACTCTGTCTGTAATTTTGATCTTTCAAGTATGCAATTTGTGAAAATTTGGATAGTGAACTAAGCTGAAGTACATTTTTCCTGCTTTCTGTGAAAATTGGGTTTCAAATTGAATATATATAACCTACCTATGAAAAGGGCTATTTTCAAACTCTTCAATAATATCATTTAATAAATCAACCACAAACATTTTTTGGTAAACTACTTACAAGTCATTCTTAACTGTTTAATTGAAAGATCTTATTCTTGGCAGCACTAATTTGAGTGTTGACTAAATGAGTTTGAGTTGTGGTACACACATGTGTTCAATAAAAACTGATGCCCTCCAGTCATACCACCTATTAATACAGGAAGTCACCAGCCCAAGGTGTCCCTAACGGGAACGGTTGTCTCTTGCGAGTAATTTCAATGAGAGCAAAGTCATTACACCAAACACATCCAGTTCTCTTTCACTCTTATAAATAGTAAAATGGCCTTCAAGCTCTCAGATAATTAATCCAGCAGCTACATGGCATTTAATATGTTCCAGGAGTTGCAGCCAAAATTGATTAACCCAAGAGTTTCTCTTCCTTTTCAGTGACAGAGTATGAGAAAATTATGACTTATTTATTTTGCAGTATAAGCATAGCCAATTTCCATATAGTTTACCTAGTCCAGATGAAAGCCAGTTGTTCTGGACCTAATAGGTATTTAATATATTGTAGTTGAACTAAAAGTGTCAAAGATATGTAGTAATCTTTTCATGTGTGGTGTGTTCATAAAGGTGATTAAAATTTCATTTTAGAGAATGACTCTGCAGAGAATATGCCCGTGAGGAAGCCTTGATCTATGAAGGAGAAACAAGGAGCTGGACAAATTTTTTTCTTTTTTTTTTTTTTAATTTTTTTATGTTTTTTATTTATTTTTTTGAGAGACAGACAGAGACAGCATGATCAGGGGAGGGTCAGAGAGAGAGGGAGATACAGAATCGGAAGCAGGCTCCAGGCTCTGAGCTAGCTGTCAGCACAGAGCCTGACGCGGGGCTCGAACCCTCGAACGTGAGATCATGACCTGAGCCGAAGCCGGACACTTAACCGACTGAGCCACCCAGGCGCCCCTGGACAAATTTTTTTCTATGACAAGATAATTCCAGATAAAAAATGTATCAGCCAGAATAATTTGGGTTGCAAGAGACAGCAACCTACTTGAAAAGAAAGGGGAAATATATTGGCTCACAAAACTATAGGAAGGTGCTATGGAGCTGGATGAACTCAGGGACTGCAGGGCTATTGATTTTCTCTCCACTCGTTCTCAGACCAGCTTTTCTGCAAGACAGAAGATACATCTGCCATTAGTCATAGATTCATATCCTTTATGATGTTGGGAAGAGAAAAAATAGGTCTTCTTTATCCTGTCCCAGTTGAAATACCCAGGAAGGATTCTGGAAGGCCTGACTTGAGGCACGTCCCCTTCATGGACAATTGTTATGGCCAGGATGTGACGTACTCATGAAAGGGGATACCTTTCTGAGTACACAAAATTTGTCCACCACTGCTGGCCCTTACTGAATGATTTATTTGTGCCAGGCATACAAAGTCTCTTGTATGCCTCTAAGGTAAGGATCATGAATATAGGAAGTATCTGTTGGGACACATTGAATTGTTCTGAGGGGTACAAGGGAGCCTGGATGAAGAGAGATGAGCCCTGAATCACCAGTGAAAATGACAAGCTAGACCCTTACAGCAGGGTACCTCCTCTTCTGTTCCTGGATCAACAGGAACAAGAGTGAACTCCAAAGGCAACCCCCTTCACCATCACCCCAGCCCTAAACACCTTTCTGAACTGGGGTAGATCCAGGTTTTTAGGGCCTAGAATTTACACAAGTTAGGGTCCTTCTTTAAGAAAAAGAATACATTTTGGAAATTTTACAACAAAATATGACCATACAAATACATTTTAAGTGCCCCTTAGCTATGTCCCGAAATATAATCTTTACTGGTTTCATAACAAATCTGCCTCTGGTAACATTTATCACAGCAAACCACAGCTTGAGCCAGGATTCAAATGACATCTAGGATCTCGAACACCCATTCTTTCTTTAGAACACCACCCAGTAGGACCCCTCTCCACTGGCACTTGTTTCTTAAGAACTTCCACAGTTCAGGCTCTTTACTAATAGAATGTCCTTCTACCTCAATTAACTCAAATCCTGGAAATGCACCACTTTTATAGTTATCAGAAATTGACTCCCACTCATCCCATACATGCATGATTTTTCTTTCTTTAACAAAATATGACCACTAAGGAGAAATAGGCTTGAGAACACCAATCCAAGGCAAACATGTTGGCCTCAGTGTCACAGGCTTGAACCTGAAATTCCCAGCCACAGCACTGCTGAAACTGATAGTCTAGTCATGTAGGGGATTTTCCTGACTCCGTGTCTGTCTCCCCATGGCTGTTTATTTGTATTGCTGTCTGCTTTGGTTTGGGACACTGACCTTATAAGCTGCTTCCTCAGCCCAAGCCTGTAGTCAGAGAACTAGAAGTTTCCCTCTGTTCTCCTCACAGCCAACTGGAAAGAACTGGCTATTAATTCACATTTTGTAACTAGAGAGGGAAAGTGGAGGGTGGAAGTGTGTGAGGGTGGGCTGTGTGGAAAGAGAGAGAGAGAGAGAGAGAGAGAGAGAGAGAGAGAGAGAGAGAGAGAGAGATTGAGAGAGGGGAGACTTTTAAAATCCACACCAAGCCAGCTGTGGCTCTCTGGACAGCGGAGTCATAGACAACCAGGCAGTTTGGTTGGAAGGCACACTGTACATGCTAACTTTTGGGTTCCGGCTAGGGTGGGGGATAGTTAAATAAAAAGGGAGGGGAGATAAAAGAAAATGCCAAAATTTAATCTCAGATAGCACTTCATTCTGAAACTTGCTGTGATCAGAGGTGAAGAACAAGAAGCTGGTTCCCCTACAAATGAGATTCCATCCTCATATGGTTAGTCAAGAATCAATTAGAGAAATCTGAGTATTGCTATTTTGATATTTAATACAAAAATTACAATAATTACTAGAAGATGCTGGCTGATGACTTTTTATTGGAACTGGCTAAAGGTTGTCTTGAAATGTCGGCCACTGAGTCACAGTTCATAATCAGCTGTGTCATGGCCAGATTTGGCAGTCTCATGACATACAAGAAGGTTATTATTACAGAAGTAATTGGAGTAATGGTTATAGTCTAAAATTTGTCTGGAAAAAAATAATCTCCAAAAGATGGCAAAGGAGGGTTGAAAAGAATCTATGGAACATAGATATGAGCATAGTAGACTACCACTGTCCTGGGCAGGGAGCTGATTCCAGGGAGCATTCCCTGGGGAGGGAAGAACATGTTCCCGCTTGCAGTGGGATATACTCATGGGAGTCATCACTGGTTCATTGAATTGGTGGCACCAGAGCAATCTTCATGGAATCTATCAACTGTCTGCTGTCTGTCACCTCTTTGTTCTGTGGCTAGTGAGAATTCTCTATGTCAATCCTGTCTGCCTAAAGTTTTGATTCCCAGACTATTCTTTCCACTTCTATGCTCAGAGTATAGGGTGTTTCAGAAGGAAAACACAGGGCCATGCTGATAGGATTTCCCACAAATCCCCACCATCAAGACTCAGCTAGGCCCAAGGTTAGGCAGTGATGCTTTTATTCATCTCTTCCTACAAGGTGTTTCTCCTCTCCTAGACATAAGCTAGACAGATAAAAGGAGTGTGTGTGTGTGTGTGTGTGTGTGTGTGTGTGTGTGTGTGTGTGTGTGTGTGTGAGTGAAGTGGAGATAGGTGCCATGGCCTCCTCTCTGTGGATGACCTGGGCATTTTCTTGCCTGAGGCTTCTGCTACCACTGTCTCCTGCTCCTCCCAACTCTGGGTCCCATTTGCTCTAGTTTTGCTCTAAGTTAGTGGTTCTCCACCTAATTTAAACTAGAATCATCTGGGGGTGCTTTAAAAAGCACAAGTATCAGGGCCCCATCCTACACCCAGATTCTAGATTTAAATCATCCAGTGTGGCCCCACAAAAGTCATCAGCAATATTTTTAAAGCTCCTCACATAATCCTAATGTGAAATCACTGGCCAATTCTCAACTGCTTTCTTAGAGGCTACAGCAGCATTTCAGTGTCTGTCATGTAAAGACCCTATAACATTTAGCAGAAGCTCTTAACACAGTACATGGAAAATCTTGGTTAATAATCATTCTGGCTAGCATAATTAAATTCATTTTGGTTTTGTCTGCTTCCAAGGAGAAGGCAGAAACCCTGTGCTGTGGTTCAGACTCTGCCTGTACAGCTTTGGGCAAGTAACTTATCCTCTTTGGAGCTATAGTTCTTCTAACAAAATGAATTTCTTAAATTAGATACTCCTGAAGATTTCTTTCAGTTCTAGCCTATTAGGATTATAAAATCCAATGACTTTTGTTTAGTACTATCATTAAATCAGGCTATGATTTATCAGCTGTGAGTCCTAGGGTGACTCACTCATCTTCTCTAAGCTCCTCAGTTCTACATGTATGAAATTAGATGGAAAGACCAGGCCCAGGTTTCTGAATCTGCTCTGCAGAAATTCCTATCCCAAGAAATGCCAAAAAAGATTCCAAGTGCAAAGGATCTGACAAATCTTTAATTAACAAACCTACGTTGACCCTCTATAACTCAAAATTTTCCAGTTATTTCATTACGAAGGCTTTTCTGTTATTTTTATTGTTAATTTATTTTTTAGAGGGAGAGCACACAAGTGGGGCAGTGGCAGAGAGAAGGGGACAGATGATCCAAAGCAGGCTTCGTGCTAACAGAAGTGAGCCCCATGTGGGGCTTGAATTCCCCAACTTCATGATCATGACCTGAGATGAAGTAAGATGCTCAACCAACTGAGCCCCCCATACTGAGTCACCCAGGTGCCCCAAAAGGCTATTTTCTTGAAAATCCTATTGACATCCTACAAAACTAACTGTGATACTTAAAGATCAGATTTCTTCCACTTTTTTTTTTTTAGAGAGGGAGAGAGAAAGCAGGAGAAGGAGAGCAGGGCAGAGGGAGAGAGAGAATCTTAAGTAGGCTCCTCTACTTTTTAAGTTCTACTGCTTCATGGTCAAGGCCACAAATTTATTAGATAAAAGTATGAATAATTTACTCATTCTTTTGACATGTAAAATAGAGGATTATTGGTTCACTGCTTTAGGCCTGCCTTTGGCCACTCAGCAGGCAAGGACACAATCTGAAAGTAGCATCTTTTGGGGATTGCCTTCTTTTGAGAAGACTGTTTTTCAAATGAGATGTAATGTAGGAAGTCATTCTGGTTCAAGTTTAAAATGGACCCTGACTCTCTTCACTGTAACATGTAATGAAACAGGTTGTGTACAAAACAAGTTAACACAGTTTCTTTAGTTTGATGAAATAAGACCAATTTCATATAATCAAGAAGTTCGGAATCAGAGAAATCATCCATAGAGGCAATGTAAAGTGTCACAAACAGTTCTACAGTTAGTAATTTTGGCTGGCTAGGTATCTTGGGCTCCTCATTTCATTTTTTTGTGCTTTGGTTTTCTCGTCCACAAGATGGAGGAAAGAATTATCCCTAATAAGAGTGCCTTTAATTATAGGAACAAGGGACTGAATATGTATAAAGCAACCTAGAACAATTTTGGCACACGGTATGCACTTAATAAATACTTATTATTTTCTGGACCATGAATCACTTACTTTGTGATCAATGTTAAATACATCTTGTAGACCTATTTTATTCCAGACCTATTTTATCTGGCCCACAAAATGAGTATACACTTAACATTTGAATGCCTTTAGTAGGGGTTATACTCTCTAGCTGGCCTCAGGCCCCATCTCTCCTTATAGTCATATATGAAAACTGTAGTCATGTGTGAGTCTAGAATGCAGACTTGCTAAAGCAAAAATTGTCAGCATTATGTTTCAATGTCAACTCATCAGTGTCTAGCTGGTAAATGGGACTGTCTTAGCATTTGTTGAATGAACAGATGAGTAAATGAACACACACACACACACACACACACACACACACACATCAAATCATTTCTAGTATATCTTTTGCAAGGGATTGTTTTAGCTTCTCCAACAATAGGTCAATGGTAGGGCATTAAGTATCTCTCATTCTATATTTGGGTATTTCTGCTTGTTGTGAGTTTATTTGTACATTCTGCTTTTTAATTCTCATTCAATTATCTGATATTTTGAAGCTAGAGAACAAACTGGAGAGAATCTGGTCCAATTCTCTTACTTGACAGTTGTTGAGAGGCTCAGTGACTCTCAGAAAGTCATGGCCCATTTTGTGATAGCAACCTATGAGTGGGTATATAGTTCTCTCATGAATTGCCACACAGCTTTGTAGTGTGATTTGAGAGTCTCTAATGCCTTGAAATACCAATTCCTCAGACAGCCAATAAACCATCCTTTGATTCTGGAAGAGCTTTCCAAATCTATGAGACAATCTTCTCTTGAAATGTAATCATGAGTTTCTTCTTTTATCAACCAATACCCAATTTCTAATTAATCCTTTGGTAAGGATGAAGATGAATAAGAAGAATGAAACAAAGGATAAGCCCTGCAGGGAGAAACACATGTATCAAGGAGGAGGGTCTAGGAGGGAGAACAGAGGAGAGGGGCATTGGTGCTAAGCCCCATCCACTTCACAAGAAGGCCAGACACAGCCCAGATCCACATGCGGCCTGATCAGGATATTGCTCAAAGTTCCCTGGGGAAGAGATGGGAGTGGGGGACAGACAGTGGCTAATTTAATATAATCAACATGCAATAGGCCTCTTCACCATTAAAGGGAAAAGAAAAAAATAAAAAAAGAATCTATTAGTATACTTTCTAAAATCTCAATTCTAGCTGGAAATGGTTTCAGGGAAAGTGAGATAATGAAAGTCCAGTGCAGCTGGAATCGCCCTCATTCCTTGGCTCTCCATCAAACAATAGAAATCTTTCATCAAGGATTGCATCTCTGTCTCTTTCTCTCTCTCCCTTTCTCTCTGGAGTAGTGACTCTTAAACCCTTTTGATCATGGTCCTCTTGAGGCCCTGGTAAAAATTTATAAATGCTCTCCCAGAAAAAAATGAACAAATAGGAAGAATTTTACACACAACCTCAGACAATATCCTCACCCCCTAAAACCAGTGCTCATAGACTCAAATGTCTGAGGGGTGTGTCGGGATCTTTTTCCTCCTTCCCCATATATTACCTGTAGCTCTCTTGGGGATCAGGAGAAGGAGGTGTGTCCTGAGAACCTTGCAGTAATGAGAATACACCCAACCAATCCACTGCCCCATCCAGTATGAATTAAGGGTCCTTATCTTTATGCTCATGCCACCCTATATCTAATTCTATGCTAGTGGTGACAACTGTGTATTATAACTATCCATTTACCCATCTATGCCATTCTCTGTGAGTTCTGCAAGGTTGGATTTTGACTCATGTCTTCATGGTTGTGTCTTCAGTGATTGGTACATAGAATTTTGGTCCATTTTTGTGGAAGGAAGGGAGGAAGGGAGGGAGAGAGGATGAGAGGGAGGGAAGAGGAAAGAAAGGAAGACCAATGGGATTTTCTAGAAATTTTCAAAACTTCCATTCAATAATGGGGAACTAGGTGAGAAAGGTGATCTGGATTTACATCACAGGTAGTCCTCTTGATGTTAATATGGTCAACCATCAGAGTACTAGAAGGGTAGATGTTGAGCTATATTTGTTTGGTTTTGACAGTATTCATGTCCTTGGAGAAGTAATCACGGTGGCCTATATGAGCCTGTTAAAAAAAAATGCTGGAATAGTTGAAAACCTGTGGAATAGGATAAAAGCTCTTGGAGAGCTTCAGGGCATTTGGCTAATGGAGATTTCAGCAGCCACCTTGCCTTCCCCTTCTCCCATCCCTGATTCTTCCTGGGTAGACAATGTGAGAAGAGGACCCATCTGGGGAGGTAGACACCCAATGGGAAGGCATGGCTGGTATGTGGTAGAATTATTCTCAGTCACAGGAGTTGGTAGATTGGTGTCCAGGCTTTACTTGCTCATCTCCATTAGACTCTTTAGCATAATTTTTTAATTTTATTCTCTCAGCATTCATTCATATCTACACTGGTAATAATACAATAGTTTTTCTTTGGGGAGAGACTACACTCAAACTCTAAATCCTAGATCTAGATGGTAATGGTTGACCCCTTTATCTCTAGAGAGAGCAGGTGGACCAGATCTGGTTAATTAGTGTATTACAGCTTTTCAATCATAACAATCCGCTTTCAGAAGCCATAAGACCTAAACCCAGCCAATGAGTCAATTATGTGATGCTTGTAGGAATTATTAAAAAGAGAAGCTCTCCTTCCATTTGCCAGGAAGATATAAGCCTGGATATGCTGGGGGCCATGGATGTAGAAGGCAGGTATATGTATGGAGCCAAGACAGAGCAGGGTAGGACAGAGATGGAGAGCAACTGGGTTCTGGAGACTATTTGAACCTGGTCTCCACCTCTTCTGAAGTTTTCTAGCCTGTATTTTCCTTGGTAAATGTTGGAGCATAAGCCAGTTTAAGTTGGACTTCTGTTCTTTTTTATTTTTAATCTTTGAAAATGTTTATTTATTTGAGAGAGAGAGAGAGAGAGAGAGAGAATGAGTTGGTGAGTTGGGGAGGGGAAGAGGGAGGGGGAGATACAGAATCTGAAGAAAGCTCCAGGATCTGAGCTGTCATGGGCTCAAACCCATGAAGGGCGGGATCATGACCTGAGTCATGGTTGGATGCTTAACTGACTGAGTCACCCAGGTGCACCAGTTGGGTTTCTGTTCTTATGAATAAAGGAGTCTTATTTGCTATTTCTCTTTTCTAGCCTCTCATTTTTTGGTAAGAACCTACCATGATGGCTCTTACTTTTATAGATTTCCTCCTTCCTCTTCCTATCTTATTATGTTAATGTTATTCTCTTGGTGTCTTTAATAAAGCCATTTCCAAGATGCCTGGGTGGCTCAGTTGGTTAAGCATCTGACTTCAGATCATGTCATGATCTCCCATGGTTGGTGAGTTCCAGCCCCACATCGGGCTCTGTGCTGACAGCTCAGAGCCTGGAGCCTGCTTCAGATTCTGTGACTCTCTCTCTTTCTGTCCCTCTCTTGCTCATGCTCTGTCTCTCTCTGTCTCTCAATAAATAAATAAATAAATAAATAAATAAATAAATAAATGTTTAAAAATGTTTTTAAAAAGCCGTTTCCATTATGGAATATGGATGGGAAGGCAGTGTTCAGAGAGTGATTATACCAAAATGAGGTCTCCTGTTAGACCATTGACTGGGAAACTGTCCCTGGGGTTTGAGGTGTTCAGGCGTCCAGAGAACCCCATGGAAGCCAGGAAAGTGCACACAGATTTCTGTCCAAATATATTAGTATGCAGAACTTCAGTTGAGGAGTTTAGTGTCTTTGTTAACCCGTACTGAACTGCCTGCCAATCTGGTATCCAGCATAAGATATGCCATTGATTACAAACTTGAAAAATAGAAAAGAGTGGAGTGTACTTAGGAAGAAAGGAAGAATGGTAGAAGCATTTAAAAATTTTTCAGGAAAAAATACTAGAATGCCAAAACAGCTCTTAGAACATACATATGTACATACATTGTGAATTATTAAATAACTTAAACTTAATGTATTATGCTTTAAAAAGCACAGAATTCACAATATATTTTAGGACTGTTTTTATCTACTCCAACACTGCAATATTTTCTAAAGATTCGGCATGGAAAATAATAAGGTTTGGTTATCTGTAAAATTTGCTTGTATGCAATATCTCTTTTTCTGATGACACCTGATAAAGTGAATACTACTACATTAGACATTATCTTGCCATAACATGAATTCCTTAAAAGGTCCTTTTATAAGTCTATCATAAAGGATTCCAAGGATGTATTTCTTACATTTTGAAAGTAAAAGTCTTATCTAAAATACTATCTCAGGCACAGAAAAGGAGAGACCCATGGTCATCAATAGTTTTTGGGCCAAATGCTAATGATGAGTGGGCAAGGTGATCATGAGATATCTAGTACTGGTGACCCAACCCTATTTCTTTTCACTCTCAAACAACCCCGTTGCCATCTAAGTCTTACAGGGTAGTGCCCCCAACCCCCAAACCCCAGAAAAGTGGGCCTCTGAGATGTGTCGAGAGAGAACTGGACATCCTACTAAATCATCTCACATAGAAGGCCATTAGTCTACTTAAGAATAAGGAAATTAAAAAGCCCACACATCTAGTCAGAGGGCAAGGCCCAGCAGAAACTCAGAAATTCCTGGCTTGGACAAAGAAACTCTCTGACTCTCCTAATTACTACTGCCAACGAAATGGTGACAGATTGAGGCCTTCACAACACTTCAAGGCAGACGACATGTCAACCAGCACCACCTAGTGGAACAGAAGGATTAATCAATTCACAACATCTTTTCACTCCTGCAGGGTTGTTTATTCATTCAACTATAGACTTGTAATGATTCTGCATCATGCACCTTGCAGGAAAAGTTGGAAGATTACAAAGAATAGAAATGGATGTGCCAAGAGCTGACAGTTGGAATGCTCCAGAAATGTAGGGACAGAGAACTGAAATGACTTAACATCATCAACCATCATTGGGGTTTAAATTTATAAAAAATAGGAAGCATGTATAACTTATAAAAGTATTTGATAAGAAGTAGGAGAGTATTAACTTTAAAAGTAAAAGCCATATTTAAAATACAATCTTGGGAGGAGCCAAGATGGCGGAGAGGAAGGGAGCTCTGTAAACATCGTCTGCCCCATTGATCGAGATGAGAAGGACATTACTCTCATCTGCAAGAGCAGAAGGAGAAAATATGGACTCCAGAAGGAAGCGAACCTGAAGGATACCTGAGTGAGTGAGGGCAAACTGGGGAGATTGGAAAACGGGCCAGCCCGAGAAGGGCAGGGGAGGTGGGAGCCCCCGCCCAACTAGGGGCAAGCGCGGAGCCCGAGAGACAAAGGGAAGAGATAGAGAGACTGAACACGCTCATAGTACTGTCTCTGGGGAAGAGGTAAAGAACGCTTAACCATGCTTGGAGAGAGAAGCTCACTCCATAGATAACTGCTGGGTAGCCTAAATCCCGAACCCAGGTGGCGCAAGGGAAGGAACAGCTTCCAGCCCAGCGCCATCTTGGCAAGGAGTCGGCAACCGCTGCAGCGGCGGTGTCAGGGGTGCTCACTTTGACCTCGGTTTTGGGAGTGGGAGCACCCACCTCATTTCCATGGCGCATCTCACCCCCAGCATTGGCCGCGTGAGACCTGAGTCCCGGGTGCCAACAGGGAAAAAATAGCCCCCACCTCCGCAGGATCCAGGCAGAGAGTTGGCGGTGGTGGAGACCTGGGTGCGCGCGCGCAGGCTGCAGGAGCTCCCAGCTCATTTCCAGCAGCTCCCGGTGGCGCCGCCTCCGGCAACAGCTACGCCCTCATTCCTCCCCCAATGCTAACGACATCCCCACTGGGGGTTGAGTCTGTGACAGTGCACACGCACTTCACCTCCTGCTGCACATCTGGCCTCAGGCAGGGGCAGCCAAAACCCCAGTCTGAGCCAAGACAAACCGATTCCTCCCCCTAAGAAGCCAGCAACCAAAACAAAAACATCTCATCTGTGGTAGCATAAAAAGTGCATGGACTGGAACTTTGAACCGAGGTGGGCCTGGAAAATACAACTCAGCTCAACCGAGGCAAAAGGAGATCGGACTCATTAGAGTGGCCTACAGTTCGTAGTTCAGCAGAGCTTGGCGTGCGCCTATCTAATCTCTGTAGACACCAAGGCGGAGCCTCTGAGAGCAGCCTCCAAGACCTACCACATCAAACCATGCCTATCCACTAGAGGTAGCTGCTGGTTTTGGTTTTTTTTTGTTGTTTGTTTGTTTTTGTTTTTGCTTTTTTTTATTTTTTTGTTTTGTTTTATTTATTTTTGATACTGAGAGACACAGAGCATGAGAGGGGGAGGGGCAGAGAGAGAAGGAGACACAGAACCAGAAGCAGGCTCCAAGCTCTGAGCTAGCTGTCAGCACAGAGCCCGATGCGGGGCTCGAACCCACGAACGTGAGATCTGACCTGAGCCGAAGCCGGAGGCTTAACCGACTGAGCCACCCAGGCGCCCCAGGTTTTGCTTCTTTTATAATTTTTTTCTTCATTTTTTTTCTTTTCGCCTTTTTCTGTGCGTATTTATTATTATTACTTTTTTTTACTTAAATTTTTAAAAATTTTTACTCCTTATTTTCCTTTCTCTTTTCTCCCGTTTTTTCTTTTTCTCTTCTTTGCCTTCTTGCAATCCAGATATATTCTCCTATATCGCATCCCTACCTCTCCCCTCAACTGGTCATATACTTTTAGACTGTCCACTGTCCTTTGTTGTCTCTGACCCCCTTTATTTTTTTTCTTTTCTTTTTCTTTTTCTTTTCTTCTTCTCCTCTTTTCATCTCCTTCCTCCCCATTCTCCTTATTTTCTTTCCCCCTGTTAATGTGTTTGTTTGTTTGATTTGTCTGTGCGTTTGTGGGTTACTGTTCCCTCTGTGTGTGTCTGTCGTTTTTCCTTCTTAGGGCTACACTAAGAAACAAGCCAAAGTGTGCATGACAGCGAGTCCCAAATATTGTTGAGTAGGGAAATAAAATATTCAAAGG
>NC_043701.1:125447846-125491835 GCF_006229205.1 Suricata suricatta | reverse complement strand
AGCACATTTACCCCAATGTTCATAGCAGCAATGCCAATAATAGCCAAAACATGGAAAAAGCCTAAATGCCCATCACCTGATGAGTGGATCAAGAAGATGTGGTATATATACACAATGGAGTACTACATGGCAATGAGAGGGAATGACATATGGCCATTTGTAGGAAAGTGGATGGACCTTGAGGGTGTCATGCTAAGCGAAATAAGCCAGGCAGAGAAGGACAGAAACCATATGTTTGCACTCATAGGTCTAACAGGAAACTTTCAGAATGATCTAGCTTCAAGAAAAGCAAGCAGTTAGTAGTGCTTAAGAAAAATTGATTCAGTATCTAATGGATAGTTGATACCTGTCACAACACAGCATCTTATATACTGTTAAGTGAATCTGCAATACAATCTAAGTTTATTTTGGAAGTGTTTGCTGTATCATTGGATTTAATGAAATGTTTAGAGGTGCAGTAGGCATGACTTTGAGTAGATAATTAAGGAAAATGAAAAGTGAAAAAAATAAATAAAAAAAATACAATCTCATGGCCCCCCAAAAAGGAGAAAAGGCATAGATATTTAGGGGAACCCTCTGGGTTTGGCTCTCCTCATTCATCTCCAATCAGTGGTCATTTGTATTCAGTCAGTAGAAGGGAGGCCATGAGAATTCATTGGTGAACAAGTGATCAAAGTACACAGAAGCTAATCCAGAAGCTTCCAGTTGAAAACGGTGCTCTGATTCTCAACACAGAACCAGAAAAACTGATTCTTGCCTATTGCTCCTTTAATTGTGGCTGGCAGGTTGGGAAAAAATTATAATTGGACTAAATTGCATCCCCCCCACTTTGGCCCAGATACCATTAGAATGGCCTGATTGATGTCTGCGTTTGTTTTGTTTTTTAGTGTTTTTATTATTATTTATTTTTGAGAGAGAAAGCGAGTGAGCAGGGGAGGGACAGAGAGAGAAGGAGATACAGAATCTGAAGACAGGCTCCAGGCTAGCTGTCAGCACAGAGCCCGATGTGGGACTCAGACCCTCGAACAGTGAGATTATTGCCTGAGCTGAAGTCAGACACTCAACTGACTGAGTCACCCAGGCACCCCTGATGTCTGGTTTTGAACTCTCAACTATACATGTATAATTAGGACCCTTGAATGCAAATATGCAAAACTTTAACAGGAACTAGCTTAGTCTAGGGCAAAGGAGTTTATTGGAAGGTTTCTGGGGATATTTTATTTAATGAAAGAAATAGTTGAACATCAAACTGTGGAAATGGGAGCAGTGCCCTTGGATCTCAGAAACAGTGCAAACCAGGGACTGGAATGCTACCTGGTCTTTCTTGCCTCATCCTTACCTATGGTCTCTCTCTAGGTCAAGTTAATTTTTTCTCATAGCAAACCAGTTTTTCCTTTATGATGGGAAACATGACCACTGAAATATTCAAATCTCTTTTCTTACAGCTTCTGCCACCTGAGAGAGGCTGGCTCCCTTTCCTCAACTCTGATTTTAATTTTCCGTGGAGGAACTGATTGTCTGAGGTCAGATGCCTATAGTTGCTGCACTGAAAATGCTGCAGATACCCTTACAAATTATGAAATAATGGTATTTTGGAATCACCAATACAACCTCCCATGAGACCTCTTACCAACCAATTCCTCACATTAGAAATCCTTCATTTTGGGACTCTCTCTCAAACATCTCTTATGGATTATGACCATCCAAAATTCAACAGGGATGGGTCATTTGCCAGGGGACACTGAATTGGCTACATGGAACACAGATCAGTTGCTGAAGTCCAATCTGTGTCCATACTTATATAAGAGAGCATGATAGTTCTAAACATAAGAACATTAATTCAGAACTGAACAGAATTATGTTGCATGTTCATTGGGCAAAGAAGGCTAAAGTGTTTCAACCTGGGCTTTTTCCCACAAGGGGAAAACCAGATGAACTGGATTTATACCCCTTGCTGGGATCCTTGGGATATCTCTGGAGGGAGGTTGCAAAGATTGGATTTGAGAACAGAAAATTTAGGCTTTCCTGTGTTGGTATGTCCATCCATTAGTCTTGTCTCCAGGTTTTAAAATCATAGCCTACACATGGCACAGCCCTAATGTGAGCTTTTGTTCCTCTGACCTAGAAAGTTGAAACCGTTTTCCCCTTACACTGTAAGTCTAGATACTTTGCAACCAAATCAAGTCAACTTGGGTTAAATAGTTCTCAAAAGTGAGAATGAAAACAATGGGGAAAAAAAGCAAATGAAAACAATAGATTCAAAGGAAAAAACAATGGATCCAATGAAAAAAGAAAACAAATGAAAATAATGGATTCAAACTTCAAATGGCCGATTTAGTGTGTTCTTGTCCTAATTTTCAGCTAGTATGGGTACCTGATCCTGAAAATTAATCTAATATAAGATAACATTCTAAACTGTGACTACAACTTGTCAGAGCATAAAGGACTCTGGGGTAGTATCAATTTTCTACTCTTTATCCTATTCACACAGGATTTCCTAGTCAGTAATTGCAGTGAACCCAGAGGAAGAGGTGATGCTGAGAGGAGAGGAGATCAATTAAGGAATGTTACAGAAGAGCCCAAAATATGGGTATCTAATTTCACAGTCATTGTGAATAGTTATTTTATCCAAAAACTAATAAACCATGATATTCAAATGGAAGCTCATACAAGAATTGAGAAAGTATTAATACAAAGATAAAGATATTCCATCTTTGGTTGAAAAGATAATACCAGTAAGCCAACAGAATGATGAAATTAGCGAAAGGAAAATGGAGAGGATTATCAGCAGAAGGGATCTTTGAGGGGAAATGGGACAGGCTGCATTACAGACACTTGATGAAGCCAGTAACCCACTCAAATGAAGTTCTGGTTCGAGAGGGATTGTGGTAAAGGTAGATGAAATAAAGAGGTGTAATTCAACTATGGATTCAAGTATGGGTTGAACCACCAAATAGGACAATATTTGTCATGGTTACAATGAAATGTTTCACTGCAAGTCTTCATTTTCTTCTATAAAATAATTGCTTTATGATACTGAAGAGTAGAATTTTCAATTCATTGGTTGGTGCTAAGTTGTATTTCTGGGTCAAGTGTAAAAACGACACGACCACAAAATAACCTAGGAGAGCCTGGGTGGCTCAGTTGGTTAAGTGTCCATCTTTGGCTCAGGTCATGATCTCACAGTTCATGGGTTTGAGCCCTGCATCAGGCTCTGTGCTGACAGCTAGCTCAGAGCCTGGAGCCTGTCTTCAGATTCTGTGTCTCCCTCTCTCTCTGACCCTCCCCTGCTCACGCTGTCTCTCTTTCTCTCAAAAATAAATAAAACATTAAAAGTTTCTTCTCAGTATAATTAATAAACTTGTAATTTAAAACAAAAATAAATAAATAAATAAAACATTAAAAAATTTTAAAAAAACCCCAAAATAACCTAAAGTCCACTCTTTGAAGATATAAAGCCTATCACACTATTAAAGATGTAAACTAGCCCTTTGGGAGCAATAGATCTTTACATTCTGACATAGAATACCCAGAAACTCTGATGTATTTTCTCTTCATCAGACTTTGGTGTATAGCTGGTGTGGAAAAGATTTCATTTATGAATAATCTTTCATGTGTCCCATGCAAGAATCTTGAGGGAAATTGTGAGAGGAGCTAGACAAAGGTATGGTATCTAAAGGGAGTATAAAAGAGAAATATAACCTTGGGAGGGTAAACTAGGGATGATTACATCTACATTATTGGAGTTAAGTTCTAAGTTAAAATATTTGTATTCATTAATTTTTCACCATGGAGGTACTAGAAGTAATTGTAGTAGACTCTGGAGATACAAATAGAAGAGGGTACACCAACACTTCCTCTGCCCTCTAGGACATCAAAAGTTCTTATGTGGGGTCTACTTATTTCACTACTGTATTAGTCAGGGATCATCTGGTTGCAAGATACAGAAATGCATTCAAGTCTCTTAGGCAAAGAGGATTAGTAGGATTAGAGTCCTGAAAATGGGAATATCTAAATATCTCTCTTCCTGACTACTCTTTTGCTTACAGAGGACTTCTAATTGCTTTCCTGATAATAGAGCCTTAGCTTTTAAAACAAGAACTTTATAGTTATAATACCTGCTGCTGACTTAGTCTGTTTGGACCCAAATCCAAATCAATGAGAAAGAGACTCTGATTCACACAGTTCAGGTCAGATATTGATTCCTGAAGTCAACAAATATTTTTAAGCACCTGCTATGTGCTAGGCACTCTTCAAGAACTTGGAGATCCATAGTGGACAACATTGATAACCTCATGTGCTTACATTTAGGGTCAGAATGGTGTAGAGTGCAGCACAGATAATAAAGACTTAATTTTATAATAGATGCTCAAGGATGATAAGTGTTAGAAAGATCTGATAAAACATCTCTGAGGAGTTGGGAGTTGAGCAGGAGCACTAAGAAAGCAAGAGAACAGGCCATGAGAATATGTGGGAGATGAGCCTTTTAGGTAAAGGACCAGCAAGTGCAAAAGCCTGGTCATGGGTTCAGCAAGAAGACCCTGAGAGTGAAACACAACAGGCAAGAGAAGAGTGGCCTGCAAAGAAGTCCAAGGTGGAATCAGGACACAGCCACACAGACTGTGCTAAATTCTTGGGCAGCTATTAGAGGGATTTGAGCAGGACAGAGTCAAGACCCAACCTTTATTGTACAATGAAGTTTACCCAAAGTCATCCAGCCAGCAAGTGGCAAACCCAGGATTCAAGCCCAAGCAATCTGGTATCAGAGTCCAAGCTCTTAACCATTTGATTCCCTCTCACTATGAGGCAGAGTCTCCTAATAGGGTTTTCAAGAAAGTTTCCAGACACTCTGAGAGTTCATCCATTCTTCCAAATATATTGGGCTTGTGTTCTACAGACAATGATAGAAAACATAGCAGTTGGGGCCTATTTTATAGTCAAAAGGCACATGCATCTTTGCTATGACAACTTCATTTGGTTAATTCGCCATTGAAAGTCTTGGTTTCAGCTGTGAAGTATCTATAGTTCCATTCAAACAGGTTTGTCTCCAATCCCTACTACTCAGTCATCCTCCCTGTATCTTCTACAAACAGCATGTGGATTACCTTTGTTTAAGCAGAAGGCAGGGAAAAGTTACTTAACCAAGGTCACATATCAAGGTAGCAACTGTGCTGGCAACAGCATTTCAAAAATGGTTCAAGAAAGTCGACTGAAATTGGATATCTTCTCTAAGAATATTCCCCTTTCAGGGATCTCTAGAGTATTAAAAAAAAAAAAATAGAAGCCGCTTTCTTTAGAACTGAGTCACTTTCAAGGAGTATGTCCTTTGTTCGAGTGAATGTGTTTACATGATGCATGCTCAGCATAAAAGATTGCACAGTGTAGAAAGCAGAGCACACAAGAAACCCATTCTTTCCTTCAAATTGTAAGACACCTTGATGGACCATTTTCAACTGACAAGAAGCCTTAATTTACCAAAACTGCTCCTTCATGTCTATTTGTGTAAGGAAGATTCAGATAATGTGGCAACAGCTTTATTATAAATAACTCCAACCCTAAGTGCCATATAATGGCAACAGGGCATCCCAGACATATATGCAGCCCAATCTACTGCAGCAACAGGACTAAATGGTTAGAATTCATATTTAACTGGATTCATTCATTCATCGCATCGTATTGTTTAAGTACTTCCTATATTTCAGGCACTGTTCTAAGCCCTGGAGAAACAACTTGGGATGTCACAAAGCCCCTTCTCTAATGAAGCTTACATTGAATGGAGATAGACAAAGAATGAACAAGTCAATAGGTACCATATCAATTAGTGATAGGTGCTGTGAGGGAAAAAGCAAAGCAGTGCAAAGGTGAAAAACTGAGGGAAGACTGGGAGGGATTTTGTTTTTAATCAAGTTTGGTCATAGGAAGGCTCTCTGATTAGGTGACATTTGAACAGAGATCTGGTCAAGACTATGGCATGATCAGAGAAAACATTGCTTTTAGTTGCCATATTCTGCTAAACCAAGGAAGATGGGTACATTCCAAGAGTTGTTTCAATAATATTTTTAAAGAGAACATTAATCCTCAGCTAATTAAAATAGTCAACTCGCCAGAATTCCTCCTAACCCTATTTCCTAGGCATTGCAGTTATAGGAAAGCAGCAATATATACATTTGCATCCTTGATGATATATTCAGACACCACATGCTATAGTGGAAAAAGGATGATTTTCAAAATAATTGAAGAGACGGGGCTATGTAATTGGTTGGCTGTGCTTAGAATTCCAAGTCCATCTCTTCATGGTTTTGAGTCAGTTGGTTAGCCTACCCAAGTTCCACTTTACGGAAAAATGATCACAATACCTACCTTTCGAACTGGTGGTAAGGATTAAATCAGATGCCATATGTAATATCTGGGCACCTAGGAAATACCTAAGAACAGGTTAAAACATGTTAATTGTATTCCCCTCAAATCCTTAGACAATTACTAGTCTATGAAAAGTGTCATAGAGCAATGGGATCAATGTAATAAACATAAAATTTTATTTTATTTTCCCAGAAACAGCATTGTAAATTTCAGGATGTCCAGGAAGCCAGTGGCTAAACTGCACTGAAGATTTATTGAAATGATTACACTGTTTGTGTTAATCTTCTATCTGGACTATCTGTTTAAAATCTTTTATTTCAGCTAAATATCAGGTCAAGAGACAAAACTGAGAATGAGTACCATGTCTGGAATTTGATGCTGAGCCCTAACATTATAACAGCTAGTCAAGGATGCTAAGCAATACATTTGGATGCAACTTTTCATGGTCTGTAAGATTTTCCCTTGGTCTAGTGGGGGTGGGTCTGAGATGAGCATCCATGAATTCCCATGCAACATTATTACAACAGTTTTGGAAACCCAGTACATACTTCATTGAATTTCCCTAAAATAGAGTGGATGAGACCTGCTCAGTTCTATTTTAAACTCATTTGTGTATTATTCTTCTATTTTTTTTGCATATTTACAACATTAGGATTAGAAAAAAAAAGTCCTGTATCCTGTCTAGTACTTAGTGCTCTATGGTGGCTTCTTTATAATATATGAATGAGCTATTTTCTTATTTCTGTTAGTTATTTGAGGAGACTAGGAGTATAAGAGCTCCAGGGTGCTCATTATTCTGCTCTTTCTAAAATTGTTTTTAAGTTTTCCATGGACAAATCTAGCAAAGAGAGACTAAACTACTGTTGAATATCACCATGCTATCCTTATGCCAAAGCTTTTCTTCAGAGGTTCATACCATTTGTACAGATGTGCTGTCAGAATTTCTCAAAATGAAAAGACAATATCTTGCTTCATTATAAGCCTACTTTTTAAAATGGGTGCAGATTCTACTTGAGATTATGTTCATACCTGGAATGAACCCCACTGACTTGACATCTGAGAATTTTCTCTAAGCCTTGGAGCAGATTCAGTCAATTCATGGAAGAACTAGCGCACTGAATATTTGTCCACTATTTCAGAGGCCCTTGTATGCTTACTAGCCCTGCCATAAGTGGACTTGACAGCTTTAATTTCCGTACCAAGTGTGAAGTCAATGGAAGATTTGAACCTGGTTAGATGGGCATTCTGATAAAGTGATAATAAATCTATATGAAGAAGTCTTTTGCTGAAGTAAGTGTCACTTTTAAATAATAATTTGTACCTCAATGAAGTTTACACAACACTTTCAAGGATATTAGCTTCTATAATCATTTCAAGTCATTGTAGAGGAAATTACTGTGTTCATTTTACAGATGAGAAAAACTAAGGCTTGAGAAGTTATGCAGTTTGCCCAAGATTATGTGGCTAATAAATAGCCTCTGGACCCACCTTCTCTTTCCCCCATGGTCATCCAGTTCCTATGCTCTATAGATATACTTATTCATCAGTGCATTACATAAGCTACCAACATTTTTAATACTATTTTACCTTATCACTAGACTCCTGACTTCCAGATAGTTGATAAGCCATGGACCCTCCAAAAATCTCTAAAGTCCATGAGAAGTAGATTTGCAGACAATAAAAAATACAGTGGAACACATGTAGTTCTAGGATTTAATGACAAAAAAGACCTTTAATTATCTCTTTAATTCCTTGTAAGATTTACCTCAAACACTACTCTTCAAAACCCATCCTGTTCATCCCAAGTAATAGTGGGATCCTGTAACATTTACCATCTAGACCTTTAGTCTACTTCTATCTACCTACTATTTGGATCCCTCAACACTTACTATTTAGATCACTCATTTAGTATTTCATGATGAATGCCTTGTGTACCTCATGTGTTACTGACTTGTATTATTATTATTATTATTATTATTGGGGTTGTGGTTGTTGTTATTGTTCTGAATTGCTTCTCAACTAGAGTCTAAGTTTATAGAAAGAAAGCAGAGTCACAACTTAAACTTTTTTCAATTCCTCAGATTTAAGGTTGCCTATTAAAATACTTATTAAAATTGAACCAGAAAGAAATATGTTGTTATAGTTATGATAATTGGTTAACATAACTGATTGTGTTGGGTAGTCATCTGATCCAGAAATGTCATAGAGATTTAAGCAGATTCATTCTGGAAAAACTTTTGTTTTCTTTTGAGATGGCCAGGGAGAGGAGAACCTGCTGGCTTATCCCTTCTCTTTTCTCTTGAACTGAACATGGACATATGGCCTGGTCCTATAACAGCCCTCATGTGACATGAGGCACTAAGCATGAGATTGAAAAGACAGCAAACAAAAATGGTAGGGCATAAAAATCAAAAGAAATATCCTGTGTCTTTGATGACATCAATGAGCAGTCACACCACAACCAGCACTCACCTCCCTGTAGTCTTACTAATGAGATGCTACATGTTTACACTGTTTATGCCATTTATAACTTTGACTACAAATATTCAAAGTTTCATACTGAAGTTGAACCACATATCAGTTTTTGAACTTCCAAATAGACAAAACAACTACCAAAAAGATACTTGAACGTTATTATTTGTCATTGTCCTTGAGAAAAACATTAGTTACTCAAGGGAAGCATAGCTTTTCATGAAACTTAGCTCTTCAAAAAAAAAAATGACTTCAGGAAGAATGCCAAAGAAAGACACTGAATTACATAGAAAAAATATTGAAATAATATCTCCACATTAAATGCAAGATTAAATTTTGTGTGTTTGTTTCCTATAGCACTTTTTAACATGTATCGAGGACATAATACCAAACCCTCAATTAGTGAAAACATAGAAGAGATTTTGCCATTTGTGACAATATGGATGTACCTAGACAGTATTATTCTAAATGAAATAAGTCAGGCAGAAAAAGATAAATATTGTATGATTTCACTTATATGAGGAATGTAAAAAACAAAACAAATAATAAACACACAAAAAGCAGAATCAGATCTATAAATACAGAGAACAAACTGATGGTTGCCAGAGGGGCAGGGGTGGTGAAGGGATGGGCAAAATGGGTGAAGGGGACTGGGAGATACACACTTCCAGTTATGGAAATGAGTAAGTCATGTGAATAAAAAGTCCAGCATAGAGAATATAGTCAATGGTATTATAATAGTGATGTAAGGTGACAGATGGATAGCCATACCCTTGGTAAGCATAGCATAATGTAAAAACTTGAACCACTATGTTGTACACCTGAAAGCTAACGTAACACTGTATGTAAAGTATATTAAAACAGCAAACAAAAAACCAATTCTAAATAACAAGGGAAAAAAGAGAGACATATAGGGCCTTATGGCCTTTAATAGTTCTTTTTTTTTTTGCCTTTGAAATCATAGAAACAATAAACAATATTTTTAATTTTTTCATCTAAGGAATTTTGACCCATCTACAATGTCATGTAATACAATGGAGGACAAAGCATTGTTCCCTATTTGATAATTTGAAGTTTCATAAGACAAAGTACTCTACTATGGAAACTTCCCAAAACACTGCTATGGAGAAAAGAGGTTTTAGGATCTAATCTGCTTCCCCAGTCTTCTTTGATTTCATTCATTAAATCATTGCTTAACTGTCTTTTTCCTGGTTAGGTGGTCTGAAGTTCATTTAATTGGGTCTTAGTCTATCAGACAAACCCAGCTGGCCCATTGCTGAATTAGGGAGAGAGGAAATACTGACTCACCCATTTGAGCAGAAAGTAGCGTGGGCAGAGAGGGTCAACCTTACACATCTTTTATTGCAAAATCCAAATCTCTTGAGACTGGATGAGTGGGAGAAAATGGATTATGCTTCTGAAGTAGAAACTATCTAGGAGGACAGGATAACAGGCCTTTGGTACAAAAACGAATGAGCCTGCCTTCGACATTGGCCACCACTTGACAATTTTGCTATCTGTGCAACAATTGGGAGTTTCTAAGCCTTAAGAATCTGCAGTCATTAATACAAAACTGGAACTAAGCTTAGCTTTGGTGTTTTGTCTTGAGAACAGAATTGGCCCTGTGATCCATAAGTGACTCATTGAGGAAATACTTGGGCATACCGCACAATATGAGGGTAATATTTTAACAACAGACAAACAAGTATTACATGGGGAAGAATCATAAATGAAAGGAAAATAAATTAAGGAATCAAGAACCAGAGGGAGGCTCACAGCAAGGGGCAGATACCATTACCCTGGAAGTGAAACGCCAGCACTTTGGAAACAAAACATATGTGCTGGAATCATCAATGAAGTTGAAATGAGACTTAAGAAATACCCACACCAGTTTGCCTTCACTTCCTTTTGTGCTTGCTGCATGCCAAATAGTTGAATATAAAGTGTCTTAATGGATGTAAGAGCATTTTACAAATTAAGTGCTCTGAAAATATAAGCTATTATCATCATTATTGGGAAAGAGGAGACCACCATGTTACTCAGATGATGATGATGTCTAATAGCCAAATAGTTTTCCCAGAAGGAAGCCATGAAATTCTAAACAAAATTAAAACACACACAGACACACACACAATTTTTCAGTGTTTGGTCTTGAACTGGGTTATAGCTTGCTACCAGGAAGAAACCCTTTTCAACACTCAGGGCATTGTGAATTGATTTAACCAGGAAGAAAAATGTACTTTTCTGCACTATTTTAGAGTAGCAGAAAGAAGCTGTGCATTGGCCTATAGTACCTACTTCGGGGTTGGCAAAGAAGCCAAGTATTGCCCTTTTCCCTCCCACCCTGTGTGGCAGACATTAATAATCCATCACAGCACTCTGCTAGTCTCATCAGCAGCCTTCGAATTCTTGTCCACACAGTCCTCCAGGAAGTTACTATCAACTAAAAGGTACTCTAAGCTGAAAAGCCAATTGCTGCTGTCTTGGCCCTAGATGTGTTAGAGTGCTATTTTAGGTCTCTGCCCGGCCTGACTGGCAGAGTGGCTCCAACTCTGTGGCTCACATTAAGTAAAGATATCCACTTAAGGAATAACAATTATGTCAGTGATAAAAAACATCAAGAGCAACAATAATGATAATAATAATACCTGTCGTTTAGCTAGCCCTTATTATATTCCAGGAACTGATTGAAGCACCTTACATCCTCTTATGACCTCCATTTTACAGATGGTAAAACTGAGCATAAGTTAATAATTTGTCCAGACTCGCAGATTTAAACCCAGTTCTCTGACTCCAGAGCCCACACTGTCAACCACATAGTGAACAGAACTTGAGGGACAGCCAGGGGCTTTATAACATGGTAAATTATCTGTAGCTATACCAGAGCCTCTGTTAACTGGAGAAGGAATTCTGCCCCTCCTTTTTTTGGGGAAAAGATGGTAGCTCCGTCTACCTCCTGAGAAGTGACATTTGCTGAAGTGTGATGTTACTCTAGACAGCACAGAGAGAAATCCAGTCATCTCAGACTTCAAAGTATTCATTTAAACTCAGCAAAGTTCTCACCGCTTATACAAAACGGTTTTTGTGGGAAACGAAGATGTCATCTCTATTTCACATGTATGGTTATCCTCCACTGGACTCCAGCCCTAGGGCTTGGCCAGTTATCACAAAATAGGAGCGAGTGCTGACCTCAGAGCAAAACATATTCAAACACAGTGGGAAAACCAATCAGATTTTGTGGAGTTTCAAGAGCTATTTTAGTAAGTATCCTTTTAGAAAACGAGAGTTTTATTCAGATACTAGATAATATTCCAGTCTTGATCACATCCAGGACACGACTTGAATTTTGTTTTTCCGGAAGTATCATTTATGGACATGGGAACACAGCCAGGGGAAGAAATACACAAAGTTTTGAAGCTTTCCAAGTGTTGCTTGTGGTGAATAAAGGCAAAATTAAGATAACCATCTTCAAAGTGATGATACATCCTATTTTATCACTAAAACCCAACGTCTTTAGATTTCCTGCTATTAAACAAAAGTTACTGAAAATGTGATAAGACAGGACACAGAGAATAATCAATTATTGAATCATTCTCTTATCTATGACTCTTAGAAGGACTAGGTGAACTTCTTCTGATGGAGGGGACCTGTGGTCTTCTTCCCCCATCGACCTCCTTCACACTTTAACATCCCCATGAATCCTTTGCTAATCCCTTTTTTCTATCTCTGCTTTAAAGTTCCCATCAAAAGTTACCTTCCCTGAGTCCCTTACTCTTTGCTAAAAGCTCAATAGATTAAATCTGGCCAAAAATATTAATCCAGATTTAATTATCTTGATATTTCTAGCAGCATGTCTGGGCTGATGGGAATATGAACTGGAGTAGGTGATTCTCACCTAAAACTCAAACTATTTAGGCAGCCCTCTGATTACAAATAGGGACAGCTGTTATGCTAAGTTGAGGTGGATTCGGGTCTTCCAAGCTATCCCTTTCTAATCCTGAATTTCATATATGCAAAAAGGAACGTCTCTCTAACTATCCTACACCTTCGACTGGAAATGATGCAGACAGCTAATAAGCTAGAAGCAAAGGTCATCTCCAAACCCCTGCGAACCCCAAGGAGAGGACGGCTTCTGTGTTTTATGCTACAGTGTGGAAAGCCACAGTCCCCTCCAGGCAGGGAACATCTGTGACTGGAGTGGCAGTTGAGCCATTGAGAGGAACAATTACAAGGCCCTGCTGACGTCAATTCTTGGAAAAGAGCTTTGCCTGTTTTAAAAAATTGCTGCCCATTGTGTTAAGCAAAATCACTTAAAATAATCAAGGTTATCTATATGTAGAATAATAGCCAGGGTGCTTATATTTTCTGTTCCTGCTTCACAAGTACATGAATGCAGCAAGATAACCAGAGTTGCTGTGCTCATAGAAGTTACTTTTTCTCTGCTCTTCTCCTTGACTACTGTTTCTTGTCTTTGAGGCCAACTGTATATATACTGACCTGCCTTTGGATTCCACTGTTGCTTCTATTCAATGTGTGACCTTTTGTCAAGTTCTTTAATCACTGTCTTCCAAGAAACTTTTTTACACTCGTGTGATAATGTTTCAGTTCTGCCTGCTTTTATGTTTCACAATTTATTATTATTTTTATGAGTAGTATTTCTTCATTTATAGCAGAAGAAATGCTAAGTAGAAATTTGTGTTCTGGTTTCTCTAAGATTTCAATTTACATCCAATAAATAATGGACTTTGTTTATGTATGTTTCTATGTGTTTTAAGACACATAGAGATTCATACAAACTTTGTTGGTACTCCATAAAGATCTGAGTAAAATTTTAAGATATTCATGGATATCTACTCAGGAAGTGATTATTAGGCAACAAAAATGAGAAAGAAGTGGGGAATGGGTTAACAGTAGAAGGAAGACTGTGTTTTTTTGTTTGTTTTTTTACCAAACAAAACTAAATTCAATTTTCTTCATCTATATCTATAACCAAATATGTTAAGGACTTGTGTTCTTTGTGGAAATACTAACATACCAGCTAAAGAACGTTTGTACAGTACTGTTTTAAACTAACAGTACAGGTGTTATTTTTGTTACCAGTGGAGAAACTCAATCGCCAATAATAAACTGTCATGTCTTCAGTACTTACTATGTGCCAGGTGATATACTAAGCATTTTATGCACATGTGACAAAACTATCAAGTAGGCCCTGCTACTGATCTCATTTTACAGATGAGGTAACATCCCAGGCAGGAAGGCAGGGTGGAGCTAGGATTCAAAATCAGGCATTTGGAGTCTTCACCCAATGCTCTTAACTACTAAGCATGGATACTTCCTAGGTAGTCTGTAACACCTCTTCCGCAGTTCAAGTCAGCTGGCCTGCTTTCAGATCCCATGGTCTCTTATTAAATTATGACTTCTGTCAAGTTACTTAATCATTCTTTTCCTAAAAAGTTTTTTACACGCATGTGATATTGTTTCAGTTCTGTCTGCTATTATGTTTCCCAATTTATTATTTTTGTGTTATTTCTTCATTTAAATCTAAAATAATGCTATCATGTGTATTTTTTAAAATTAACATCCAATAAAACTGACTTTGCTTTTGATGTACAGTTCTATGCATTTTAACACACATATAATAGATTCATGTTAAACTTCACCACAAACAGGTTACAGAAAAGCCCATCGCCATCAAAATCCCCGTGCTGCCCCCTTTATAGTAAATCCTCCTCCTACTCTCTTCCTCCCCTGGCAGTTAATCTTTTCTCCATAATCTTAGTTTTTTGTTTTTTCTAGAGTGTCATTAATTGAAATCATACAGTATAAAGCCTTTTGAGACTCTATTTCACTCAGCATGAAACCTTTGATATTCAACCATATTGTTGCATGTATCATTAACTTATTCATTTTCATTGTTGAATGGTATTTCATTGGATCACAATTTGTTCATCCATCAACTTGTTGAAGGACATTTGGGTGGTTTCCAGTTTGGGGCAATTAACATCATTCCCACCCTCATTCCTGGTATTCTGGATCCTTCTCTGCACTTGATGTTGTTCATTATTTTTTTGATTATAGCTTTTATTAATCTTTTAAATAGAATAGTTCACCAAGTGAACCCATTCCTCTGAAGCATAACATGAAAAAGATTGCCAAATATGTCTGTATAGAAGCCTTGGATTTATATCAGCATCTCTATCAGCTGAGACAACTCAGCAGCGATTTGTATGAGTTGCACTCAACATCACATACCTCATTATTGACATGTGCGTGTGTCAATATATTTTGTCAGCCATTTTAATAGTGGTAATGGTATCTCCTCATGGCTTTCATTTCCATTACCCAAATGGTTAATGGTGTAAAGCACTGTTCCCGTCCTCACATTCCATCTGCATATCATCTCTGCTGAAGTATAATTCAAATCCTTTGCCCATTAAAAAAAAGCTTTTTAATGTTTTCATTTATTTTTGAGAAAGAGAGAGAGAGAGAGAGCACAAGCAGGGGAGTGGCAGAGAGAGAAGGAGGAATAGAATATGAAACAGGCTTCAGACTCTGAGCTGTCGGCACAGGAGCTCGAACATGTGAACTGTAAGATCATGACTTGAGCCAAAGTCGGATGCTTAACTGACTGAGTCACCCCACCTTTGCCTAATTTTTAATTGAATAGTTTATTTTCTTACTGTTGAGCTTTGAGAAATCTTTATATATTCTGGATATAAGTCCTTTGTCATACATGTGACTTGTAAATATTTATCCAAGTATAGAGCTTGGCTTTTCATTTTCTTAACAGTATCTTTCACAGAGCAAAAGTTTTTAATGTTGACAATATCCAGTTGATTCTTTTTTTCTTTTTATGGATCATGCTTTTTGTGTTAAATTTAAAATGTTTTGCCTAAAGCCATGAAGAAATTTTCCTATGTTTCCTTTAGAAAGTTTTATAGATGTACGTTTATCATCAATGTTGAATATCGGTATAGGCCACGGCATTTATGACAATGCTTCGGAATATCCAATAGTTGCATCACCATTTGTTGCATTTTCTTTGTTGAATTACATTTCCATTTTGGTCAAATGTCCATTGACCATAATTATGTGCATCTTTTTTTGAATTCTTATTCTGTTCACTGACCTATATGTCTATTCACATATCTTGATTACTGTAGTTTTATAATGTCTTAAAAATGGGAAGTTTGAGGCCTCCAACTTTGTTCTTCTTTTTCAAAATTGCTTTAGCTAATCTAGTTCCTTTCTTTTTCCATATAAATGTTAGAATCAGCTTTTCTGTATTTATAAAAAAAATCCAGTTGTGATTTCACTAAGTTTGTAGGTCAATTTGGGGAGAATTGACTTCTTAACTCTACCAGAGCCTTCTAACTCACTGAGAACAGTCCAAGAAAACACAGTATGTCTCTCTCTTTTACTTATGTCTTCTTTGATTTTGTAGATGTAAGCCTGCACAGAATTTTTAGATTTATAATATTTCATTTGGCAATCTATGGAAATTGTTGTTACTTTGTTTACTTCTGTTTCAGTTTCTGTGTTGTGGGCATATATGAATCTGATTGATTTTTATGTGCTGACTTTCTATCATGCAATAAATTATAGAAAGTTTTATGTAGATTCCATGTCATTTTTTATATAGATAATTCTCTGCATGGGCAATATTATCTGTGAATAAGGATGTTTTATTTCTTTCCTTTCCAATCTGTATGTATTTTATTTACCTTTATTTCCTGCTTTGCATTGCCTTGAACCTTCAGTATAATAAATAGGATTGGTAAGAGTAGAATCCTTGTTTTGTTCCCAGTTTGGAGGGCTAGGATTCAATCTCTCATCATTAAGTATGGGATGTTAGCTTTAGGATCATTGTAGATGCCCTCTGTTAGGTTTAAAAAGTTTCCTTCTATTCTTAGTTTGCTGATTGTTTTTGTCATGAATGGATGTCAAATTTTTTGAAGTTATTTTTTTTCTGCATCAATTTATATGATTATGTTGCCTTTTCTTTTCTGGTCTAGTAATATAGATGACATACAGTCAATGCTTTTATTTTTTATTAAATTAAAAAAATTGTGGTAAAATACAAATAACACACAAAATTTACCATTTTAAACCATTTTTAAGTGTGTAGCCTGGTGTCATTAAGTACCCATGACCACCATCAATCTCAAGAAGTTTCTTCATGTTTGCAATGCATTTATTTTTATATTCCCCCTTTACCAATCTTTCCGCCTCCTTCAGACCTTAATATCATTTACCTTCCATTAAATCATTTCCTTTAGTATTTCTTTTAGAGCATGTCTGCTTAAGACAAATTCTTTTTTTTTTCCCCTTCATTGAGAAATGTTATTTCACTTTCATTCTTGACAGTAGAATTGTCACCGAATAGGATATTTTCACTGGTTATAAATTTGGAATTGACCGTTTTTTTTCCTTTCAGCCCTTTAAAAAAATGCTGTGTCACTGTGGCACGGGGGGCACCCAGTTGGTTAAATATTGACTGTTGATTTTACCTCAGTCATGATCCCAGGGTGATGAGATCAAGTCCTGTCTTGGGCTCCAAGACGCTAAAGGTGGGACCTGCCTGAGATTCTTTCCTTCTCTCCCTCTGCCCCTCCCCCGCATTGTGCTCTCTCTCTAAAATAAATAAATAAATAAATAAATAAATCTATCTTAAAAAAAAGATAAAATATATCATTTGAACCACTAAATTCTGCATCTGAAACCAATTTTACCATGTATGTTAACTAACTAGAATTTAAAAAATTAAAATAAAAAATTAACCCCCGTAAAACAAAAGTTGGCATACCCAACAACAACAAAAATAAGATAAGATAAAATAAAATAATAAAATAAAATCTTGTATCACTTTCTTCTGGTCTTCATGGTTTCTGATGAGAAATCTGCCATAATTTGTATCCATATCCCTCTATATGAAATATATTGGTTTCCTCTGACTGATATCAAGATTTTTCTTTGTCTTTCATTTTCAGCCATTTCATTATGCTGTGTTTGAAGATGGACTTTATTGAGTTCATTCTGTTGGGAATTCACTAAACTTCTTAAATTAAAAAAATATGTCTTTTGTCAGATTTAGAATATTTTCAACCATTATTTCTTCAAATAGTTTTCCTACTCCATGCTCATTCTTCTCTTTTTCTGCGATTCTAATGATACAACTTTGATGTTAGTGCTTTTTGTATTTCCCACAATTCCCTGAGGTTCTGTTCATTTTTAAAATCTTTTTTCTTCTCTGTTGTTAATATTGCACTATTTACATTGATCTATTTTTCTTCTGCCATTTCTGATCTACTATTGAGTTCCTCAGTGATTTAGTTTAGTTTGAACATTTTATTTTCCTTTTTTAAAAATTTTTTAATATTTTATTTTTTGAGAGAGAGTGCATGCTCATGCATGCAAATGGGGGAGGGACAGAGAGATAGAGGGAAAGAGAGACTTACTCAGGCTCCACACCCAGCATGAGTCTGATGGTCGGGCTCAATCTCATGACCATGAGGTCATGACCTGAACCAAAATTAAGAGTTAGACTCTTAACTGATTGAGCCACCCAGGCACACCTGGTCATTTTATTTTTCACTTTTAAAATATCCATTTGGTTCTTCTTATATCTTCAATTTTTTTGCTGAGATGGTCTATCTTTCTATTTGTTTCAAGAGCATTTACCCTTCTTTCTTGAAGATAATCTGTGTCATCTCAGAGTTGACACCTGTTCATTGTGTTTTTCTGTTCATTAAGATTTCCCTGGTTTTCTTTCCCTCCAACCACACCCAAATAATTCTGGAGTGAGTCCTAGACATTTAGACTATTATGTTATGAAATTCTGAATCTTGCTTAAATCTTGAGGGAAATGACTTTTTATTCTAGCAGGTAATTGTCCAAGTAACATTCACGTTCCATGTTCTGACCTGCCTTCTATGGGCTGTGTTTCTAGAATCAGTTCAGTTTCAAAGTGTTTTCAGTGATATTCAATCCCACATGTGTACCGTCCAGTCTGGGGTCTGGGGAGTGGTCTGTGCTGTCATCCTGCCCTCTAATCTTATGGTATGCTCAGAGCCATATATGTGCATATCAACTGCAGGCCCAGCATCATATACAACGTTAGGGAATTACTCTTGATTTCCCTTCTCTCTGCAATCTCATCAACAAGACTCAGCCCACTGGGTCTTCCAGCTGGATAGTTGAGTCTTTATTTTTTCTGCTTAGCAGGGCATTTCTTGTGACTAGGGCCAAGCAATAGAAGGAGAGAGGAAAAAATAAAACAGCACTGCCCCTCCTTTAATGCCTGGGGTTTAAGATAGAAGAAGATGTGAGCAAAACCCAGAGTGTTCTCCACTCTCTCTGTTCCATAGGATCTCCTTTTCTCTGTCTCTGGAAATGAAAATCTAGATCTCTTCTTGACAGCAGCCAGGGTAACTTTCAGATTTTGGGCTGCATTCGAGCCCAGACTGTGTGATACAGGACTAAAAAACTGGTAAATGCCCCAGTTCAGGTTAGATTTCAGATTCAGGTCATATGCCTCAACTTATATGCTGCCATTTATTTTTTAGAGGCTTTACATAGCTGGGGTACCTGAGTGGCTCAGTTGGTTAAGCGTCCGACTTTCAGCTCATGCCATGATCTCACCTTTCATGAGTTACCCATTCATGAGTTGGAGCCCCACATTGGGCTCTGTGTTGACAGCTCAGAGTGTGGAGTCTGCTTCAGATTCTGTGTCTCCCTCTCTCTCTGCCCCTTGCCTGCTTGTGCTCTGTGTGTGTCTCTCTCTTTCAAAAATAAATGAGCATTAAAAAGAAAATCAAGGACTTCACATAGCTGTCTTATGCAATCAGTCCAGAATGTGTAGTTGCATTCAGTAGAAGACATGGGGAACAATGTGCTTATTTCTACCTTTCTTAGAGCCAAAGCCCTAAGTTCTTTTAAAATAATTTTCCAAAGTGCATTATTTTCATTTCATCTGGAGTGATTTCATGGCCTAATTGGTTTTTTTAATATAACTTATTGTCAAATTGGCTTACATACAACACCCAGTGCTCATCCCAACAAGTACCCTCCTTAATGCCCATCACCTACTTTCCCCTTTCCCCCACCCCCCATTCACCCTCAGTTTATTTTCTGTATTTAAGAGTCTCTTGCAGTATGCCTTCTTCCCTCTCTGTTGGTATCTATTTTTTCCCCTTTCCTTCCTCCATAGTCTTCTGTTTAGTTTCTTAAGATCCACATATGAGTGAAGACATGATATCTGTCCTCCTCTAACTTATTTGACTTGGCATAGTACCTTCCAGTTCTACCCACATTGCTAAAAATGGCATGATTTCATTCTTTCTCATTGCCAACTAGTATTCCATTGAATATACAAACCACGTCTTCTAATTGTTGATTACATTGTCTGTCCTTCATTTTCTTATAGGCTGTGAATGAAAATAGTCTTGGTGTCAATTCTTTCACATACTGCTGCATGGCCTTCAGTAAATTACTTATTTAAATTCTCTGTATCAGTACACTAATCTATAAGATAGGAACATAGGCCAGGAAGGGAGGAAGAGGAAAAGAGGAAGGGAGGAAGAGGGGTAGGAGGAAGGAGTAATCAATTAGAAGGCTATTGCAGTATTCCTGGGGAAAAAACCAGGAGTTTGAACCAGGATATAAGTGGTGATAATATAGAGAAACTCTTTGGCTTTCCTCCATCCCATATTCATAGTCTATTCATCCTAATGTTCAAGATGAATAAGAGGATGTGGTACAAAAAAAAGGAAAGAAAAAAAACCCCTACTGTTTCAGTTCTTTATTCTGCTGCCTCCAAAAAAAACCCTTGATTTATGTTAAATTTTAGTATGAGGAACTGAGTTTGTTTAGAAAAGAGAAGGCTCAAGGGTGGGGCTGAATGGGCCATGGATAGGAGAGTTGTCCTCAAAAGGCTAAGGAAACATGGTCTAAGGGAAGAAACACTGAATGTATGATATGTAAGCAGGCAGGCATAAGTAGAACTACAGGAAAGATGTTACAAGGAGTCAGTTTAGCTGAGTTCCAGGATGAATGTTATCATTATTAAAGCTGTCTCAAACTGGAATGGGCAGTTTGGGGCATGGGAGAGTAATGTCATCTGCAAGGTCCCTTTGCTATGTGAGATACCATCTTGGTTGTGAAAGGTGTCCAATCAGAGGACTTTTCATGTTTCTTCCAGGCTTAAGGATTATCATTAGCTCTTTATTTAATAGTGAGTGTATTTTATGATCAAGTTTTGGTTTTGGGGGGGTTAAAGACATGAAACTTGTGAAAGATAATAATGCTTCTGACAATAGGTAAAATTTGGTATTCCTCCTCCTTATACCATCTTTGTCTTCTTCATTTTGTTTATTCAGACAGAGTCATGGAAGCAGTGTAAGTCAGTGGCAACCATTTTACATGAAAAGTCATACTCTGTCTTTCACCCTCAAGTTTCTTTAAGTATAATTTGTTAAATGCTGGCACTTTTGTAGCAGGCCCTGCACTAAGTACTCTAGATGCATTATCTTATTATATTTCCTCAATATTTTGTGAAACTGTGCACAAGGAAAAACAAGGCTTGGATATGTAATAATTTTCTTGAGTTTACATGAGTATTACAGTAAGAATAATGGTCCCCCAAAGATGTCCACATCTTAACCCCTGGAAACTGTGAAGATGGTATCTCACATAGCAAAGGGACCTTGCAGATGTCATTACATCGTTAAAGATCCTGAGATGGGAAGATCATCTTGGATTGTCCAGATGGGAACAGTATAATTACACGAGTCCTTATAATAGTTCGAAGGTCAGAGTCAGAGAAAATGTGACTATGGAAGCAGAATCAGAGAAAGATTTAAAGACACTAAATGCTGACTTGGCATGCCTGACATGAGCTTAAAAAATTTAATTTTTCTAAATGGCTGAAAATAAAGAATATACCAGTCAAAAAAAAAAAAAAGAAAATAAGGAAATGGATATCTATGTTTTGTTTTCCTATTAAATGATGTGGCACATCATTAATATGTTAAGTCTTATGCTGATGGGGTAGAAAATAGTTTATTAACAAATTCCTGAGTATGATTGTGATATCTCCCAAATTTTTAATATGGAAAGACAAATAGTACAAAGAAAGCTAAGAAATGTTGACTAATGGGATTAGCCAATCTAATCTGAAGATAGACTAATTACTTGTCATGCTTAAATAAGATCTACATATTAAACATTAAAAAAAATAATAAAGACACTAAATGCTGACTTGGAAGATGGAAGAAGAGGCCATGACCCAAATAATTTAGGTGGTCTCTAGAAGTTGTTGAAGTCAAGAAAACAGACACTTCGGTAGAATATCCAGAAGGAACCACACCTGCCAACACCATTGAGACCCATTTTGGACTTCTGACTTCCAGAATTGTAGTATGCTGAATTTGTTTTGTTTTAGGTCACTAAGTTTGTGGTTATTTGTTATAGTAGTAATAGGAAACCTATATAACTAGGAAGGGCAGAGCCAAGATTTGAACTAAGTGGAAGGCATGAACTTCTGAGCATGTGCATCATAGAGTGTTTTGCTTTAATGCTGACCTTGGTTTTAGTGTCCTGTACACACAGACACATATAAGCCACACAGACTGCTAACATATTACAGATGGCATTCTTTCTGGATATTTCATAATCATGGAGACCATGAACAGGAGCGGGAAAGCATTGTTAACAGTTACATGTCATTCATGACTTAAATTCAGAATTAGGAATTTAATGGGACCATCAAAATTATCTCATCTCATCTCTGCTTCTGAGACTTGAACTTCCTCCACAATGAGCTTGTCCAGTGGTTGTCCAGCTGTACTTGCACACCTCCAGTGACTGGAATTGCACATCTCCTGTGGAAAGTCATGCCATCTTGGGGCTCATGGGTGCTCAGTCAGTTAGGCATCCGATTTTGGCTCAGGTCATTATCTCATGGTTTGTGGGTTCGAAGGCCATGCCAGGCTCTGTGCTGACAGCTCAGAGCCTGCAGCCTGCTTGGGATTTTGTGTCACCCTCTCTTTCAGCCCCTCCCCACTCATACTCTGTCTCTCTCTCTCTCAAAAATAAAAACACTAAAAAATTATTTTAAATTAAAAAAAATAAAAAGAAAGTCATGCCATCTTAAAGAAACTCAGTTAGAAATTTCTATTTCAAATTAACCAAAAACTCTCTTCCTTGTAACTGCCATCCATGAGTTCCAGTCCTCTTATTTGATGGCACATGGCATTTGTTTTTATTGATTCTGCATTGGGAGGAATGTTAAACTGGATAGCCTCAAATCAGCCTTTTAACTCTTAAGATTCAAGTCTGATCCTACCCTGGCTATTGATACCAGTCTTATAGGTTTGCTGCGAGGATTGGAGATAATGCCCATGAATTATTCAGCGTGCCAAGGGTCTTCATAAAAGATGATGATGATGAGAATGATGATGATGACAAGTCTCCAAAATCTGAAGACAGCTTTGTCATCTTTTGCTGTTTTAAATCACCAGCCTAAATCCTCCTTCCCAAATTCTAGTGCTTCAGATGCCCATGGATGTGAAATTGTGTCAAGCACTCTAACCCTCCTATCTTTTAAATATGCTCCAGTTTGACAATATCCCTCAAATTATGAGTCTAGACCTCAGCATGAAATAACCTCATTGTCTTGTGTGCTTTCTTAATACCTAGTTAGAGTAAGAGTAGCCACAATGAAGTGAATAGACCAGAGGACATTGTGTAGTTAAATAGGCTTGCACAGACTGTGGTAAGGGGGCTCAGGTGCTTAGGGAAGCCTACAGCAAGAGGAAGGCAGTTGTGATTTGGATCGTGAGGGGAGAGTAATTAAGAAGATCCAAATGGTGCAAAAAGTACAGAATAAGTAAGTGGTAAGGATTCAAAGACAAATATCACTTTCTTCAGTCTTGTCCTTGACATACAAGGCATACATGGACATGATACTTAGAGGTATCAAAGCAACAAAACTTTTACAAAATTTACTGGCAACAAAGAGGGGAGTTGAACCTTGCAATGGGAACATCTGTTTTCATAGATTTTCACTCATCTAAAACTAATTTAAAAGAACTTGGCTCACAACATGAACTACCTATTACACATTGTTCTGATTGGTCTGACCACCCCTTTTGATAACCAAGAATTTCTCCTTTTCCCCATTAGAACTCAATATGCACTCGAACATAGTCATTGACTCCAATCCCACACCAATCATACTTGAGACAGTACCTGACCTGGACAATGTTCAGTGAATCAAATCTTTTAGAGAGTCACAAATTGGATTTACTTTTTATTACGAATCACAATGAATCATATTCATTGCAAGCACCCAAATTCTGACTAATGAGCTTTTATCAAGGAGTTAATAGTCATAAAATGGACTTGCACCAATAGATTCGATATCCTTGATCAAACTTTCCCTCCTTTTGAATTAAGTGAAGAGAAAAATACCTACCCAGCTTTTTGTTCAACTTGTTTCTTCACCCATTATACAACTATAGTAATAATTTGTGATTGGCAAAATCAATAACCATGGTGACAATTATGAAAATAACCATTATGTTTATAACAATCCATAAATCTAGAAATAGGATAAACTATCTATACAAAAACATTCACAATGAAATTAACCGAATAGATTAAACTTAACTGAAATAAGGTTAATAGGGTTTATTTGTGGTAGGAAAAAGGCATCTGAGGCCTCAGAGTGAAACATTTTCAAGTCACTGGCCAAAAAAGTTAACAATTATTAAAATGAGACTGACAATTTGCCATATGCAATGCTCTTAATAGCTAAAATAGATATTCTGATCACAAATTATTCACCAGGACAAAGAATAAAAATTAAGCACTGAAGAAAGAGATTTAAGAGTAATCAATTCTACACTTTGAACAAATAATGTTCCAATGTTACCAAAAGCCTTTTTGTGCAAAATAGATAAATTGAAACTAAAATCCTAAATCTAAAACTGAGGATATTTCTCAGCAGCTTGCATATCCTGCCCCAATTGTAAAAAACTGCTAGAGCTATCAAAAAGCAGTGATTGAGTCTTCAGTATGTGCTAGGCCCTATGCTAAATGTTCTAGGGAATCCAAGAAATTTATCATTCAAGGAGGTTAGGAGCACCTAGCTGGCTGAATCAGTGATGAACTGGAACATATCATCTGTGCTACATGAGTGCAGGGATGAAACAAAATGTTGGCCAAGGATAGGTCAAGTGTCATTAGATAGGTCAATCAAAGTCAGGGTGCACCCAGGAGCAATGTCAGAATAAACTGAGGATATGAGTCAGGGTAACATCCATTACTCTATATACCAAACATGAATTGCTGGGCTGAATTGTGTCTCCGCCCCCAACTCCAAATTCATATGTTGAAGCCCTAACCCTCAATGGGATCAGATTTAGAGATGGGTCTTTGGGAGATAATTAAGTTTAGAGGAAGTCATGAGGGTGGGCCAACATGATGGAATATGAGAAAAGATGAGAGAGATTGCTCTTCCTTTTTCCCCATGAACACACAAGGAGGAGTCACTTGAGCACATGGAGGGATGGCAGCAGCCTACAAGCCAAGAGAAGAGGCTTCAGAATGAAACTTACCTTGCTGGCACCTTGATCTTGGACTTCCCAGATTGAAGAACTGTGAGAACAAAGTTTCTGTTGTTTAAGCCACTCAGTCTATGGTATTTTGTTATGACAGTCCAAACTGACTAAGACAATAATTAAATACCTACCATCTCCCAACACTTGCCCATCAGAGAAACAAAGATGAATGGAACACAGTCTCTGCCCCTCAAGTGAGGAGACCTGGAACAAGTAGTGATGGCCACGTGCTAACTGCCATAGCAGAGAGAGCTCCAGAGGGAAGCCCAGACCTGTCAAGATCGGGAAGTCTTCCTGAAAGGAGGGACATTTAAGTATGTTTCTGAAGAATGGGCAGGAGTTTTCCTAATCCTCAAGGGGTTCTAGTGAAATGAGAACATCAGGAGCAATGGGAATAATCTGTGCTGGAGCACAGTGAGGTGGAAGGGAAACATCAAGTACTGTATTTCACGGCTTCCAGGCCATTTTAATACCTCAGAGGTTGTGTTATATCTTACAATTGATGACAAGTTACAGTTTACTTGATAGCAGTTTTTCCCCCTCTTTCTTAGTGGAACATAGCATAATGATATGTTTTACAACCAACAGTGCATTAGATTTGGTGGAATGAAGTTCATTTTAGCTTGAGCACAAAGGCACGTACACAGGAGATAAGAAAAGCAGCAGGGCTCATATCTAAAAGGTTCTGCATTTTGTTCTCTAAGAAGTGGGGCTCCTTTGAGAAGTTTTAAGCAGATTTATGCACCAGAACATCTTTGAGGGAGAGGGACAGTTAGAGGGCTAATGACATAAACTGTCCTGGCCAGAATTAAGTGGCCTGACATAAAGGAGCAGTGATGGAAATAGAGAAGAGTTATTTAGAAGGTTGACTCAGTAAGGAACTGTGACCAACTGACCAGGCATGCGAATAAGGGATTAGGATGACTCCCAGGTTTCTGATTGGACAGCTTGAAGAATGGAGACCATCATCAAGATGGGCAATATGACCTAAAGAATGTGGCCACAGGGAGGAAGAGGAAGCATATGTGGGCATTGTGATGCCACAAGAAATACAGATGGAGGTGCAAAGTTGGTGTTAGAAATGGGGGCCTGAAGTCAGAAGAAAATTAGTGCAGAAGCTGCAGCTTTGAAGGTCACTTGTATAGTATAGGGATTTTAGCAGCAGCCATTGGCATAGTTGAGCTATTTCAGGAAGGGAATATCAAATGCACTGAATGAAAGATAAAGGGCTGATGATGAAACCTGGAGAAATCCAACATGAAAGAAGCAGATAGAAGAAAAGGTAATTTACCCCAACCTCTCCCTAAAACAGAAAATTCTACAGACAATACCAGTTCTGAGAAATTAACCCAGATGTCTCCCTGTTTACTTTATATCAGCTTGATTTTGCTTGCAATCTTTTCGTTTATGAATTACTGGTTCGGAACCACAGTTCTAGAGGAAGACGTGGGTAAAACCCAGAAAGAAACAAAAAAATTAAAGGAACTCTTAAAGGCAATATCAAAGAGTCAAGAAGGCAGCAAAATTCAGAGGTCAAGAACAGTTAAGAGGAAGATGCCAGAAATTATAAGAAAGGTGGCAAGATTCATGAAATTTGGATGCCTAATTTGTTTTGTTTTGTTTTTGTTTTTGTTTTTGGTTTGGTTTGGTTTGGTTTTTGAGAGAGAGAGAGAGAGAGAGAGAGGGAGTGGAGGGAGGGGAGGGGCAGAGAAAATCCCAGACAGGCTCCACACCTATTGCTGATCTCAACTGTGAGATCATAACCTGAGCCGAAATCAAGAGTTGAATGCTTAACCTACTGCACCACCCAAGCACCACAAAAAATAAGTTCTTTTCATCTAATTCCTCAAAAGGACCCCTGGGAGGTTGAAAGGAATCCTCATTTACTTGTTTTTCCTCCAGCAGCCACATCATTGAAAGGATAAATGAACTCAGCATCTTCAATGTCCTTCATTTTTGCTCATTCTCTTCAGTCTCCCAGGGGGTGTAATCTAATGGGAAGAATAAGGACTTTAGAACCAGCAAGGTCTGGGTTCAGATTTTGGCTGTGCTACATATTAGCTGCATGGCCTTGGGGGAAATTATGTAATCACTTCAAGTCTCCGTGTTCCAATCAGTAAAACAAGTAAACCTACTTCTCATGATTATTGTACAAAATGGGTTACCTGATATTAAAGGAGCATTACCATTGATATTTGAAGTCCATTCCAATGATCTTTAGAGCCAACGTCCAAGTCCAAGGAACCTACCCTCTTACTATCACTTCCCCACATATCAATCCCATCCTTCTCTAATGCTGTTTTTAAGAAAGAGACTATTTTAAACTGTGGGAGGTGAAACATCCAAACTCCCACCCTTCCTCTCAAGGGATTTATAGCCAATTACAAGATAAAATACATAACATTAAAAATAACAAACAAAGCTATATTTATCTATATATTCACAAGCATGTAAATGTATCGAAAAATGCATGGAAAGACACATCAGATTGGTAACAGTAATTATTTTGGAGTAAAATGTGGATTGGGAGAGTCCACCATACAGTCCGAATTGTACACAATGACACTGGATTTAAGAGTTAAATAAAACAAGAGGGCCAGAAAGAAAGATAACTAGTTATTAACGTAGCAGCATAAAGAAAAGAGGGGTCCCTTTAGCCAATGCCCAGGGCACTACTGGCTACGACAGCAGCAGGAAAAAGGGCAGACAGGTGGGACACTACAAATCAGTCTAGCAGACAACGAAGATGGCAGTGTACCCAAAACAGACCTTCAGAGTAGACTCCAAGTGGGAGATAAGCTTGGGGTACTGAACTGATGCCACATATTAGAAGGAGTTGAATATTTTAACCAGGCTAAAATATTTGGAGTTTTAGTCCCCAAACAAGCACATGCCAGACCATCATAAAGCCTTCAGGCTCTCTCTCCCACTGCATAATTAATACTGAATTCCAATCAGCTCTTAGACAACTGCAGGTACACCATCATGGCTAGATGTAAGAAGAGAAGCCCAGCCTCAGCATGTTGTCAATGTGAATCCACAGGCACTGGGGAGCCATTGAAGATCCTTGAGCAATGGAAAAAATGTTAAGAGTATCTGTCTACAGAAACAAGGTGCTATGATGGGGGCATTGTCACCTGATAATTACATCTTTGTTTAACGTTTATCTTTTTAATGTTAACAGTTGCCATGCCCTGAAGGATTGTCATTATTTATTTATTTATTTATTTATTTATATTTATTTTTGCTCTTCTCATCACCCACTGTTCTGTCTGTAGTGAGCATAGCAGTCATGAGAGTTGGAGTAAAAGCACGGACTAGAGGGGCACCTGGGTGGCTCAGTCAGTTAAGCATCTGACTACAGCTCAGGTCATAATCTCATCGTATATGAGTTCAAGCCCCACATCAGGCTCTGTGCTGACAGCTCGAAGCCTGGAACTGCTTGGGATTCTGTGTCTCCCCTGCTTGCTCTCTATATCTTTTTCTCAAAAATAAACATTTAAAAAAAAAAAGCATAGACTGGAGTGAGCTCTAGGGTCAGTGCCTCCTGGACCAACTAAGCTGTGCTGTTTAATTTGCATTTGAGAGAGGAGACATGATTCTGTTTTCTGAAGATGAGGATAGGTAACCAAGAATCCTAGACTCAATGTGAATGATCTGCAAAAATTCACATCCCCCTTCTTGGTGTATAAAATGCGTTGTGTGTAAAATGCCTGCGTGGAATATTCCTTTTATTGCTTCTGTAAATGAAGCTATATTCTTACTGACTCAAATAGTTTATATTACTGAGAGTTGAAATCTGAGTTTCCAGTTTTGAAACTCAGTTTTCTCAGGAGTCGGAGAGTTTTCTACCCGCAAGCTTGTCAAGCACATTTTTTCTGGGCCTGAATGCAAGCGTCGGATGGTGCCTGACAGGATCTCAGATTGGCTCACCACTGAACAGGACCACATTTAATCCCTGCAAGGGCACCAGATGTTATGGGTGGATTTCCTACATTACAAGAAGGGTCAACTAGAGGAAAAACAAACAAGAAACAACACACACACACACACACACACACACACACACACACACAAACCCTGACATGGACCAGCTCCAAGAAGGAAACTTAAATGACATGTGTACTGTTAGAGACTGACTTATTTAAGTGTTTGAAATTTCCCTCAAACCTCCAAGACTTCTCTTCATTTTATGTTAATTTTTATCGTACTTACCTATCTGCCAGATGCTGTCCTCAGAATTTTAGGTCTACTGATCCATCCATCCATCTATAGACATATAAATATCTCTATAATCTTATAGGGTAAGTACTATTATTTTCCATATTTTGAAAATGGGGAAACTGAGGCACAGAGGATCTAGTAACATGCCCAAGGTCACACAGACTGGTTAGGGTCAAAGCTGTCATTTGAACCCTGGCAGTCTGACTCCCAGGTCCATGGCCTTGGCCACTATGCCATGATGCTGTTTGAATTTATTACAGTGAGAAGTTATATGCATTTGGGGGTCGCTTCATCTTTATCCATAGCTATTTCCCTTCAAGGTGAGAGTCTCTTTCTTCATCATTAATATAGTTCTTTTCAGCTCCCTCAGTAATCCCCTCACCTGCCTCCTCAGAGGCTCTGAGGCTCCCTCTTCCTAGAGAGTCCTTCCCCCACACATGTATTCAGATGAACTCCCTTCTTAAAAAGCAAAACCGGTTAGGTGTACTTGCACTCTCACCCCCTGCCTTCCCTGCCTTCGCCCCAGTCTCTTCAGAATGCCTATCAGAATTATTTGTCACGGACACCTGAGCACTGTATGGTCAGGTTTCTGTTTCAAGGCTCTATCACAACCACCGTCTCAGGAGCCACCTAAGGCTTCGTGGTCACCACCATCTGGTGGCTTTCTCACGGCTTTGTTCTGCCAAATGTCTGTGTTGCTTTTGACTCCATGGATCATGCCTTCCTTCGAAGTCCTGGCTCCCTTGAGGGCTGCGACGTGGCACTTCTTGCTTGTGCTCCCTTGCTTCCTGCGAACCTGGCACTTCTGGTCCCCTTGCTCCCTCCTCCTGGTCCTGTGCCTGCTTCTCTTGAGTGCATCCACACCCACAACTTGAATTATGACCTCCCTCTGCATCTCTGTTTCTAGTCCAAGTCCCTCTGACATCAGGGCCTGCATTTCCAACTCCATCTGGAGGCTCAAAATGTCGCAAAATAAACCCCGGCATATCCTCCAGAACTCTTGTTTCACGTCGTAAGGCCTCACTGTCAATTAAACACCTCATGGATCAATGCAGTTTTAATTCTGCCTGCAAGAACTATCAGTTAAAGTGGTGACTCATTGTTCATAGTCCAGTGAATGTAAAAAAAAATGAACAGCAAATCTAACGTGTAAACATGAATCAGATGCAGAAGGAAAGTACAGTTCATATTTTATGTCAACTGTATAATGACTAACCAGGACACACTTTCATGTATTGCTGATGTATTCATTCCTTTCCCTCTTGATGTTTTGGAAAGAGTGATCATATTTTACCCTATTCTGTGATTTCCACAGTCTCCTTAGAATTGTCCCTCGCGGGTCCACCAGGATTTCTGCAAAGGAGATTTTCAGGGTGCCTTCTTTTCAAACAACACATTTGAGACTGTTTTCTCTTCTTTGATTAAGAACATGTACAATGGGGGCACCTGGGTGGCTCAGTCGGTTGAGTGTCTAACTCGATTTCAGCTCAGGTCATGATCTCAGGCCCATGGGATGGAGTCATGGACCCTGCCTAAGATTCTCTCTCTCTCTGTCTCCCTCCACCCCTGCCCCACTCACCCTCTCCCAAATGAATAAACAAACAAACAAATAAATAAATGATCATGGACAATGGGTCAGAACTTTTACTTTAAAATTCGAGCTTAGCAACAAATCTGCGAAAACTGGAATCCATTAGGAATTGTCTCTTAGCACAACCAAAAGCCACAGAATAGAATTGAAAAGAGATCTTTTGGCAAAAGAAACTCATTCAAAGAAAAAATAATCTTTCTTTCAAAGATCTCCAAGAATGGACATTATACATCCTTCCTTGGTAACTTATTCATCAATTAAACAATGATTGCAGACTCTCGCAACTAAAAGCAACAGGCTCATATTGCCTGCAGAGGTGTTCAAGTGTTCTGGCCACACGTGGAAGGGATCTGTTTCCGAACCATCAGCCAAGTTGGAACTCTCAGGCTCTCCCTGATTAGAGAATGAATAGGTTCCCCTGGGCGAGTTCTAAGGAAGCTCTGACTCCCCACCAAGGGAGGATGCCATCCCAAGGGCAGGGTGAATCCTAGGTCCTGGCACCTCATGAGCTCACCAGCCAGCACACACACGAGGGGTAGAGCAGGAAGGGCCAGAGGAGTCATTCAGATGGTCACTCGCTCTACTGAGGGGTGCTGGCACCACAGGAACACTAAAGAGCTTTGTAAGCCACTGGATGGGGACCCTGGTCAGTAAACAGAGACCGTCTCAAGTGGGCAGGCTCTAATTAACTGTTTAATATTCCCCCTCATGCTGTCCTTCTGTGGCTCAGACTCTCAGAAACTTGTCCCAGGGCTTCCTCCTCAGGGGAAAGAAGCAGACAATACACAGGCCTGCTCATATTGCCGCTTTCTGAGTTTCCATGTGGCTTTTCTGACCACACTGCTCTTACTGGAAGATGGAGCCTTGGCCAGGGAAGCCAGTAATCAAGTTTGCCTAGCACCTTGATCAAGATCTTTATCCCTTTTGGGCATTATCTGACGTAGTTCTTGACTATCCTTAATTTTGTGTTTAAAAGTGTAAATCGTTCCACTTCCCCTGCCCTCAGATGTATTTAACTGTTTTTCTCCCACTTAACTGTGATTTCTTCCCATACCCCCAAAGATTGCGCCCCCGAAGAACACTGCACACCGGTAAGCACCTTGCCCATAGTGGGCACTTAACAGACACTTTTTAAATGAAGAAGCTGATAATACCATCTGTTGTGTTCACACTCAATTCTGCTTTCTTAGCAAGGGTCAAATCCATCCCTCCTCTCTCACAGGGAGGGCTTGTGTTCTAAATCTCTGCAAGTCAGAAGACAGATTCTCGCTTTCTTTTCTTTGCTTCCCTCTTCCCTTTTCTTCCCTTCCCTTCCCTTCCTTTCCCTCCCCTTCCCTCCCCTCCCCTCCCCTCCCTTCCCCTTTCCTTCTTTTCCATTTTCCAATTCAACATTGTGAAAACTCAATCTGGAAGATGATAGGCCCTTTGCTAGACTCTGCTCATCTTCCAGAATTGCCTGCAGGGAACAGAGGTGTGCACAGCCTCCAGAGGCCCAGAGTGCAGCATTCTCTCCAGGAAGAGGTTGAGTCTGTTTGATGGTTCAGTACTCACCCTTCAGAGATCTGGCTTTACCTCCTCATACACAGATATATGTCCTATCTTCCTCAGCAGGCCATCAGCTGGAGCACAGGGGAAGGCCACAAGAAGCAGGTAATCAAAATAACTAACAAATAGGAGCGCCTGTGTGGCCCAGTTGATTTGGCATCCAATTTTGGCTCAGGTTATGATCTTCTAGTGCACGGGTTTGAGCCCCATGTCGGGCTCTGTCTTGGCAGTGTGGAGCCTATTTGTGATTCTCTCTCCTCTCTCTCTCTCTCTACCCCTCCACAACTTGTGCTCTTTCTCAAAATAAATAAACTTAAAGAAACCAGCTAACAATCTGAGATGGAATTTCCTGTGACCCATGGTATGAAGTTGCAGGGCAGGAATGGCCACTGCCTGGGGTCATCCTCGGAGACCAGATTCGAAGTCTGGCCACTGCCAAGACTCCCACCAGATCTCGGACTCCCAGTCTGTCACCAACCAGTGGTGTGACCTTGGATAAATAATCGAACCTCTCTGGGTGTATTTCTTCTATGACATGGGCATAAGTGTAATTTTGCCACTACTACATAGACATTTATGTTCCCTTGTCTGTGTTTCATTTTCTGGGAAATCTGAAATGACACAGCAACAGAGCCTGGTGTGAATAAAGCACCAGAAGTCTAGAGAAGGAAAATGATTTGCCTGGATCTACACAACTTTTTCCAGAACCTTGTCCAACCTGAGCCCTAGGCTTCGACTATTCTGCTCTGAGGATCCTGGACTCCCGGCTGCTTCCACTGCTCCCGAGTGCAGGTAAGGACACCTGGAAGCCAACGAAGTGCTAGGTGTAATGTGTTGTTATTATATTTACAATCAGCATAAGGATTGTTGTGGGTTCGTGCCCTGTAATATTATGGCTGGTTTATATGCCCTTACCTTAGTTCTTTAAAAACAGAAATGACGGGGCACCTGGGTGGCTCAGTCGGTTAAGCCTCCAACTTCGGCTCAGGTCAGATCTCATGTTCGTGGGTTCGAGCCCCGTGTCAGGCTCTGTGCTGACAGCTAGCTCAGAGCCTGGAGCCTGCTTCCAGTTCTGTGTCTCCTTCTCTCTCTGCTCCTCCCCCTCTCATGCTCTGTCTCTCTCTGTATCAAAAATAAATAAAAACATTTAAAAAAATAAAAATAAAAAATTAAAACAGAAATGACAAAATTTTACTATTTAAAAGAAAACATATTTTTATGCTTCCTCTGCTTTAATAGACAAAATGACTACAGTAATATTTAAGTTGTTAAGCATGCGTCCATCCTCCAAGCTCCACCTGTGTGCAGATAGGTTCTAAGGAGACTCCTATTGACTGAAGATAGAAATAACCACCTATCATCTTCCCCTAATCCCCGAATCCTTCGTCGACTTTGGCCCAAGCCCATTAAAGATGGGCAAAGAGCAAAGGTAGAATTTTTGGTGAGAGCTGTTCAGGGTGATTCAAAGGGAGAAAGAAAAATCTGCCAGCAGTTTTTCTGGGGCTTGCACAATTACTAAAATGAAAAAAAAAAGGTGGGGGGGGTACAAAACATCTGGGGATGATAAGGAGGAAATAAGCAAACTCAGGAATTAAAAAAAAACCCAAAAAACTATTGTCCAGAAAGGAGCATAGCATTTCAAAACAGATGTTGGGGCTTGAAATTTTCCAGAATGGAACAAACGACACAGGAGAACCAGCTGGAGAACTGAGCGCAGTGAGAACATCTTACAGGAGCCACTGGCCCTCAAAGGGTTAATGCACATTTGGAGTGTGAAGGGGCCCTTATCTTTTTACCTCCCAACTCAATCCTTCAAAGCAGGGATTAACAGAAAACACTGAGCCAAAGACAAATCTTCTTTGACAGGAGAGTGATTCTGGGTGGGGAGGAGGGAGTAGCGGTGCCCTCTAGAATGGCTAAGTTAACAAACGCAACTGATGGTCCAAGTTGGAAATTAATAACAGGAAACATGGTTGTTGTTTTTTTCCTTCCCTGCTCCTTTCTGTTATCAAATCTGGAAGTCAAGCATCTGAATTAAAGATAACATTATGAAAGTCACAGGCTAAAGTGTCCTGAGGATAAGATGAAGAATATGTGGAACTTCCACATTAACATATACCTGAAGGAGACATTGCCTGTCCATGGTCTCCTGTGTATGTGTGGAGGAGGGCACACACTGAAGGGCTTTAAAAGTTCAGAACAGGAGTAAACAAGTCTTAAATGATTTAGACAGCATGGCTACAATAGAATAAATAGTATTTCTACTCAAGCATCCATTAGCAGTAGGCAGCTATTGGAAAACTTTATTGACCTGACCATGTCTTCTTACATATTAATAAAGCAGTTCTTTTATTTTCCAATAAACATCTGACTCCATATTCCAGTGCTGTCCAAAAGACATATAATGAAAGCTTCATATGGAATTAAACTTTTACAGTAGCCTTATTTTTAAAGGTAAAAAGAAACATATAAAATTAATTTTAAGAATATATTGTATTTAATATGATGTGTCCAAAATATTAACATTGTATTATATAATCGACGTAAAATTATTAATGGGATATTTCATAGTTTTCTTTTGCACTAAGCCTTCAATATTTGATGTGTATTATCCACTAACAGCACATTTCCATTTGGACTAGTCATATTTCAAGAGCTTGACAGTCACATGTGACTAATGGCTGCCATATTGGACAGTGTAGGTCTAGACTGTCACTGGTCTGACATAACTATTTCCTTTTATCCCTTATTTTTGGAAACTGTATCTTAACCTTGTCACAAGAACTGCTGACTATATTTCATATAACATATCACAGAATGTAATATGTATCCTCAGTTGATGCAAGAATAGATTTTATGAAACAAAGAAAATTTGGCAGCTCTCCTGTGAAAGAGTGACAATACTCTTCAGGTAAGTATCCTGACTTACCTGTTAGGAATCACTGGCATAGTAAGGGAGGCAGAGCCACCCAGAAACTAATGACAGGATTTGAAGGTATAGTGATCAGAGAGTAAAAGGACCTGGAAATTACATATATGTATAATATGTGTAATATGTATGTATGATTAGACACATTTTAAACTTCTTTACATAGTCTGAAAACTGGCTAGAACATTACATAACCTTCATTCAAAATCACTTAAATTTTCATCATTGAGATGTTTTAAGGCTGCTGATTGTTAGTACATGTGTTATGTAAATAATATTTACTTTAAAGTTTAGAAATGCCCCCATACTGAAAAGAAACAGGCAAATTAACTATGGATATAGAGGTCAAAGGAAAGTGTTTTTGCCTTCCGGCAGAATAATTCACATTTTTGAACAATAGCCAAAACACTTAAAGAACAGAGACTTGCATTCTGCATTTAGTGTAACCAACAACAACAAAAAAGATAATTTGGATGCACTTCCCCTTATTAATTTGCTTTTCTGAAGTCAGTTGTAAGTATGTTAATCCTCCCGCCCCTTTGTCTTTCCCCTGGGATGGTTCATAACCACAATGAGGCTGTAATTGGAGAACATAGGAGGATTGATTTGAAAATGTCACGAATGCTGTTAATAAACTTGCATTGACATAAAAAGTTCATTAATTCATTCTGCAGGCAATCAAGTTCACCATGTCTAGGGTATATTGTAGAGAATGAAACTAAATGGCTGAAAAGGCAGATAAAAGGCATTTTTGAATATTTTAAAAGTGAAATAGCAAAAGATGTAAATCTCGGGGTTACAGTTGCCAAAATACATTAGGCCTTTATGTATACAACATTGCAGCTAAACAACTCTGGAAAAAAATCCTTTACCCGCAGAAAAGTGTTCTTTTCACTCCCTAGTAATCTCAATCCGTGATAAATCTTCAGTTATAATTTCATCTATGCAAATTACAATGAATTTGTTTTAGTGATCAAAAACAGACAAACAAAAAAGGAAATAAGCTCCATATTCCTTAAATCACTCAGTCCATTCCAAAAGATTAGTTTTATAACCAATGTTAAATCATCTTGATTTTCACAGTTGTTTTCAATTAGATCAAATGGCTCTTTCTGGAATGTACAGGATACAGAAAGGTATAAAAGCAAACTCTTTGTAAAGTGGATAAAGTGCTACCCACAACTTCATTAGATGCATTTTTCCATTGCATACTATTTATTAGTATAGTGTGTCATTAGCCTTGATCATACATGGTTCAGAAGTTAAACTTACACTGAGAAATTTTATTTTGCCATGCAATTATTCCATTAGGATTTTGTTAACTGAGAAGTAGTGAGTGCCTCTGTGAGATGTAGGTTAACCACGACAGTAACCTCTGCTTGAAACTTATAGTCTGGCTAACAAAGTCATTACAGAACTGTGGAACCTCTTTGTCATAAACTACTTCTTATAATACAAAAAAAGAGACCAAATTTGTCTAAGGACAAAATAAATAGAAGATTCAAATATCCTTACATGGCTTGGAATTATTTGCTGGAATGGGCTACCTTTTTTTTTTTTTTTGAGAGAGAGAGAGAGTACAAGTAGGAAAGAGGAACAGAGGGAGAGACTACTCTTAAGCAAGTTCCACTCACCCCCAGTGCAGGGCCTAGTGTGGGGCTCAATCCCATGACCACAGATCATTACTTGAACCAAAGTTAAGAGTCAGATATTCAACCAACTGAGCCATCCAGGTGCCCCTAGAATATGCTACTTTTACCCTCAGTATCTTGGACAGTCAATAACAACCTATCTGATAGTTACAGTTAATGTACATGGGAAACAGGGAAGAAGTTGAAGTGGGATTCAGAAGAGAATTCAGAGCCAGAAATGAGAATGGAACTGAAGCCCTGGGAAATGTGCACAAACCTTGAGAGGCCTGTGGCTGAAGGGGCTCAACTGACTTCTGGAATGCAGAAATCTAATGAGAACCCCTGCCCTGCCTGAAGGTGACTGATCCCCATGTCTAAGCATGAAAAGAGAAGACCTTCCATTTTTAGCTACAAGAAAACTCTCTCTAAACCTTAGATTCTTGAAACAATCCTGCATTCAAATTTTACCCAAGCAGTGCTCAGCTTGTAATAGGTGTCTGTTAAATGAAACTGAAAAACCACTTGAGCGAAGCTGAGGGAGGTCTGCAGGACAGTAGAGATGAGTCTGTGCTCACATGTAGGCCTGGATGAGAGCTGTTAAACAGTAGCTAAGCAAACATGGGCGAGTCTACACAAGACAAATCTGCACAAAGTGATTTAACTTGCTTTTTTTCATAATATTTTATTGTCAAATTGATTTCCATGCAACACCCAGTGTTCTTCCCCACAAGTGCCCTCCACCATCACCACCACCTCTTTTCCCCCTCCCCCTTTCCCTTCAACCCTCAGTTCATTTTCAGCATTCAATAGTCTCTCAAGTTTTGCATCCCTCTCTCTCCCCAACTCTGTTTCCCTCTTCCCCTCCCCCTGGTCCTCCATTAGGTTTCTCCTGGTCTCCTGTTAGACCTATGAGTGCAAACATATGGTTTCTGTCCTTCTCAGCCTGGCTTATTTCGCTTAGCATGACACCCTCAAGGTCCATCCACTTTCCTACGAAGGGCCATATGTCATTCCCTCTCATTGCCATGTAGTACTCCATCGTGAATATATACCACATCTTCTTGATCCACTCATCAGGTGATGGACATTTAGGCTCTTTCCATGTTTTGGCTATTGTTGACATTGCTGTTATGAACATTGGGGTATATGTGCTCCTATGCATCAGCATTTCTGTATCTCTTGGGTAACTTGCTTTTCTTAACCAATTTATCTGGAAAGGTAACTTTTGGTTTTCAGCCAACACAGGTATTCATACATATATCAATTTATTATACATTCAAAAGAAAACTAAATCTGACTTGAATCATTAGTAACACACTAATTACTGAAGAAGAAGTTAAATTCTTTTCTCAAGACCCCCAAGAACAATTACCAAATAAACCAACCACAAAATCCACCACTGCTTTGTTGGTAATTGGCTTCTGAAAATGGCATTTTTACTGGACTAGGTATCACTAAGGAATCATAATGGCAGCTTGGTCTTATGACAACCGTGACTTGTGGTTGCATTCTTGAATGGTTGCCAATAAACAGTGACTTTCTCCTGTGACTAGAAGTACCCAATTTCACATGCTTGTAACTTGTTAACCAATACTCCATCTTATAAGAAGTAACCTGTTATTGTCATTGGAGTTTAGTTTTTCATGCTGCTATTTCAAGAGGGCATCATCAAAGAGAGCTCAATAATTTGCTGCCCAGTGGCATGACATATTCAATATGCACAATATTGCGGGCTCTAACTTTTGAGGTGGGCCATAGATCTAAAGACAGCTCATTGTGAAAGAAACTGGACAACAGTTTCATCCCCAAATCTCTACTTACAAAAATGAAATAATCAGAAATGGGTAAAAGAAAAGCTAGGTTATTAACCTACCCATGGCATACTAACTATAGAGGGTTTGGGGGGTGGTTCTTCAGATTAAAAGATATATTTCACAGCTATAATTAATTCATAATATGATGCAAAGAAATTAAATCCAGGAAGCTCAGGACTCACCAATCATCGCTGCATAATTAATATACAATAGGCAAATGAATGATATAATAACATCAAGGGGCTTGTCTTTATACATACAGTCTTGCCCTCCCCCTGCTCCCCCATTGGAGCTCAATGGACTGGTTCAAAGAAGCCCTTGGTGTCAAACAGAGCTGGGTTAGAATCCCATTATCTGTCACTTCCTAGTGATACACACCTGGGCAAGTTACTTAACTTCACTGAGTCTTAGTTTTCTTATCTAGAAAAGGAAGGTAATTGTCATTAGAATAATACTAAAGGTATTTACTTTGCAAGGTTGCGAGGATTAAATGAGATTAAATGTGAATGTTTGCTACAAAGAAGATACCCAACAGGTGCTTATGAAAATTTTTCCTTCCTTCCTTAAAGAGAAACTAGAATTACAGCTTATTCCTCTTTAATCAGCAAGTTATCAATTGAATAATTTCCCTGTGAATCATCTAGAGGTAAAGGGGAGTATTATACCTTCTTAGGAAGACAAGACAAACACATTAATTCAGTACATACTTACTATGTATGCAAACCCTATTTGGCTGTCCTCTTATGGGTGGACACTGTTACTGTCTTGTACAGGCTTCAAGATCTAACTCAGCATAGGTTTAGTCCCAAACAGCAAATCCATTCCAGTAAGCATTGGTGAGCAATGTAGATTTTACTGAAGCTTTGTGAGCAGACAGGCAAGAGGATGAGACCTGCAGACCACATGGAACTCAGCCTCAATAAACTCCTCTTTGAACCTTTGTATTTTCTCTCATAGCCCCTTTTCAATACTAGTCACTGGGTCTTCCTTTCTCATCAGGAAAAAAAAAAAAATCCATTCTCCAAATCTCTGCTATTGTCCCAAACAATTCAGCTCTGACCCAAATGTGGTGTGCACTACAAAATGAAAGAAAAGCTCGTATAATTAATGAGGACAAGTTCTCAGGAAGTCAGTAAGCAACCATCTGTGGTCATCCCAGCACACCCCTCAGGGTAAGGAGGTCATCTCCAAACCTAAATGACTTATTATTCACTTAGCAAAAACAAATATTTCTGACTTAGGGCAGTGGGGAGAGAAATTCTTTCCTAACAAATTCTTTGCCTTTGCCTTTATAATGTGCAAGGCAGCATAGCAGTTGCCATGGAAGATATGAGCTTGTATAAGACACAGTATGTGGAAGATTTACTATTGACCCATTCATGATCCTCTCCATGACAGGGAAGGAGGGAGTTCCTATGTATGGAAATTTCCTATAGAATGTTGTTAGGAATAATTCACCTTTGGAAAAGAAGATGGAAAAATCAAGATACTTGTTTTGGATTGGAATATACTTATTTGACATTTGTGAATCAAATATATCTTTGAATTGGTTAATGAGACCTGGACGGAAATGTGTCTTAAATTACTAATATTTGCCTTCCTAGGCAATGGTAAACAGTTGATCCAACAATCCAGGTACAATAGACCAATAAGCTAGGTAAGCAGAATCTATCCTCTGATAAATGGAAGCAAAGAGCGCTAGAAAAAACCGGAAGTGGCTACTTGCCACACAATATAAGGAATCATTGTGGAAATCTTCTAACTCTGGATTGAGGGCTTCTAGTCTGTGGCCATTAGGAAACCACTGTAATTTATGAAGAGGGAAGTGAAGTGATATAATTGTTTTTTGTGTCGACTACTTTGAAAACTCTCTACAAAAGAGCTTAAACATAAAAATAAGGCAGGGAGGCCAAGTGTGAGAGTCTAGATTAGGTAGTATTGGAAAAAAGAATGCACTCACAAATGTTAAGAATTGACCTCAGGAAACTCCCCTTTGAACTTTTCTATTTTCTCCCTCAGACTACCTTTCCCAACAGAATTCATTCTCCATATCTTTGAAAAAAAAGTTCAAGAAAATTGCCGACTGACAAAATATAGAGGAAGAAGTGAAAAAGGGAAGAATCAAATACAACTCTGATTTGGATCTCAAGTTACTGAGATAACAGTAATGCCATTTATGGAAATGGGGAACTGGAGATGAGAGGCCAATCTGTGGTTGGGGCTAAGCAAAATTAATTAGTCAAGGAACTTTTAATATATGCTAATCACTGGGCCAGCTGCCAGAGATACAGACATGATCCTTGGCCTTACGGAGTTCACAGACAAGGGAAAAGACCAACATTGCACAAATAGTTACATACAGTTTACTAAATAACAATAGGTATAATAAATTCTGTAGGGTTATCAAAGAATAAATAGTATTTTCTCGTGTAGTTTCAGCCTTAGAAACATCCCAGCCATCTTTTATTTTTAAATGATGACAGGGAGGAGAAAAAAGGGGTAAGCAGCTCTCAGTGCTCAGAAAGCAACCCATATTCATAGCAGTGTTATTTGCATTAGCCAAAGAGTGGACATGACAAAGAGGCCCATCCACTGATAAATGGGCAAATAAAATGTGGTACATCCACACAATAGAATATTATTCAATCATAAAAAGGAATGAAGTACTGATTTATGCCTTAACATGGATGAACTTTGAAAACATTATGCTAAGTGAAGGGAGCCAGTCACAAAGTGTCACATATTGCATGACTCCATTTTTATGAACTGTCCAGAATGGGCAAATCCATCAAGACCGAAAGCTGATTAGTGGTTGCCTAGGGTTGGGAGTGGGGAGGGGGTGAGGTGGCAGACTGGGAAGTGACAGCTAAGAAATACAGGGTTTCTTATCAGGATGATGGAAATGTTCTAAAATGGACTGTGGAAACAGTTACACCGCTCTGAATATACTCAAATCCATTGAGTTGTACACTTAAAATGGGTGAGTTGTATGGTATGTAAATTATAACATGAGAGACTTTTTTAAATCACCAATATGGCAGAATACAGAGGTGAGCTATAGGAGAAAAATATTTTTTAACAACCTAAGAGAGTTTAAGTTCAGTTATATTGAAAATGGTTAACAATAGATACAATTCATGAACCGTCTTCTACACTAGCCATGATTTGTGACTTTCCACAATTATCTAAACACTGAGGTTTAAATGTCAGGTGGGTAATGACAAGTTTTGTCTTAAACCTATATCACAACGTTGCATGCTACTAAGCAGGGCATGTCACATTTGATCATACTTAGGAACCTTTACTTTGTCACTGAGTCACTGAACGGAAGCTCTTGGTTCAGTTCACTAAGTTGTAAATTCAGCTTCCCTATAAGTATTTTACAGCTTAGTTTCTGAAAAACTAAATATTTTTAGCCTCAATTGATGTGCTTCATAATTTCCCTTTAACTGAAACTGACTTCCTTCTTGAAGGGGGACTAGTTTTTATTTCTTTATTTAATATTTTTGAATCATATTTTTCCCACTAGGTGCTGAGAAAGTCTATAGTGGGGAGCCAACATGGTAGCAGAGAATGCTTCCATAAGAAGATGATATTTAAATTGTGATCCATGGGAGTTTAGCAGGCAAAGAAGGACTGTCAGAGCCAGGAAAAGCATATGCAAGGAGCTGAGGACAGAAGATACCCCGTACATACTGCAGGTTATTGGTATATAACCAAGGATGAACTACCCTTGTGGCATTGTCTGATGGGTGGTTTTAGATACTAGGTTGGAGGTCAGGATAAAGAGAGAGTCTTGCATTGCCATCAAAGTGAAAGTGAGCACAGAAAAGAAAGCGAGCAGGAAGTGGGTACTGAGACAGGAGAAAGCCCACAGTTAAAGAGAAAGCTGTGGAAAGGGAGCAAAGCCAAGGTGATTGGACAGGTAAGGGGTAAACCAGGGAAGGGCAAAGTGACAGGGATAAAAGAGAGAGAGAGAGAGAGAGAGAGAGAGAGAGAGAGAGAGAGAGAGAGCGAGCGCGCTTCAAGATGGACAGAGGAACCAGTTGTGTCAAACTCTAGACATTATTGAGGGAGAATGAAGATCAAAAAAGACCTGGAAGTTGCCAACAAAAAAGCTCAGGAGACTGTAGAGATTTTAATAACTGTCTCAGTCTCCCCTCTTTACTAATTGGCTAACTCTTCCTCCTACATTAAGAAAGAGGGTAAATAGCTGAGAATCAAAAACCCAACACTGGTCTCAGGCTGTTCCACAGGGACTTGCAGGATATTAAAGACCTGACAGACTTCTCTCTACAAAGTGAGTTTTTGTAGTGATGTGTGCTCTAGTTGATACCAATGCAGGGGGAAATAAGTAAAAGGAAAACATTTTTTTTTTTTTTGCAGACATATCCACAAAAAGCTCAAGGAGTTATTTTGGGAGACAAAACTATGGTTTCCTTTAGCATTTTGATCAGAGTCAAATGGAAACAAAAGCTAATTTAAAATCTAGGAGTGAGGGGCGCCTGGGTGGCTCAGTCAGTTAAAAAGCACCTGACTCTTGATTTTGGCTGAGGTCATCATCTCACCATTGGATAAGTGAGATCAAGCCCCGCCCCTCCTTGGGATTCTCTCTCTCCCTCTCTCTCTCCTCCACCCATCTCCTTTCAAAATAACAGTATGGTATTGGCACAAAAACAGACACATAGACCAATGGAATAGAATAGAGAATCCAGAGCTGGGCCCACAACTGTACGGTCAATTAATTTTTGACAAAGCAGGAAAGAGTATCCAATGGAAAAAAGACTGCCTCTTTAGCAGG
>NC_043701.1:125386105-125447746 GCF_006229205.1 Suricata suricatta | reverse complement strand
AAAACTTGAGAGACTATTGAATGCTGAAAATGAACTGAGGGTTGAGGGGGAAGGGGGAGTGGGGAAAAGAGGTGATGGTGATGGTGGAGGGCACTTAAGGGGAAGAGCACTGGGTGTTGTATGGAAAACAATTTGACAATAAAATATGGAGGAAAAAAAAAATAAAGAAACAGGCTGGCCAGGAATTCAGGGTTAGATGCCCCAGCTGGGAAAAAAAAAAATTTAAAATAAAATAAAATAAAATCCAAGGGTGGATTTCCCATTTATTATTTCTTCCAATGAGATTTAGTACTGAAATTCATTTACCATTAAACAGAAACCGTTGAGTTATGCATTGACTTTCAATTTTTTTTTCTGTTTTCTTTCCTTCATTTATTTATCCTTGCATCAACAATTCCTTGGGCCACACCACATGTAAAATGGAAAGCTTCACTTCCTTTTGGAAACACAGACCTTTCTGTTGAGCACAGTATTTCCACAAACACAAAGAGTCTTCTGATTCACAGGAAGTGACATGTGGGTCTATATTTCAATAATTCTTTTACAGTGAACTAACAAGACTATGTGATAATACTATGAAATCGGGCTTTAAAACTGATATGGGGGTAAGGAGCAGGATGATAACAATAAGACTAATGTAGGAGAGACCCTTTGGGTGTTGGATTCCTTTCCTATCACTGCTGTTACAAATTACCACAAGGTGAGTGGCTTAAAAGAACACAAATGTATTCCCTTACAGTACTGGAGGCCACACATCCAAAATTAGTTCACTGAGATGAAGTCAGAGTGTGGGCAGGGATGGATCCTTCTAGAGTCTCAAGGGAACAGTCTATTTCCTTGGCTTTTCCAGCTTCTGGAGGATGCCTGCATTCCTTGGCTCAGGGCTCCTTCCTCTCATCGCTCCAACCTCTTGCTTCTGTTATCACCTCTCCTACTTCCTCCTTTAACTTTCTTGGCTCCCTCATACAAGGACCCTTAAGATTACACTGAGGCCCCATCCAGATAATGCAAGATAATGTCCCCATCACAAGATCCTTAACTTAATCACATCTGCAAATCCCTTTTGCAGGTAATAATATTCACAGGTTCTAAGAATTAGGACATGGACATCTTTTGGGGGCCATTAGTCAGCCTACCATGAGTGACTATCCAGCGCTTGATTTCCCTTCTCTGAGAGTTGACTCTATCCACAACAGGGATGGAACCTTGCAGGCTATGTACTATGAACCACTTGGCCAGAGCTGTTTGAACCAGCGGTGGACACTCTCTCTTCTGGTAGACTTTCAATCAGGAAACAAAAGCCAGTGAGCCTGAGATATTTACCAGCTCAGCTGCAGGGAGACCAGGGTGGATTTGTCTCTGGGTGGATTTCAAATGCTGTTCCAACATAACAAGTTACCCACAGGTTATAGTGAAAAACCAAGAACACTGAAAGGATAGAAGCCAGTTGAATCTCGTATTTCAATATCAGGGCTTATTTGTCTTGTTTGTGAAGTTTAAGGACATTAAGAAAAGTTTTGCCAACCATTAAGACTTGCCAATCATTCCATCCTGTCACTCATAATATCACAAATGGTTATAAAGTGAACTCAATGGGGAAATTCAAAGTCAAGATTAATGTCCCACTTATTTGTATAAGTAAACTTAGTGGTTCATTTATCAGCTCCCACTAAGTTGCATTAACTGTCTTTCCAGATTATAAATCGTTCTTATTAAACCAGAAGCATTTCAGTGGCAAGGCTGGGCACTATAGCCAGGAAGATATAACTCACCCCAAATGCTCTTAAGCCAGAGGAGTCTGTAACATCTTCACTTTAAAATCAGAGTTAACGATTTTTGTTACTAGTCACACATTATTTCTCCTTCACGTTGGTCAAATCACCATAATGAGCATAACTAATTTCCTTATTTAATTTAAATTCTTAAATGTTTCTCCTTCTCCCACTACCTTCCACCCTCCACTAACCCAGATTTAACCAAAGACAAAAACGTCCACTGTAGAACCTCACTTAGATTTTTTTTTTTTTAAGGCCAAGAGTTGCTTGGCTCACTGAGGCCATCTTGATGTGTGGTGGAAGACAAAAAGGTGCTATGCTTCCTATACAGATCTTAACTGCAATGGCTGAGCCCCAGAACCACATTCTAAATTATCCATTGTCCTTTGTAGGCATCCGCTGTGCCCCGTTGTGTCAGATAACCACGGCTAACATTCTGTGGGCAAACATGGTCCCATTCATTCCATCAAGCAGTGAATAATTCATATAACAAGTTTTACCCTGGGCAAAATACACTGACATCAGGAGGCATTAAACTGGAGTCATTCAAGGAACAAAATGGGTATTCATGCTTTCAATGTGAACCATTAAATCTTGCCAGTTAAGTTAAAGAATGAATTAACTCAATTCATCAGACACATCACACGAGTCCATAATAACAGAAATGCATGAGCAAGTTTCTTCCTTGGACTATTTCTACCTGAGAACGGAAATGCCAGTGATTGTCAGAGCAAGTCTATACCGGTTGGGGGCAGGGGGTGGCTCTAGGGAAACACTGCTCCTTTTGAGAGCCCCTTAAACAAAATGGTTTCCATTTATCATTTTTGTTTCATCTTGTTCCCAACCCCCTCTTTATTGTTTTACCACCCACCTGTAGCAAAAAAAAAAAAAAAACAACACACCAAAAAAACGGTTTAAGAGTTGTTGGCTTTTCTCTCTAGCAACTTACTTGTGCCTAGGGATGATGGCCTTGGATATATTTGGCATTTGTGGCTATTGCTGGCTATGTGTCCACTATTTGCTTTTTAAAAGAAGGACAAGAATAGTGGCTACACATGCCTTTTGGAATTAATTTTCCAGAGCCAAAAACACAGTGCACTTGACTGCTCCTGAAATGGTGCTTCCCTTTGGCCTCCAGTCTCAGCTCTGGCTCCAGATAAGAATGGTCTCCCACAGACACGTGATTTAGCCAAAATTCTTCCTAAATGGGTCTCCAAGGAGAGTAAAAATTTCTCCAAAAGATGGAGCAAGCAAAGAAAGGTTTCCAAATACATGCACACACATGTTTTCCAACCAACTTCCTCCCAGCACCTGACCCAGGCTTTCTCTTCAAGGAAGGAGGGGGAGACACTTGGCTCTATTTCCTCAGCACCTGCAGTGGGACCCTTTATTGTGAAACTGTATTGTAATGTTGAAGGTTTCCAATCAGACTGAAGAAATCTGGTGAAAAGAGTAAAGAGGATGGCAACCAAATACACGTAAGAGGGAAATAATCAATAAAACTCCAGGCTAAAACGTCAAAACTACCACTCCACTATTGAGGTATTTTACAGCATCATGATATTCTTATTCCAAAACTACCCCCCAATCTCAAGCTATAGGTGTCAGGTAAACATCAAACCCTGGTTCATATTAGATTTTAGCATTCAATACAGAGGATCATTTGAGGATATGAGATTGTGAGAGATGCAGAAGTGGGGAGAGGGAAGACCAACACTGTACATGTGAGCTCATCGAATCCCACCTCGGAGTCTGCATTACTAACATCTATCTGTATGTTATAAATGAGCTCCAGGGAGGTCAGAGGACCTACTCAGCTAATAAATCACTAAACTGAGATTTGATCCCTAGGACTTCAAAGTCTGAGCTCTTTCAACTGCCCTACAGTGCTGGACGATTATGATAAAATCTTTCTCCCTAGGGAAAAAAAATAAAACAAAATTCTAGATGAAGTATTTAAGCATTCAAGGCTCTGACCAAACCTACCCTTGTCAGTATGACTCCCACTCTTTTCCTACGTAAACCTTCTCTAGCCAACTGGGTGTCTCACTGTGCCTTCACACTGCCAGATGTAATTCAAAAGGATTTGCAATCTCAAGAAATATGTATCCACAGTGAAAAGAATTCCTTTATTAAAGGAATTAAGGACCAATTTTTTTCAGAAAGTCCTGGTTTTCACCATTAACCAAACAGGTTTTATTATTGTAAATCCCAATGGTTTTCTGTAAAGATAGAAGCAGCATGGAGGCATTTGTTCTTGTGCAGGTCAGTACAAGGCCAAAGTTTATTTCTGGTCACTTTTCAAATAGTTCTACTCCATCTCTTCCACCCCTTTATCCAGTGTCATAGCAAGAGGAAAGGAGAAATAGGATGATCCATTTATTTCATTTTTTTAGGTAGATACATGAATTCAATATAGACCTAACCTTGTCCACTATTAGATGGTAGCAGAGATCAGGGGGAAAAGACGAGTTATGAAGCTCTTATTGGGAACATTGATGAAATCTGATTATTGACTGTAACTTACCTAATAGTATTGTATCAATGTAAGTAGCTGATGTTAATAAGTATATTATGCATATATAAGAGAGTGTCTTAATTTTTATAAAATTTACCCTGAAGTATTCAAGGGTAAAGTGGCATAGTGTCTCCAACTTACCCTCAACTGGTTGAGAAAAAGAACATGGGAGAGAGAACAATAATGTAAATGGGGAAAATGTGAAAAGTGAATGCATCTCAAAAAAGAGTATAGAGAAATTACTTGTGTATCATTTTTACAACTTTTTGTAAGTTTCAAGTTATGTCAAGTAAAAAGTTTGAAATAGAAATGTTCATGGAGTTAAGTTTCAGAATCTCATGGGGAAAATAACTGTTATGGTGAGAAACAACTTTAGAGATCTCCCAGGCCCTTCAATTCAGAATTGGGGAAACTGAGGCTGAGTGGAGTAGGAACATGTATGAGCATCTATAAAAGGCAGAGTTCACACAAGCTCAGCACCAAGCCCACAGACGGCCAGTGCAATATCCTTCCCCCAGGCTACCCCTTTGTTCTCACATACTTTTTCTTGACTAGTTTGTATCTCCTCTGATTAGTTTCTCTGACTTTCTCAACTTCCCTCATATCATTTTTATACACTTCTCCAAAGGTGTATTTCGTGCACAGCACACTAATTCTGCTGGATTTTGATAGATGTTATATAAAAAAGTCTGTGCCCAAATAAGCTTGGGAAATATGCGGTCAAATAAGGTGAAACAGATATCTTAAGTATGATAGCAGCGGGTATAACATGTAGCATTTTACAAACATATTTGCACAGTGGAGGCTCTTCTTTTTTTTTCCCCCAGAGTCTTAGAGCCACACACTCCAACACATTTTAGAAAAGCTAGCCGAGAGCACCAAATGACTAAATGACTAAATTCTGCATGACAGATGCCACGTGTCACCTCTCCCATTCAGCATGACGAAGCTCCGGGACCATTGGGACTTTTATGGTGTTGTTAATGGAGGGATGGGATACAGGGCTGAGTCCTCATTTTGGCTTTGAGTTTACAAACTACTACTTTGGACAAATCAGCAAATCCTTTTGAACCCTGTTTCTTCATCTGTAAAAAACAGATAATATCGATATCACAGAGTGCTTTGTGTGGGCTAACCCATTTTATCTGTGAAAGTTCTTGGTAATCTACAGACTGCTACTGAAACATACAAGGTAGCATAGATGTTACGCTAAAGGTGAGGGTGGTCTCTGAAAAATACTATAGATGAGTACAGGGATGTGGTTTGCAAAGATGGTGACTTTGCAGAGTATGCAGTTCCAGACTTGCTAACGACTACCTTTATAAGTCCATTTGAAAAACAAAGAAATGGAGCACATAACTGGCAGATGCTAAGAACTATTTAAGATACAACTAGGGAGGTGTGCAGTCAGTTGAGTGACTGACTCTTGATTTTGGCTCAGGTCATGATCCTAGGGGGTGGAATTGAGCACCAAGTGGGGTTCTGCGCTGAGTGTGGAGCCTACTTAAGATTCTCTCCCTCCTTGGGGCTCCTTGGTGGCTCCTTAGATTAAGTATCCAACTCTTGATTTCTGCTCAGGTCATGATCTCAAGGTTCGATCCCCAGCAGGGTTCTGCACTGACAGTAAGTGGCCTCTTTGGGGTTCTCTCTCTCCTTCTTTCTGTGCCCCTTCCCCACCCTCTCTTTCTCTCTCAAAACAAATAAAATAAAATTAAAAAAATAATAAACAAAAAATTCTCCCTTTGCCCCTCTTGGTTGCTCACACCCCTCCCCTCCTAAAAAAAAAGATACAACTAGGGAAACACATGTTTTACTTTTTGGTTTGTCTTTCTTGGACAAGAAACACTGCTGTAACACCTCTATCATCATTTTGTGTCGTATTTTAACTAAAAGGTCTCAGCCCCCTGAAAGGCAGCTCTTTATCTCTGCCAGGAGTTTCCCTTGCATTCAGCGCAGTGAGAGGGAACAGAGGGTGGCCTCAGTGGTGGGCGCTGTTCACCTCACATGCAGTGGAAGCCACGAGCATCTCTGTTTCATACAGGCTGTCACAGCCATAACAATTTGACCAATGTGCCTCCCAATACATAAGCTGGTTCCTGAGTGGTTTTAGTTGCTGTTTTGATATCCCTTGGATGCAGAACATTTACAATCTTGAGATTCTCTTAAATAAGCAGTTTTATTCCTCTTCACGACAGTTCTTTGAGGTGGGTTTGACCGATGCTGTCGTCCCCATGGCTGAGATGAGGACATCAAGGCCCAGGGTAGTAAGTATGTTCCTATGCTGAGTTCACAGTGCTGAGAGCAGACCTGGCTGATTCCTGGTCCTGCACACTGAGCCCTGGTCCAGGCTGCTCCCCAAAGCCTTCAGTTAAAACATCTTGCCTGCAAGTCAGAGGCAGTGGTAGTGATAGGGGTGTGCTGTCATTTTAGTGGGGGAAAAGTAGATTATCCAATGTGGTCATCTTAGATGTCTCCCAAACATCTCCCTACCTGGACACTTCAGTGCTAAAAACTGCTCCACTGAAGAATCATCTGGCCCAGTTCCTTGCTTTGATGTCTTGTTTTACTCTGCAAAATCTCCCAGAAGGCCACTGCTGAAACAGACCGGAAGGAAGATGAGAGAACAGAGTAATTGGCAATGGTCTCATTAGAGACTAAGACTAAACCAGAACCCCGGGCCTGGAGGGAGGGAAAGCTATGTTGACAAGAGAGGCAAGGGGCGGCTGGGACCCACTGCACCTTCCTCCCACAGATCCAGAATGCAAAGAAGGTGTGGTTTCGAGAAGACTCCCAAGTGCACAAGCACCGAATGAATTTGCAGAAAGCACTGCTCTAAGGTGCTGTGCCTCCAGGGTCCAGGGGAGTGTCTGCTTACACATGTCAATTCCAGAGCGGACGGGAGGCTTTCATTAAAATGCAGGATCCTACGGAGCCCAGAAGGCCACAAGCCAAGGAAAGGAAGTGGTGGAAACAATTAAGAAATCTAAGCAGAAACGGTTGCTGGAGAGAGGGCCGCAACTGTTCTTTCGACCACATCCGATATTTGCTTCAAATTGTTATGCAGGACAGTAATTGTCTCCTGGGAGGGCAAGAGGCAAACTGGGCTGGGCTGGCCTCTAATAGGGTTTCAACAGCAAAGCACCCTCATAAACAGTGCATATTGTGAAACCAGAGTTTTCTCCTTTTCCACTAGACCTCTCCCAACCCTCCTCCTTTAATTAAAGAAACGTGGCTTACCAAGAAACAAATACCTCTTTTCATAAGGCATTAAGTATGGATTAAGGAGGGGGAAAAAAAGATAGAAAAGAGAATTCTACATTGAAGAAGTGAACGTTTAATAAGCCATTCATGCAGAGGCTGTGATGTACAGAGAATTCTATGTTTGTGACTGTCAGCACCACCTGACGATTCCACAGCATCACCTGTCTGGCCTGCGACATCATACCCTCGAGGCCCATGGCTAGACCGAAATTTGGATGCATCAAGACTCAGTCTGGAGCGACCCTTTGTTCTCCTTCATCTGGTTCCTCACCAACTCGGATCTGTTACCTGCACCAACCAGTTTCATTCACACTGTATTTTCTTGTGCCATCTGGTGGATTTCAAGTGAGTTTGCAGAATAATAATAAAAAAAAATCCACAAAAGAAACCTCAATGTAAAACAGTTCCACTTAAGTGTTGACTCGTTTCATTTCCGGACTCACCTTGGAGAACTATGATGACACCTCTAAAGCCACAATTTCCTTGATCTTTTCTAATCTATTGGCCTGTGTTCTTCACACAACAACTTTGAATTTTTTAAAAGTCACTTGTAGTTTTAAATCAGCACATCAGGCACATGGTATAAAATTCAAAAGGAATGTTTGGTGAAAATAAGTCTCTCTTCTCTTTTTAAATTTTTTTAAAATGTTTATTTATTTTTGAGACAGAGAGTAAGCACAGGAAGGACAGAGAGAAAGGGAGACACAGAATCCAAAGCAGGCTCCAGGTTCTGAGCTGGCAGCACAGAGCCTGACGAGGGGCTCAAACCCACGAATCGCGCCATCGTGACCTGAGCTGAAGTCGTTGGCTTAACCAACTTAGCCACCCAGGCGCGCCAAATCTCTCTCATCTTGTTGCCTAGTTTCTGTTCTCAGAGGTGCCACCAGTGACCTTATTCCAGGAATGCACAGCACACACACGTGTGTATCTTTAACAAACTGGAGCATGTTTTGCACACTGATTTGTCTTGCTTTTTCCATGAAATCCATCTCAGAGGGCTTTGCACATCAGTGTCTATCACTGGCCCATTGTTTTAGATAGCTATCCCATGTTCCTGTGCGCACTGCCGCGGACACTACTCAACCAGTCCCATGTCTACAGATATCTAAACAGATTTTCATTTCTCCATATTCAAAATAATACCACAGTGAATACCCTTGTACCTCTATTACTCTGCTCTAATGAAGGTGTATCTATAGGGAAGTCCTAAAAGGGGTATTTCTACATCAAAGGACCTTAGAGGTATTTTTCAAATTACTCTTTAGCGGTACTAACAGTTGAAACTTCCATGGGCAAAGCAAGAGCAACCCTGTTTCCTAGAATCTGGCCCATGGGGCACGTTATCAGCCTTTTTGATCTCTGCCCACATGATAAATGACAAAAGGTTTCACACTGAGGTTTTTTTTTTAAATTCTGAGTGAGGTTGAGAATCGTTTCATATGCCTAAAACTGATCTGTATTTTCTTTTTCCCCCACCCATTATCTTTGTCCATTTTTCCATTGAGTTGTCAACTGGCTTACTTATTTGTAGAAGGTCATTGTATATTAGCAAAATTAGTTATAGGAGTTGGAAACTCTGCTCCCAAATTGTCATTTCTCTTTTCATTTGTGATGTGTTTTTCCATGAAGACATTTCTTCTTATGGTACTGTCGAATTTATCTATTTTTTCACTAGATATTAGAATCAGTCTGTCCCATTTAAATATCTTTACAAATTATTGGTATTTTTCTTGGGGTTGCATTATATTTCTAAATTAATTAATGGAGAATTATCATCTGTGTAATGTTGCTTTCCTATCCTAGGATATGTTATGTTTTCTATTGGCTAAAGTATTCTTTTGTGTCCTTCAATGCTGTGGTCCAGTTGTTCTCAGGTAAGTTCACACTTGCTTGTGTGTGAGTTTTTCCCAGACTCCACCTGCCTCTTGCCACCTTCACTCCTACTGCCCTTGCCTAAACTCCATCATATCTGTTCCTTGAATCACTACAAGTAATCTTCCCAGCCGGCCCCCTTTCATCCACCTCTTGCCACTGGACAGTCTATCCTCAATGCAGTAGATATTTAAACACGAGCAGATCAGAAGCACCTGGGTGGCTCAGTCAGTTGTCACCAACTTTGGCTCAGGTCATGATTTCATGGTCTGTGAGTTTGAGCCCCGCATCGGGCTCTATGCTAACAGCTCAAAGCCTGGAGCCCGCTTAAGATTCTGTGTCTCCCTCTCTCTGCTCCTCCCCCACTCACATTCTGTGTCTCTCTCTCAAAAATGAATAAACATTAAATAAGTAAATAAACACAAGTAGATCATTAAAACACCAGCAGATCACACCTCTGTTCATAGCCCTGCAGGACTCCAGTTTTCACTTAGAGTAAAACCCAAAGAACTCATAAGGGCTTCTAGAGTCCTTCATAATCTGCCCATCCACTCCCCCTTGCTGGTGCATTACCTCTCCAACCTCAGATTTCATCTCCTACCTCTCACCCCCTGCTCACTCCACTCCAGCTTCTGGCCCCTCCTTGTGCTTTGAATATGTTACTCATGCTCCCTTATAGGGCATTCTAATTAGCTATTCTCTCTGTCTAGAACAGGTTTTGCTCACAGTATTTCAGGAAGATTGTCTTACCTCTCCAAGTCTGCCCAAATGTCATCTTCTCAATAACGGCTACTGACACCTTTGTTTACAATTGCACCCTATCACCCACCTTTCCCTAGAACTTCCAATGCTCCTTACTCTACTCTGTTTTTCCTGTAGTACTTATCAGATTGTATTATACTGTATCATTCAGTTATTCATTATGCTTCTTATTGTTGTCTCACCCAATGGAAAAGTAACCTCAGTGAAAACAAGAATTATTGTCTATTTGTTCACTGATTTAAATTTTTAAAACAATACTTGGCACATAAAGGCACTTTATAAGTATTTGTTGAGTGAATGAATGAGTCAATCAATCAATTGATAAGTCCATATTAATGGCATATTAATGGCAGGCTCTTCTTCATGACTCACTTTGTCAACGGGAAGTACTCATGCATTCTTGACTCTGGTCTAGGCCATTCCCAGTACAGCCCCTCTCATCACTGGACCTTGGACACTGTGCCACAACAATGTCCTCTTCAGCCCTAATTGTTCACATTCTGCCTCATTCCATCCCACCATGTTCCACAACCTGGAGACCATTGATCTCTGGGTGGTCCCAGCAAAGGCCTTCTCATCTGACTAAAAATAAAACTGTGCCTCTCACCTTTCTCAAAATGGTAGAAGCGGGACTCTTGTGGATGCTTAATCCAGAACAAAACTTTCTCTAATCTCCATTATCTTGACCTCTCCATCCTTTTTTAAAGATTAAAGTTGTGATCCATCACCACGTAGCTGGGCTTCAAATTACTTCTTTGTAAGTCCTGCACCATTGGTCTAGTATCTCCTTTTAAAATGTGGAAGCACTTCTGCTTTTTGATTTAGAGTCTCAGTTTAAAAAGAAACAGAAAGAAACTTATTTTAACATCTTGTTACATGTGATTTTATGTTTTTATTTAATATTAATGTTATATTTTATTTAGGATCTTGTTACATATAATTTTATAAACAATATAGAATATTGTCTTGTGTTTTTAAAATGTAGAGTGAATGGGGCGCCTGGGTAGCTCAGTCGGTTGAGCGTCTAACTTCGACTCAGGTCATAATTTCTCATGTGGCTTCGAGCCCTGCATCGGGCTCTGTGCTGAGAGTTCAGAGCCTGGAGTCTGCTTGGGATTCTGTGTCTCTCTTTCTTTCTGCCCCTCCCCCATGCACATTCTGTCTCTCTCTCAAAAATGAATAAACATTAAAAAAATTAAAAATAAATAAGACTTACAGGGAATGTAAGTATATGGAACATTCTACAGTTTGATTTTCACAATAACATTATGCATTCACGAGCTAGCATATTGATACAAAATGATCCAGTTCATTCATTTTAACTGCTGTCTAGTATTCCATGTACACTTCAATTTACTTGTCTGTTCTTCTATTCATGGATATTTGAGTCATTTTTAATTTTTAATATTACCAATTGCAATAACTTCTTTGTATATGTCCCTTTGGGCACAGGCAAACTAATATATCCAGGATATACACCTACACGTAAATGTGTTGAATATGCACACTTTCAATTTTAAGAGTTATTGCAAAATTGCTCTTCAAATTATACTCCCACCAGCAAAATACTATAATTCCCTTTTCTCTAAATACTCACTTCCTTGCCAACAATGGTTATGGTTACAATTCTTAATTTTTACCAATTTTGTGTGCATAAAATAGCATTATGTTAAAAAATTGAATTTCTTTGATAACGAATGAGTGTGTCTTTTTATATTTATATTTATATTGAAAGCTTTCATGGCAATAATTGTAGATTAATTTGCAGTTGTAAGAAATAATATGAAGGGATCCTTTGAACATTTTGCCACTCCCCGTGGTGATATTTTGCACGGCTGCAGCACGACATCACATCCGGGGCACGGACGCTGACGCAGCACTGACCTTACTCAGATTTTCCCCGTTTTACTTGTATTCCTTTACCCTGATATGGATGCCATTTTCTTTCTTATTTTGGGTATGCAGGTTCACTCTTCTAAAAATTAACTATTTGTATCCTTGGATGGTTTTCTTTTAGGTTTTTTGTTTTGGCCTTTTTCTTATTTATATGAGATATAGGTTATTCTAGATGACAATTCTTTGTCATCTGTATTAGAACACAATACCTTTATTCCTTCCACTTTATCTCTTATATTTTAACTTTACTGTGACTTTAAAAAAAGTTGAATAGTCAAATTTAATGTTTCTTTTTCTGTTTTGATTTAAGCTTTTGCTGTTTTGCCTAGAGGAATCATTCCCTATCCTGAGATCATGAAATATTCTCTTATATATCTTCTCCTAATACTTTTTTCAAAGGTTAACAAAATTTTTTTATGTTTCTTTATTTATTTTTTGAGAGAGAGCAAAATGGGGAAGGACAAAGAGAGAAGCCCAAGCAAGCTCTGCGCTATCAGCACAGAGCCTGACACAGGGCTTGAACTCACAATTGGTGAGATCATAACCTCAGCTGAAACCAAGAGTCATATGCTTAATTGACTGAGTCATCCAGGCACCTCATTTTCTAATAGTTGTAAAGTTTTTTTTTCATATATTTTTTTTATCCATTGGGAGATTGTTTTTATGTGTGATGTAGGCAGTGATCTAATTTTAATTATTTTTATATAAAAACCAATTTTTTTCATATAAAACAAGCCATCTCTCTGGTTTATCTACTTTCCTCCCCTCTGTTATGTAACTAGGGCCTGTATATACATTTGGTTTCATTCCCAGGCTCTCTATTCTGTTCCAATGATCTATTTCTCTATCCATGCACCAATACCACCTTTTCTTACTTAAATTACTATAGCTTTATAACTAATCTGGATATCATGTAGCATAAGATTCCACTTTTTGTTCTTGTTTGAGAATAGTTTTAGTTATTGACTATTGTTTTATTATTTTCTGACTTCTTATGAAAAATACAATTTTTCAAATTTTCTGAAAAATCCAGTTCACTTTTTATTGACTCAGAATTTTATTGACATTTAATAGATAACACATTTTCTACTGAGTACTGCTTTTAGCTACATTTTTAAATGTAATACTACTGTTTCAACTCGGTACTAAATAGTCTTTAATTTCCATCCTCTTTAACATTTGAGTGTTTTAGAAGTATGTTTACCCCTTAAAGGTATGATGGTGCTCTTGTTTTTAATTGTCTTTTTACTGTTTTTTTTCTAATTTAATTATTTTTTATGGTTAAATAACATAGACCATATGAATAGATTCTTTGGAATTTGTTGAGACTATTCTTATGACCTAGTATGTGCTTAATTTTTATAAACATTCAATGGGTTATTTAAAATAATGCATTTTTGGTCTGCTCTGTATAAGTTTCTGTATCTACCATTAGATTCGGCTTTTAAGTTACACTGTGCAAATCTTGTACACTTTTACTAGTTTTCTTTTGTGTTCTTGACTTAACAGGTTCTGAGAAAAATGTATTCGAATCTCCCACTGTGATTCTGGATTCGCCTCTCCAAAGTTCTCTCAGATTTTGTTTTACGTATTTTGAGGCCAGTTCATTAGGGGGATGTGGGTTCATGATTTGTGAATCTTCCCGCAGGACTTTTAAACTACCACCTCACTTTCGAAGGTCCACATTTGTTTGTTCCTGAAACACGTGAATCACAAAGTATGTCAAATTGCAGGTGTCCGTGTGCCGTTGCTACTTGCTCGGGCCCCACTGCGCATGCTCCAAGCAGGGTAGCAATAGCAATGGACTTCTGTATTTCATGCAAAGCTATGCTGTAGAAAGAAGATAAACATTTTTAGATCTTTACTGACTACTAAAATCCTTAAACATTGGTACAACTATGGATACCAGTTATTCTCCTGAAACATGTCAGGGAATATAGCTAATTGAAAATATTTTCTTTCACTATTCCCAGTCCACTTTGGTCTCATCAGCCTATATTCACTATCCTCCAAATGGCTAGTGCTTCTTGAAATGTTTGTCCTCCTCCTACATAATGAGGCAAACTCTACCCATACATCAAGATTTGGGTCAAGCCCCATTCAGTGTCCCAGATTGCTCAATGTGAGAAAGCTCTGAAGACAAATTATTTCTGGATCAAACTGAAGTTTCACACTGAACTACTATGGGGTTGTAGAGAAGTTAAGAAATTTGACTACAACCTCTCTGTGACTTTGTTTTTACATAGATTAAAGGGGCTAATCCCTGTCTCAGAGATTTGGGGGGAGGTTTAAGAATGTTTAATTTAAAGAAAAATGTTTCTATTGAACAAGTTTTTATAGAAACTTAGTTATTTTTTCTTTCTTTTCCTTCTTTCAGCATCTTACGTAGGACCCAGTGCACTGTGCTTCTTTCCGTCGCTGGTCTCACATAGTGGCAAGAACAACAAAGTTTCATACAGTTATTTTCTATCTTTTTAGACAAGTGCATTCTGTCTCTTTCAGAAGGTTGAGAAAACTCCATGAAGGCAGGGATGCTCTCTGTGTCTCTTTATATCCCTGCTAGAGCTTAGAAGAACATTATACAAGATATAGAAAATATTTGCTCTAAAAGGAATAAAATAACATTTACCTAATTAATTCTTTTTTTGCTCGATTTTTGGAGGAGGTTACAATCTAACAAAAAAGAAGAAGAAATAAGAGGAAAGAAGAGAAGAAGGAGAAGGAGAAGAAAAGAAGAAGAAAGAAGAAGTAGGAGAAGGAGAAGAAGGAGAGGGAGAAGAAGGAGAAGAATAGGAGAAAGGAGAAAAAAATCCTGGGTAATTAGACCTTGTCACAGCTGTATTGCTGTACCCAAGTCTCACTAAAAAGGAGAGAAATAAATGAACAGAAAAAAAAAATCAAACAGATTCCCATATCTTCTGATACCAAATTTTCTAGAAAAAAAGTTAAATTTCTTATTCACTAAGTTTGAGTCTGCCGTTGAGAATTTGAATGATTTCTTCCCGTTGAGAGCTCCCGTTACAGCAGGCTTACCCTTCCTAAGTACGAAAAGAAGGCCGTGTGGGCATGTGGGCCTGCGAGCCTCTCAGTCACCTCTCTACCCGGAGGGCTTAGCACGTGGCCTGAAATCAAGGAAGCTGCCAGGGAATGTTGCAAATGAATAATTGAATGGATGACTGAAGCTGTGATGCCTGAACAAGTATATAAACCCAGAGACCAATGCCTACCCCATGCAGGTTCTTATGTCTACGTCTCAAGGCCGCTTTGCCTAGGAATGCAAATCGTAGGCAGTGGCCTACCCCCGGAGGAGCTCCAGTAGAGAAAGCAGCTGCTCAGAGGAATACTTAACCTCTGTCAACAGAGCAACGTGGTGCCTGCAACCTCTACAGCATGGGGTCCCATGGACATCTGAACTAGCCTAGGATCGACCATGGGAAAAATGTGAACAGCAAAGAATCACATTCTAGTATTCTGCCCCCTTCTTTTGCAATGGTTCTGTGTCGTTCCTCCACTTCCCACCTCTGGCTTCTAGAGCACTAAGCCCTGTGCCCATCTAAGAAATAGCATTCTATCTGCTTCCTCTTAAAAAAAAAAAGAGGGGATAATGTTAGGGCATTAATGACAGTGAGACAAGATGGGAGTTAGGGAAAGGGGTAGAGGAGATCAAGGAAGAACAGAGGTTATAAACATCTATTTTTTTCCAGACGATGTAGGAGACTTTGTGCTGGGCACTATTAATATGTTATCTCATTTAATTATGTTATGGGATCACTATTATTATGCCCAGAGAGGTTAAGTAATATGCAGAAGCTAAAACAGCCAGGAACAGGCCACAGACCTCGAATTCAAGTGTGTCTGATTCTAAATCCAAAGTATCTATGATGTAATGCCAAATAAATTTCTTAATTAATTTTCCAAACGGTGTTAGAGAACTGTCTGATACTGGCTTAAAATACAAAGTGGCCATAAAATCTGGTGGCACAGATAAATTATTTTATTTTTTTACACATCGAATACACCTGGTGTCTTTTTATGGGGCACCCTAAAGAAACAAGTATATTTACTGTATATCAGAGACACAAATAAGACAATATGTCACATGTTCAAGTACAGGGATTGATGGAAACACTGCATTAGCAAATTCTGTTTCTTGCAATTTTGCACAGTGCATTGAGACATATATTTTTAACAAAGAACAACACAGTGAACACATTATGCAATATCATTGAACATACCATGTCTTTTTATGACAATTATCCATTTATCTTGTATAATTACTTGTGTTTTCAGACTTTTTGCCCATCCTGAATAATCCAGAAATCAAAGAGTAACCTGAACCCAAAGGAGTAATTGCATAATGAGTTTTAGACAGTGTGCGAGAGAAGTAGGATAGATATTTTTGGAGTAGCAAAGACTCTTAAAATCACACTGCATAAGAGATTTTCTGTTCTTCCCCCATGCAGGATGGGATTAATTCTGGGCCCACTTTTCACCTGATGCAAATGGTCTGACTCTACTGCCACCTCATGCTGAATCTCCAAATTTGTCTGCAGGAAAGGACCTTAGAAATCAGTGATACCATTAGCCCAAGTCCTGGAATCTGAGCCTCTGTGAGAACAGTCACTTTCCTCTTATTACCAGTCAGTCTGGAATTCTATAGTATGCTGTGCTCAGATCACCTCCCTCCCCCTACCTAATCCTCTACTTCAGTGCCCTGTACAATAAAAAAATAGCAAAATTTGGTGAAAATAAGACTGACAGAGTTCATTAATCTGTGGCCCTTAGCCCATGTCTAGAACATCAATCTTATTGAATCTCAGTAAATGCTTACAACTCATCACTACTAAGAATCTAATTAGACATTTATTGCTTATGTAATTCTGAATTAATGGCATAGCAACAAGATTTATATTTCACATATTTGTTACACCTCAGCACTCTCCACTTTAATAATCAATTGATATTTAGTTAACATATATTAACTATCCTATTAAAACTAAATTAAATGCTATTCTGATTTGATTTTATTAAATAAATGCTGGCAACATTAATGAGGTGCAGGCCATTTAAATCATGAGAGAACAACCAAATTCAGCCCCTCTGTTAAGTGAAGTAATTTCAGAGTGAAAAAAAATGAGCAGATGTGTTCCTCAACTTGACAATTTCATAAATACTGCACAACTCAGTCATGATGGATTCCTGACCAACATCTCAAAAGAGATGCAAAGAAACTTCCATTACATCTACTTCATTTCTAATTAGGTTAAATAGCCTTAGGGGGAAAAACATCTCTCCCTTGGCCTCTGTTGTAAGGTCACTGATTTTGAGAAGAGCAAGACAGTGTTCATGAGTGGAATTTACTTTAGCCCCCAACCTCTCGAGTAAAACTACTTTTGAAACAAACTAAACTGGACTTCCTTAAGCAATTGATTATTTCTTTTTGGGTGGGAAACTGGATTTTGTCTCACCCAGGGAATAGCACTGAAGAAATACATTATTTAGGAAGTATTTATTCATTAAAAAATTTTTTTTAGTTTTTATTATTTATTTTTGAGATAGAAAGAGAAAGAGTGAGCAGGGGAGGGACAGAGAGAGAAGGAGACACAGAATCCAAAGCAGGTTCCAGGCTCTGAGCTGTCAGCAGACTTGAACTCATGAACCATGAGATTGTGACCTGAGCTGAAGTCAGACATTTAACCAGTTGAGCCACCTGGGCACTCCAGTATTCATACATTTAACAATAATGGAGCACCTGCCATGTCCCAAACTAAATAAAATATGATCCTATCTTATAGGAACAAATATTATGAAATTTCTTCTACTCCTTGTGCCTGGTTCTATGAAAAATACAAAGCACGAGGAATGGGCTGTGTCAAGATATCTACAATATCATCAGGCAGAAAAGTTAAAGACATGTGAAAATTACCTGGAACTCCTACATCAGAGGCCTGAACTCACCCTGGTTTAGCTCAAGTGTTTTGTAAAGTGCCCAGCATGTAAAACATACTTAGCTTTTCTGACACAATGAACATGTGATTCTCTTGATCTAAGGCCTCATTCAAAACCATGCCATTTGAAGTTTCTTCTTAGTCATGAAAACCAAAAGTAAAGGTAGAATAGCTGACAGTGATGTGTAGGTGCCAGCAACAATAGTCAAAAAGAGTGGATTCAACAGTGTGTTTTGGCAAATATTTGAGCTGGAAACTCTTCACTTCTGTGCTGTCAAATTATGATTGATACATGAAGCTTATATTTTACAACTGAGAATTCATACTGTTCCAGCAAAGTCTGTAATTGGGAACTTGAGCTGAGTAGGAAGATCAGGAAGGGAATCATACATGCAGGTGTGCACAGGACAGTTATTAATAAACTTTCACTCTCAAGAGTGTGCTGCTCCACATGATAAATAGTATAATCACCATGAGTACAGGCTAAAGTCTACACAACCAGAAACCCAAGGGAAAACTTCTGGTGAAGAAAGACTGTACACACGTTTTTCTTGCTTTTTTCAGCTATGTTATTTTCATGTGGTTAAGGTTTTTAGTACTTCTATTTTATGGGAGATGACTGTAATTATCTTCTATGCTTTGTCTACCGTTTGACTCTAAAATTAAGAGTACTTGTGGCAAGTTCTATTACCGATGAAATATTCTGTCTTTCTTCTTTGTGGGAAGAATATATATCCCTGCCTATTAAAGTCAGAAATAAGTCATATTATTTGTTTTGGCCAATGTGGGTAGAAGTGATATGTGCCATTTCTGGGAAGAAATTTTGATTAATAACACATGTATCACTGTCTCTTCTCCTTCTTCCATGAGATCATAAATATTCCAGCTAGTGCTTGCTTCATCAGCCTTGGTTCCTGAGTGAAAGTTACACAGAGCAGAACAACAGCCACCCCACAATAGACATGTCACAGAAATAAGAAATAATTCTCTGTTGTTGTAAGCCATGATATTTTGGAACTATTTGTTACCTCAGCATAACTTCACCCATTCAGACTGATATAAAAATTATTAATAGACGTGAGGTGTTTTTGTAAACAACAACAAAGCTAAAATTAGTTGCATTGACTCTAGGGCTCATTTGTGGAAGCAAGGAAATTGCTATTGGAGATGAAAAGATGAAGAACAATATCCTTAATAAACTTGTCACTTTAGAAGAAGATTTGGCCAAACAGAATGTTAGTAACTTTAGTTGATTGTTATTAGATGCATTTGATAAAAAAGAGATGAGCTCAAAAAGAATTGGTCATTTTGGAAGCAGAAAAAAAAAGAAAAAGCATCCAGAAATGTGGGGATTTTTACAGTTTGGAAGATACAACTGCTTCTCACTTTCACTCAATAAAACATAGAAAAAGAAAATCTTGAATAAAAAATTCCTATAAAACCTTAGCTTCATGTCAAGGACCAAATTAAGGGGTTGCTGCATGTTATTTGTTGAAACTTTTTAACCTATATAGCGTCTAGTAAATCCTTTTAATCAGACAAAATGGCTTAAGAAAAAATTAAGAATGTGGGTCTCCCAAAGAAATCAGATGGAGACAAGGTACTAGCAATTAAACATATACTTCAAAACAGAATAGGAACTCTTTGACAAGAACCAAATAGATAAGTTAAAAGTTGAGAACATTGTGCCACCAGAACCACTGGTCTAGACTGGACTGCAAGAGACTGTTCAAGACTTAAAACAACCCTTGCCTTTCACCCATCCTTCTTGCTTGAGCTTGAGGCAGAGGACTAATGCTCTTAAGCCTCCATAAGACCATGTTCTATAATTCTTTGTGAGACATAACCAAAGAGAATAGTGGAAAGAAAAGACTTCCCAAATGATAGGGCCAAGGACTAAGGCGAAAAATGACTAGGAGCTATTCCCAGTAAATGGAATCAAGGTTTAATCAAAGTATACTTTCCTCTCCCAGACAACATATGCACAAGGGGATTCTAGAAATTTGTAGAGACTGATGACATCTGTGTATCTCCCATTCTCCACCTTTCCAAATGGGAGTGCTCATTATGGCTTCCCTGTTTTTATTCCATCATTGCATATTGATTATGTGAGAGAAAGATAGCTTCTCCTTTTCTTTTTGCAGCTTTGTATTAAGAAGAGCTACATCCAGACCTGATTTGGGGATTACCTCACATTACCTGGAGATACTGGTCTTTACCTTAGAAGTTCAGGTAAAGAACAAATTTCTATTTGGGACTTTTGGTTGTCTCTCTTGAAGATGGAATGTATTTAGCATATGGAAAAAAGTTACTGAATAGCTGAATACTAGAAGGGTGGCCTAGGGGAGTTTGTATTACTGTTCACCAGATATTTTGTTTTCATCCCTGTGGTGCCTCTCTCCGTGGGAAGATTATACATACCCCTTGTGTTGAACAAGGAGTAGTTTTAGCCAGTAGAGTGTGTATTAAGGTGATGAATGCCAGTCATAAGCAGAGTATCAAGAAACATGGATCATAAATCTTTTTTCTTTCTGCCATGAGATTGACAATATTCCAGACATAATCTGGATCCAAAAATGGAGGTAACATACATCTAGTTGACCTGTGATAGACATTTAATGTGAGCAAGAAATAAACTTTTATTGTTGGAAGCAGCTGAGACTTAGGGTCATTTGAAGCATAACCTAGCTTAATCTGTCATGGCCATAAACAACATTAATAATATTAAGATTATGTAAAGATTATTCACCATAGTCCCAAGTAATGTAATTGCATCTATAAAGAAAAAGATATAGTTCCACATACCTACAAGAGGAAGCTCCAAGTATGCAGTGACACACAGTCTTGCTTTGTTTGCTTCATATTTGAACTATGACCTTCTTATACAGCATTTAGTTTTTCCTGGACTTTCTAGTTGTCTTTATTTTTTTACACTTAAAAATTTGGGGATCTTTGTTTTATCCTTGGTGTTCTGAATTTTCATCAGGATAGGTTTAAATGTGGACCTCCTTTCATTTATTTTGTGTAACACTGTCTTTCTGAATACACTTCCTTTCTCTCCACTGTCTCATCTCAAAAACCAATACCAGACTTACATTCATTATTTAGCTCTCCACCCTGTGTTCCCACTTGCAATTTTCTTAAAATTACATTAGGATCTTTATCTTCCATTAGACTATGAAACACATGAGTACAGGGAGTTAGTCTTGCTCCATTTTTCTATGCTTCACTTAGCATAGTAACTAGGGCAGAGAATAAACTTAATAACAAGATGCTGAATTTTTTACTTCCTATATGCTTCTGATGACAAAAGTACTTAATCCAAAAATGGATCAATTGGATAAACTGGATTTTAAGAGACTGTTTTCCTCGACTTTCAGTAATGAGTGATGAACATTGTCCACTAATACCCACAAAACACAAGAGGAAACATGAATGTGTTCCAATGTACAGATGCTCTGATAGCATAAAGCAGTGTATGTTGTTTCTCTGCTTCCTAAAATTTAAACCATGCTGAAACAGTATTTACAAGCTATAATAAGGATACTTCAACTACAGGCACAATTCAAGTTCTTAGGACAGTTCAGCAGGTAATTTACTTCCTGAACTATCTGATTTATACATTCCAGCCTTTCTCCAGAGCTTCCATAGAGGAGGAATTAGAGAAGTTGATATTTGGACTTCCTGGCAGAAGATCTTAGTTGATCTTAATGGCTTCTTTGACATCTGTTAGAACAATATCTTTCTCTAGATCTAACTTTAGTTAAGTCTTGATGGAGAGAGTAACAAATGTATGGTAGAATTTCAAAGCTTTAAGAAAATTTCTAATCCCTCCAAAATATCCAATTCTTGGCTGGTCCTTCAAATTAAGTCTTTAATTTTTTAAGTTAAAAGTTTTAAAAACCAACTTTTTTAATACCTGGAAGGAAATGTTACATAAAAGTTCAATTGTGCCATTTGTGGCATCTGTGTAAACTATGGAATTTAGATTGTTATGAGAAACATAGTTTGAAAACCACTGCAAAGATAAAGGTTATATCTACTAGAGATATTTGCATTAAAACAACTAAAATATGTCACCAGTCAGCGATACTTCAAGGTAGAGAATTTGAGATCCTTTCCTAAGAGAAGATTTTCCTCCTGAGTGCAGAGAAAGTATAATGCACACTGGTCTTTGGAGCATAGGGACCCTCTCTCCACCCCACAGAAAATAGATATTGGATAGATATACTAAATGTTCTTCAATGTGCCTCTGCACAACTTCCCAGAGGCCAAACCCTGATCTTGGCTACTTCTTTATAATATCTTAACACCTTTCAGATGCAGGAGATTCAATAAGATCCATGTGAGTTTTAAGAGGAGCTCCATAAATACAAATTGATGTTTTAGGCAGCCAAGAGTCTGCTAGCTTTCTGGAAGATTCCAGTCCAGCCCCCACATACCCAGCTGCCTGTACCTGATTGGTCTTTTGGATAATTGATCACAGCTGGTGGCTTAATTGGGCCTGTCACAGGAAGGCCAGCTCCTTTTAGACACTAGGTTCCATCCTGCACAGTGCCCTCGGGGCCAGTGAACTCAGTGGAGGAAATGTGACTCCCACTTCTTCAGTTAAAGAACTTGGGGCATTTCCTAGATGGGGCTCCATGCCAGGAATCTGGTCTCGGCTTGGTGGGCTTGAGAGAAGAGCATAAGTTACTTCCTTTCTACTCTCAGTCTTCCAGTCTCTAGTTTTATATGATTTGCTTTTTAAGGTTGCATGAGGTGAGGGTGGTTTTCTTTAATATCAGTTCATGGTAGGGAAGTCTGAATTAGTGAAAGTCCCAATTATTTGCCATTTAAGTTTCCTTGTATTGGATTCAAGTCATCCCAATAGCAAGGCCTCTGGGCCCAGTCCTATGTGACTGATCCTTTTGTGAAGAGGTAAGAGGTGTTACCAAACATTTAGTCCTTTATGATTGAGACAGGAAGAAGGAGTTGGCCATGGAGCAAGACCCCATCTTTCCAGAGTGGCCACATGGACTTCATGAAAGGAAGAGTGCCAGTGGTGGAACTCTGTGCTGAGGTGAATGCTCATCAGGATATAGACTAATGGGCATTGTCTAAAGAGGCACTGCTTACTTGAGGATGAGAGAGCAGATAAGGAGGGTCAGCAATGGAAATAGCTAACAAAAAAGTTGGTTAAGTTGTCAAGGCAGGACCCAAAGAAAGTAAGGGTGGCAGAACAGGTGAACTGGTGCTATTGCACTATGAACTCTACAGGACAGAGCTGTGTCCTCTTCTTCCTTGATGGTGGTATCAGTTTAGTGGGAAATATATTTCTTTTTGTTTGAGATTTCTATAGGATAGCCAAATAAAGACTAACACAAAGAAATTGAATATTCTCCAACCCTGTCTCCCTCCCTGTCACCCCTCTTCCTCTCTTTCTTTCCCTCTCTCTCTCTCTCTCTCACTCTCTCTCACACACACACACACACACACACACACACACACACACACACAGCTAATAGTATAATATTCCATGACAAATGAACTGAGTTTGTAAACACACATTAAGGCAAAAAAAATTATGTGAATAACTAAATAAACAAACTGAATTTCAGCCTCTCCACTGAGAAATTGAAAGACAAATGAATTACATTAGAGACATTTGTTGCAACTTACTTTTTTCAGGTTAACAGAACCCTAACTTTCTGTACTCTGGTCCAAATGATCATATCCTTCAAGAGAAAAAACACTGTAGCCCATGATCATGGGATTCTCATTCTATACCCCAATGATTGGTTAAGCATGGACACATGGTATAATTCTGGCCAATAAGACATGAGCAAACTTCTGGTGACTTCTAGAAGAGTTTTTTGCTTGTTCTTTAAAAGGGATATGTGGTGGGGGAGGGGTACTCCCTTTTCTGACTCTCTCAGTGTTGTCATGTCTGTGTGTGACCTTTGAAAGAATGATACCCATTTTGTGACAACAAGACTGAGAACAGAAGTCAATATGCTTCTTCCTCAAATGTTGGTGTTCCAAAGACAGAAGGAACCTTGAATTTTGGTGCTGTCAATGGGCCACTGAATTACCAACCCTAAAACCTCCCTCAGAACTTCCCGTTAAAAGAGATGATAAATGTCCTTATTTTGTAAGCTCATTTTTGTTTGGTTTTCTGCTACACATAAGGCCACAACCTATGGGTGACTTAATAATAAATCCAACACAGCATTTACTATTTGTCAGGCTTGGTTCTAAGAGTTTTAGCCCATTTAGTCCTTATAACAACTATAAGAAGGAGATATTATTGTTTTCATTTCCCAGTGGAAGAACTTTGTTACAGTGTGGTTAAATCACTTGCTCAACATCACAGGCCTAACTAGCGGTGGAACTAATATGACAAAGATAAGCAGGCCTCCAAATCTGAGCTCCTATAACCAGGAAGTTAGAATGCATCTCAGATTAACAAATAGAGCTGGGTTACTCCTATTCAAAGCCCTTTACTGGGAACCATTATGAATAGCAAAGTCAGACCAACACAGCTCTTACTTCCTCTTCAATGAAATTTTTTCCACTCAGTTTCTGTAACATCATCTGGTTCCTCACTAATGCCTAGCTCTGCCCCCCAGGCAAAATCTTCACTCAGGTTCTGCTTCATCCTAAAGGTGTAAATAACTAAATAACAGGAGTGTTGAGATATTAACAACAATCAGAGCCTTCAACCCAACTTGAATGTTATGCTTCAGCTTGCCTGAACTTAGCTGGTGAACAGTTCATTAAACTCAGATTTATTGGGAGCTGCCATTACACAGAAGAAATCAATATCCCTTCCCGCAAGGGGCTTATAGTCAATAAGAGGAACCGGGAAACTAACCTTAGGAATGATTGTGAAACCAAGGATATAAGTGACAGATAACTTGGGAGTTTGGAGGGGAGTTCTGGAGGGAAGCAGCTGAGGAAGACTCACTTTCCACTCTGTTTTATGCTGTTCTCCACTCTTTGATTTTTTTCCCATATGTGTGTACTCCTTATTCAAAAACAACTAGAGATGTTTAAAACTCAATAAAATGTGACACATCCATTTAGAGGTTTAGGAAAAAGGCTTTGAGAGTATAAAGAAGTGAAAGAGACAGGGGAAAGGTACGAGTTTACTGGGGCTGCTGTAACAAAGTGCCACACATTGGCTTGGCTTAAACCACAGAAATTTATTGTCTCACAATTCTGGGGGTTCAGCTGTCCGAGATCAAAGTGTACATAAGTCCATGCTCATTCTGAAAAAGCTAGGGAAGGAGCTATTCTAGGCCTCTTGCTTAGCTTCTGGTGGTCTCAGATGTTCCTTAGCTTATACACAGACATTCTTCCTCTGTGCATGTGTGTCTCTGTGTCCAAATTTCCCCTATTTATAAGGACACCAGTCATAACTGGATTCGGGCCCACTCTTAAGACCTCATTTTAACTTGATTACTTCTAAAAAACTCTACCTCCAAATAAGGTCATGTTTTAAAGTACTGGTGGTCAAGACTTCAACATTTGAACTTGGGGTGTTGGTGGGGCACAATCCAACTCCTACCAGAAGATATAGGAATGCTTTCTGGAGAAGTTCTATTCCTTCAATACAGTACTGTCAGGAGACCATTTTGAGGTATAGTGTCTTAGAATACTAAATTTTCTCAAGTCCTGATAATAAGCAACCCCTTGACATTTTAATAAAGTGGGATGAGAGCACATGGACTCAGCTTTGAGGGACACGACTTGGAAAGTGGTAAGTGAAATACATGACAGGCACATGTTGAATCAAGGAGGCTGGTATCTAAGCAACAGGCGGCTCATACTGCCATGTGCCCCAGTGCTGGCTCACTTCTCTCATGTAGCTACAAAATCAGAAAAGGCATATTGTTGAAGCTTGAACACTTACAGGCAATTTCCATTCTTATGCTACTGATATGGCATTTGTGGAAACATAAGGAGTCCCTGGTGGCTGATTCAACATGTACCAATTTCTAAAATTTTATTTTATAACCAAATAACATACCCCACTGAAGAGAGTGTTGCCTTGTGCAGAGACAAGATAATTTTAAAATCATGTTCAAGTTATGTTTATAATAATAATTCAAGATAAAGTAATATTTTCTTTCTAGTTGATATTAAGAGTGTAACTTAAGGGCTGGAATGCTAAAGAATGCAAGAAGTTAGAAAATCATCGTGAGGATTGTTGTACATCCATGCTGGAAGGAAGGTAAGGTATTGGTGAGTGTGTGGTGGGGGGCCAAGATATTCTAAGTAACTTGGTCAGAAATTAATATGAATAAAGGAAATTTGAATTTTTAAAATTAACAAATTTGTGAGTAGCATCAACATTAATAAGTGAATTAAAAGTAAAATTAACCATCCACTTAAAATTAATATGTATTATATAAATTAAATATAATGAATATTCTGAACATGGATACCAGTAAAAGTAAGAAAATACAAATCAATAAAAAATAATCCATTCATGTGTTTTTTCAATAAGTTCATCTGTTACATAAGAATTTAATAAAGTGGAACTTCAAATTGGCATGGGAAAAATAGGCTACCTATTTGATCCCTACCGTAAACTATTAATCAAAATAAATACCAGATATATTAACATAAAAGGTTTAAAGGTTAAAAAAATATATACATGAAATTTTTGAGTCCATTAAGGAAATCAATCTACAAATGAAAGTATATAAAAATTAAAATTTTTCTGTTAATGAATTTTAAAAATTAAAATCCAAAGAAGAAACTAGGAAAAAACATTTTCAACACAATAAGAAGAAAGCAAATGTGGGGCACTTGGGTGTCTCAGTTGGTTAAGTCTGACTTTGGCTCCAGTCATGATCTCATGGTTCATGGGTTTGAGCCCCTCATTGGGCTTTGTGCTGACAGCTCAGAGCCTGGAGCCTGCTTTGGATTCTGTGTCTCCCTCTCACTCTGCCCCTCCCCCACTTGTGCTCTCTTTCTCATTCTCTCTCTCTCTTTCCCTCTCTCTCAAAAATGAAAAAAACATTAAAAGGGGTGCCTGGGTGGCTCAGTTGGTTAAGCATCTGACTTCAGCTCAGGTCATGATCTCACGGTTCGTGGGTTCCAGCCCTGCATAGGGCTCTGTGCTGACAGCTCAGAGCCTGGAGCCCATCTTCAGGTCCTGTGACTCCTTCTCTCTTTGACCCTCCCCTGCTCATGTTGACTCTCTCTCTTTCTCAAAAATAAGTAAAAACATTAAAAAATTTAAAAAAAGAAAAAACATTAAAAAAATAAAAAAAAACCATTTAGCAAATTTTAAAAGGTAAACACTTTAACAGAAAAATAGTCAAAGTAAATGAAGGGCAATGTATAAAAATACTAATTATACTAATAAAGGAGAAAAATTTAACTGCAACACTGATCAAGAGAACGCAAACAAGGTAACTTTTTATACATAATGACTTGACTTAACATGGTGGATCCAATCTTGGTTGTAGCACTAAAGGTGTGTATAAAGTGGTACAACATTTCTGTGGGCCAATTTGGCAAGGATATCCTAAGTTTATCTTTGAGGAAAATATCATGGGTATATGCTGTAGCAGATGTCAGTGCCTGTCCATATCCCTTCCATGCACACAGCCTGGTTTCCAGCTGCCAGCATGGGCCACACTCTGCCTGGGATCCTTTCTGGGTAAGGAGGTGTGTCAGATCACCAGGAGGCTGGTGGGCAGTTCCAAGGAGTTAATACCCTGGAAGCAGTCCTCAACTGATGCACAAAAGTTAAGGATTCCTCAGTTTCAATGGGGACAACTATGAGGTGAGTTCAATACAGACCTCCAAAGATCACAGAGGAATTGAGCATCAGTTCCTCATTAACATACCCTGTATTGACTTTCTTTCCTTCCCTTCTCACTCCTCTTACTGATGTTTCCTGGATTACTCTCAAATAAGCTACTGATGCTTAAACCCTTATTTCCAGGTCAGCATCTGGGGGAACTTCACTAAAGATACATGCAAACATTCATCAAGATGGATGTTGTCACAGTGTTATTTACACTACTGGAAAACCAGAAGTACCATATATGAATAAGAATAATAGGTTCATCACTATTATCATACGGTATATAGCACTAAATTATATCATACAGTATATAGCACTAAAATATGATAGAAGGGGGATGGGAAGGGGTAAACAGGAGAGCACAGAAGATTTTTAGGATAATAAAAATACTCTGCATGATATTATAATGATGGATACATGTCTTTATACCTTTGTCCAAATCATGGAATGAGCAACACCAAGAGTGAACCCTAAAATCAGCTATGAACTTTGAGTCATGATCGTACGTCAGTGTAGGGTCACAAGTGCAAAAAATGTACCCCTATAGTGAAGGATGTTGGGGAGGTTTTTTTGTGTGTTGGGACAGGAGGCACACTGCAAATCTCTGTAATTTCCCCTCAATTTTGCTACCAACTTTAAACTGCTCTTAAAAATATAGTGTCGGGGACTGTGGGTGACTCAGTTGTTTAAGCACACAACTTCAGCTCAGGTCATGATCTTGCAGTTCACAAGTTCAAGCCTCACATTGGGCTCTCTGCAATCAGTGAGGAGCCCTCTTCAGATTCTGTCTGTCTCTCTCTCTCTCTCTGTTCCTCCCCTGTTTGTTCTCTCTCTCTCTCTCTCTCTCTCTCTGTGTCTCAAATAAACATTAAAAATAAAAAAAATTAAGTGTAGTGTTAAGAAAAAATGTTCTGTAAGAATATTTAATGTCTGGAGAAGAAAAACAGTATAGTGTAATGTTATATCACAGGTTCTGAAATGATACATCAAGTCAAGTTCTAAGTCCACCAACTACTTGCTTCATGACTTCAAGCAGTACCTTGTGCTTGAAGCAGAACATGTGTTCCGTACATGTAAAATGAATGACAGCAATATCTTCTATGGTTACTATGAAGATTAAATCTAACCCCTGTGCCTGGTACACAATAATAATCACCATCACTATCACTACTGGTATTAAAATACATTATGAAGTTTAAAATGAGTTTGTAAAACAATATGTTCTATCATTTTAACACACACATTTACACATAAAACATACATATAAAAAATCCTCACACCAATAAATATTTATAGGCATAGAAAGAATGGGGAATATACTAAAAAAAAAATTGGCTGTCCATGTCTGTTGTGTGCTAAGATGATGGATCTTTTTCTATGTGCTTTTCTATATGTTTCTAATTTTTATAATCATTATTCATATATTCGTCTAGTAAAAGTTACTCATAATGAATTGTATGAATAATTTTAAAGTGAGTCCAATTTAGCCAAATTTCATAACAACAGAGTTTTTAGCCTATGGTTAGTCAGTCCTTATTGGTGAAATCAGAGAGAACACCACTGTTGGCCAACTCAATCCTTTGGAGAACCGAAGGTGCATTCAGTCAGGGACCACGGCAGTTCAGATACCAGGTTTATATTGTTGATGCTGGGTCTCTGTGCCAAAGAAGTGAAGTGCATTGTCACAAAGCCATGCAAACACAGACATTGCCCAAAGATTGAACACGGATATCCAGAAACTGAGTGACATTGATATGACAGACACTTGATCATTTAGGAACCTTTCATGTTTAAGCATCAAAAGCAAGCAGAGAAGCTTAAAGCATGATTCATAGCACCAAAATGAGTGAATTGCTTCTGAAAGAGTGATTTCATTTTCTCAAAGAGTTTTGCACTTCTTCAGAATTTCTGATTCCATGAGGTTCAGACCAGGTCACAGTGGAAAATAAGTCCAGCTTCTCTTTGCAGCCTAATAGATTGATACTCTCAGGATACTCATGAATTCCCAGGAGCCTCAGATTGGAGTTTGGTAAATATCTTCCACAACTTTCTGCTACTCAGTCATCTAACTGGTTAAAATAACCCAACCTTCACGGTCAGCTTCCACTCCTTCCAAATGAGTTGTCAAAGGTCAAAGGCCTGAGAACAAATAAAACCCACAATTTTGATCACTTTTTGCATTGACTTATGCCGTGAATTAATTTAAAAATACTATGGTCAAATTGCGATGAATCATAAAACAAAAGAAGAAAACACTAAGCTTCTCACTGGATTTGGAAAATGAAACATAAAAACATATCTCCTTTTTCCTTATAGATGACCTCCCTGTGGTAAATGAATTCCACATTTTTTTTAGATTTGGAACAAATTTCTTTATTTTACTTGCAGCAAATGGTTAGAAAATGCTATTTTATTGAGAGAGAGAGAGAAAGAGAAAGTGAAAGAGAGAGAGAGTGCATAATTGAGGGAAGGGCAGAAGGGAAGAGAGAGAGAGACTATTAAGCAGCCTCCATGCCCAGTGCAGAGCCCCAGTGTGGGGTTCAATCTCACGATCATGAGATCCTGACCTGAGCCAAAAATTAAGAGTCAGAAACTTAATCGACTGAATGACTCAGGCACCCCAATGTTCAATTTAATACGGATTTTCTTTTTTCCTTGAGAAAAGCCTCAGCCAGGACAGGCCTCTGTCAGGTTGCCACTTTGATGACCTATTGAATGCTGCTGGGTTGGCAAGAGCTTGGTTAAATGTTGAAGATTAAGGAAAAAAGTAAAATAAGGTATATACTGAATGTGATAGGGAGGCTAGAACTACAGACTAAGAAGCAGAAGATTGGCACTCTGTGCTGAACATGCCACCCAATAGAGTGTGACCTGACAATTAATGGCTTCAGTTGTCATGTCTCTAAAACAAGGGCTCATAAGGTAGTGATCCTTCTCGCCAGCTGTAAAATTACGATTCTTCAGGAGGACATGACCAATCTGGGGTTTGCAGAAGAAAGCAGAAAAAAAATGAATGCACCTGTCAAACACCAGTGAAACAGAGAAGGGAGAAATAAAGCTAAAATGGATTGAGTTCACCGCATCTGACTGCAGACTCTGTTAGAGGGATTACCACACAGTCCTTCCACCAATGCCAGGAGACAGATCAACCACCCATTCATTCAACAACTATTTATTGAATGGCTGCTGTGAGTTAGGCTGTGTACAAGGAGCTTGGGATGCCACTGTAAGCCAGATAAACACTTCTTATCCCCATGGAGTTTATATTCTGGCAGTGGAGACAGATCACACAGAAAGATTTCATTATGATCCTCTTATGTGTTGTGAAGAAGTAGGACAGTGCTTTGAGTGGGAGATCATGTAATGAGGCCTTGCAGAATATGGAGGTCGTGTCAGGAGAGTTTTTTTAGACAATCATCTTTGCAATGAGATATATATTTTTTCAAAATTTTTTACGGTTTTTAAAATTTATTTTTTGAGAGATAGAGAGACAGCGCAAGCAGGGGAGGGCAGAGAGAGAGAGAGAGATACAGAATCCGAAGCAGGCTCCAGGCTCTGAGCTAGTTGTCAGCACAGAACCTGACAGAGGGCTCGAACCCACGAACCATGAGATCATGATCTGAGCCAAAGCCTGATGCTCAACCAACTGAGCCACCCAGGCTCCCCTGCAATGAGATATTAAGCATGAATAAGAATTGGCTAGGCAGGCAGATGAAATGATGTGTGTAAGGGCACAAAGCCGAAAAGAACAGAGTAAGTCCAAAGGGCATTGAAATTCTTATCCTACATGAGAAGCTCAGATGTATATTTGTCTCTTAAGTCACTTGTCTCCTGACTAGCAGCTGGGGGTAAAGTTTAATAGTAGGGCTATGAGACTTTTGTTTTTCCTGATAAAGTGTGCCTGGTTTCTCTTTGATGACTCCACCTACATTTTGTCAGAATCAGGGTATTGAAGTGGCCCCCAAAGGCACACAATTTGAATCCCCCATCTGTTGGAAGAAGAGCTGTTGGTAGTAAATCATCCATTTGCATTTCAGAAAGGTTTGTCCAAGGCTGAGCAAGGGATCCCCTTCTGGGACTCCTATAGCAGGAAGAATTGGTAAAGAGCTGGACAAAAGGCTTTATCTTCCTTGCTCCTGCAAAGATAGATCAAGAAAGTATTACTGCATTTTGCAAAGCCCAAAGGAACAGTGGGCATTATGTTTACATTGTGCGAAATATCTCTATTTTGACTGACTTACCATCTTGGAAGTTTCTAGTTACTGCCTACCAACACTTCTCACCAACTCTCAATGTGCCAAGTTGATTATAGTTATTAATAAGCTGAAGGTTAAGAAATTGCTTATAAGAAACCTGCATCCTGTCATGAACCAAAGCCTAATATATTTGTCCCCGTTCTTTCTCTGAGGGCAGATAAACATTTCCCCATGACAGGGGGCTGTTCAACATTTCAATGGCCTAGTGGGATGCTCTTTTGAGCCCTGAGGGTAATTACTAAAACATAAGATAAGTGGAGAAGTGAACAGAAGACGTGATTGCCAGTCCAAACAAGTGAGGTCCAGGGGACGGCTTAAGTTGTGCGTTAAGTATAATCTTTTGGCTTTGACAAGAGGGTGAGGTGACCAGTAATTAGCCATTCAAGGCGAACCCTAAGCAGCGCGACTGAGATGAGAAGTAGGCGGCTGCCACGCCCACAGATTCTGGCATTTGAGAACTTTGCAGGCAGGAACTCATCTTGAACCTAATAAAATGATTTGCTAGAGTGAAATTGTTTGTTGATTTGTTTTTTTAATATGTGCGTTTAATTCCCCCCCCAAATATTGGCAGAGATGGAAAAGGGCACTAGCTCAACAATCTACAAGGCCTTAGAAAGACAAAAACTGGCGTGACTCCTCTTTTATGGCCTCTTCCTGCTGCCCAGCACCTCTTTCCTCCTCCTTTGCTCAGTCCGTGGTGCACTCAGCCCAAGCAGGCAGAGCTGGATCCCTGAGAGCTGTCAGGGAATCCTTTCCCATCAGCAAGGCTTTCAACAAATATTTAAAATAGGTGTAAATCTCAGTCTATAAATTCATGCCTTCAAGAAACATGAATAATTTAGATTTCCTTACATCAAATTAAATTTGGATTCTGAGTAACCAGCCCACCAAGCTGGCAGGAAATTTAACCCAGCCATGCTTGGACTGTTCCCACACCCCACGTACCAAGATTCTACAGAAGTCTGGTCTTAGGCTGTGTAGAGGCACTGGGAGACTTCTCCAGTGCTTTTTGTCTGTCTACACTGCTTAGTGTTGAGATAGCAGTCATCCCCTGTGTACGTGGCCCAGCCAGGTTCCACCTCTGCCACTTCTAGGCCACATGCACGGTAGGGTTCTCTGGTGAGTGAGGAGACCTGCTCCAGGGGTCTAGCCCACCTCTGGGCACACACAGGCCTCCTCTCCAAGGGGTACTGTATCCAAGGGGCACTGTGTCTGCAGAGCACCATAGCCCACCCTAGGCCCCCTCCCCAACCTTCTTAAATCTCTCTTTCAAAAGCAGCCTTTCTCCTTTCTTGCCTTAAGCAAGAAATAACAAGCCCGACTACATGTTGGAAATGAAGAGAGAGTGTAAAACATAAGGAAAGCAAACACAATCGGATTCACCAGTCAGCTGTGTGAGTGGGTGTGTAGGAGGGGAGGTGGGGGCTATGACAGCTAACGGGATATCAGGTGAGGAATCCATAGGCTCAAAGTCCCTTTATATTGATTGGCGGTGGCAGTCCCACCCTGTACAAAATATTCCTGTGTACACTGGAGTTTGAGAATCTCTGAGTGGAAGTAAAAGAAGCATTAGGTAGACTTGAGCAGTGGAAGGAACAGCTGAGGCAGAGTCCCAAGTCCTTGAAGGGAAATGACAGAGATAGGAGCTGGAGGCAAGGGCCTGATAAACAAGCAACAGATTAAAAGCTGGGAGAGGGGCCACAACATCCTGACTTTGCGACTTCCCAGACCTCAGGGTTGACAGATCCAGAGCCACAGGGGAGAAATCCATGCTCTCCTCTTCCACTTCTGCCCCAGGCTAACCCCAAGTCTCCTTACAATGTATTTGTATTGTAGGAATAGCCCACTCCTTGCAGAAAGGCTGCCTTGACGGTTTTAATACGAATCTTGTAGAGGCAAAACCCCCACCTCCCTACCTGTGGGAGGAGTTCCCCCAAGGATTGGAGGCAGCCTCCTTTAGAGAGCACCACACTGTAGGTCTCCGTAGGTCCACTGTAGGTGGAGTTCACCTCTTGGAACCTGCACTCCATGCTCTACGGCCTTGAGAGTGTACCTTCGCTTTGATAAACTGCTTTGTGCTTGCAGTTTTCCTTCTGGCTGTCTATTTGAGCACAGGTCCCCTGTAAATCATCAGGTAGGGAATCCAAGAAGACCTCCATTCACACAGTGCAGACTCTCCCACCAGTAACAGAAGGACTGTGAAGTATATTTTCAAATATCTAAAATCCTTAGTAGTGAAAAGATGGTGAAGAATACTAGAGTATTCCTGTTTGCCTGCAAAATTTACACCATTCTGAATTAATACAACCTTACTACATATTGATTGGTTTGCTTATTAAAGGAAAGAATTTAGATAATTTATGCAGGGATTACATTCTAATTTAATTTTTGTAAGTTTTTTCTTTTCTTTTGTGTTTTGTAGTTTTACTATGTATGGATTTATTATTTTCCCTTTAATCCTGTTTGGTACTTGTAAAGACTATTTACCTCCAAGATTGTCTTTCTTCAACTCTGGGAAATTTTACAGCTAGCTGTTTTAATCAGGGCAGATGTGACTTTATTTCAGCAAATTAGCCTTATTGAGCAGCTACTTGGCAGGCACTGCATTTACTGGAATGGGGTATGGTAGGCATGGATAAATCTCTGAATGCCAAAGGGGAAATTCTCTGAGTGGAACTGTGGTACAGTAAGATATTTGGTCTCTGTCTGGTTCCCAGCAGAGTTCCTAAAACCCATGGGACATCCTAAGTGATCTGAGTGTCTTTTCTTTATTCATATAAGCCCTTTTCAGCACTCACTCTGAGTTTATGCTAATGAGATGACTGAGGTGGTGGGGCTAGATATCCTCAATGAGGCTGGTCACCAGAAAGACCAAATGATTAGAGGGCTAAACTATAAAAACTCTTAAGCAAGTTTGATGCGCTTCCAGGTTGGTGAACACGTGGGAGTGCCGGAAGGATGGGGACAGCTGGAGAGGCCTCGAAGCTCTGTGCCCTTTCCCCACACCTGGTGCTATGTGTCTTTCATAATAAACCAGTAAACACAAGGAATGTTCCTCTAAATAACAGCAAATTATCAAACTTGAGGAAGGGGTCATGAGAGCCCTGATTTATAGCTGGTCAATCAGAAATACAGGAGACGACCTGTCCTTGAGATTGGCATCTGAAGTGAGAGCACTCTTGTGGGACTGAGCCCTTTACCAGTAGGATCTCATGCTCTCTCCAGGTAGATCGTGTCAGAATTGAGTTAAACTTGTAAGTCACCCAGTCAGTCTCTGCCAGGAACTGAAGGAAAATGCCTCACACTAATGACCAGAAGTGAAGGGTTCGGAGTGGAGTGGAGTGAGTTTAGGAGAGCAGAATAGTTTTCCCCTAACAGGAACGCTGGAAGGGAACGCAAGGCAGGACATCTCAGCTAAGTCCTTCACTGAAGAGGTGGATAAAGTTTGCTCATCTGCATTGCAAAAATATCCAAAGGTCTTTCTTCAGGCAAGATCTTACTCAGGAGTCCAACATGTGAAACAGTGTCTTTCCTCTCTCTCTCCTCTGCCTGTGGTAGCCCTCAAATTCCAGAAACACCCCTGGAGCAGTGACAGACTCAGCCAACTCTGCCAGCTTTCCCACTGCTGGGTTTGTGGCCCACACATGAGAGAACACCCTGTGGAGACACTGACTGACTTTTAAAGAATCTGACCTTCCACAGTGCAAAAGTATATTTGTCTTTGAGGCTTACCTCTATCATAGTCCTGAATAATCCGCTCTAGAAGAATCTGTTATGCAGATGCGATTGTGTCATTGGAGGAAAACTTGGGTCTCTCTCTGGGGTGGAGGAGATAATTGGGTCTAAACTTACAGGCATAGGGAAACCTTTGGATCACAGAAGATTTTCAGGCAACAACTTAATTTTGACTTTGAATTTTTAATATGAAATAGAATTTTGGTTGTTCATGCCCTCAGTTTATTACAAGTTTATTATTTCCAACTGCCTTACACCTGGCTGGATTCACATATTTATGGTGCCTGCCTGGCCCTTTGGCATCTGAGTTCATAGACCTCTGGCCTACATAGAAAGACAGCACTGACTCTTGATTTATCTAAACCAATGAGGCAAAGAATCCTCCCCACACATTCCATATTCTCTTTTGACCAGTATTCTCTGATTTGTACTCCTCGTTTCCAACCCTCACCATCAAAAGTAATCTCCATTATCCCCACTAGTGTTATTTATATCTCTCTTAGAGCATAAGACAATCTACACCATGCTACCATTTTGTATATACATACTTATTACTCATTAAGCCATATCTCTATAAACACTTGGACAGTGTCATGTCTTCATAAAGAGCCCAGTAATTATTCTTTGACTTGTTCTCAGTTTGGATCAGCTCTGCACACCATGGTATTTAGAACAAAACCATTGTCACAGACTCTAACGCTATCACTTCCTACCTCAATTGATAATGGCCTCTCCCAAGGGCTGTTTGGGAATAGGGATGAGGACAAGACCAAGAGCAGATGATGATATGAGGTGATGTTTGCTTTAAATGTAAATGTAAAAATGTAACGTAAAGTGAATGAAATGTAATGTAAGAAAACATGCAAAATGTAATGGATTTTTTATTTTTAAAAGAGAAACGGGCTGCTGATGGATTGAGAGGAGGAGAACATGAGAATGAACACTTAGTACAAAAAGCAATTGCTTGCTCCACCCCTCCAGTCTCTTATGAGCTATGATGGATTGCTGGTTATTATAACAACAAAATCCAATCCCTCTGATGGGATCCAATCCCCATCATCTGATGGCTCTGCCTCCACCCCAGATCATTTTGGAACACTAGGCAATAGTGCTTCTCCAGCTATGAAATGGGAAGAAGGGAAGAAGGATATCACCATGATGCATGGGGCTAGTGTGTAGAACGAATTGATCATAGCAAAACCACAAGCAGTGCTATGCTACATTCATTTAAATAAAGAGAGCCGACATATTTTCCCAGGCTGGGAACAGAAATTGCATTAATGTGCTATTAATTACAATCAGGACTATATCACTTTGACTTTTTTCAGTTCATATTTTTGTTAGCCCATATTAAAAATCATATACTTCTTTGCATTTCCCTAAATATTTTAATTGGTACATGTTAGTCTGAATGTGTGTACATTCTCTGTTACCTCCCATCTGGGTGTAATTTTCCATAGTCTCCCCTGACGATCTGCATTTTCTACTTCAAGTCCCTTCTCTAAACCCACTTCTGTGGATCTTGCCTTCACATTATGCCATTAAAAGCTCCAGCTGGAAGGAAGTGCCTCTGAATGGAGTCCAAGAGAAGAAACAAAGAAAATGGAAACCAGATGCCATTTAAGTCATCCCCGTGTGAGTCATCATTTTCTCCTGGAAAGTGTCTATCCTAATGATGTGCATCTCTTCGATCTGAAGCCCACCAGACAAAAACCCTTCCTCTTAACCAATGTGTGTTTGAGCATCCTCAGTAGACTAGATATTCTGAATATTACTGGTATACAGTGAATTTATACATAGTCCTAGTAATAGATATTGCTTAGATTTTATATCCAACATAAGACAGTCATTTTCTTCATGGGTCATTTTCCAACTCTTATTCCAGGTTCCTTGCAACCCTTCCTCACCAACTACCCTCAGGACTTGAAGTGAAAGCTCTAGTTTGATAAAACATGGCTTAGAATTGTTTAGGATTAAAAACAAACTATACCAACAACCCTTTAACCTCCAGAGGTTAGAATGAGTTGATTTTCATGTGCACCTTTTCCTGCTTTTAAATCTTAATTTGATTTCTGTAATAGATACATATCATCCCTGAAGTTGAAATCTGAATCATTTATTCATTGGGGTAGCAAAACAAATAAACCACAAGCCAATTAATTTTATTTAAAAGAAAAAAAGCAAAAGGAAGTTCTTATTTTCCCAGAGTGACTTTGACAAACAACTTTTGATACTCCTATAGAACAGTATCCAAGTAAGCCAGCGACAAAATTGGCAAGATCCAATTTTGTTTTAAAAATTCTATCATCTATCTATCTATCTACAATATTATATATGCATATATATGTGTGTATGTTCAAGACCAGCACATGCATTTATCTATACTCTTTCAAAATTCTGCTGAAGAGTCAGCAAAGGGAACAAATTGATAACCATGCTAAAGATAAAAAGAGGACTGTCAGCAGAGATTTGATAATTTTCTGTAAGATGGAAAGGAAGTGAATAGGACTGATGGATGAAGCAGAACAGAGAAAGCAGTGTCCCAGATTTACTCAGGAGAGGTCTGTAGAAAGGATAGAAATATTCTTTCCAAAGATGCCTTGGGAAATCTCCACACTGGGCGTCAACCCATTCAGAGCTCAGGATTGGAAAAAGAGCCCAAATCAAGGTTGTTCAGAGAGCAGCTGTACCATTTGTCCTTTCTCATTTTTTTTCCACCTTTTCCATGAATGCAAATAGGCCGGCAAGATAAGATTTAGAGTCTTCATCCATGCCCCAGGATCTCTCTTATTAAGAAAATAAGACTGCTGGGGTGCGTGGGTGGCTCAGTCAGTTAGGTGTCTGACTCTTGATTTTGGCTCAGCTCTCAATCTCAAGATCATGACAGCCAGTCCTGTGTCAGGCTTGGTGCTGAGCTTTGGAGCCTGCTTGGGATTCTCTCTTCCCTCTGTTTCTGCCCTCCCCAGCTCATGGTGTCTCTCCTCCCGCCCCCCCAAAAAAATTAAAAAAGAAAAAGAAAGGAAAGAAAAAGAAAAAGAAGATACTACCTGGCAGAACTAACACTCTTTGCAGGAGTTTGTGTTCCACAGGGAAGTCCTCTGCTTTTGGTGGTTTGAAGGGCAAAAGAACACCATTTGCATAATTCCTATAATAGCACCCCTAGAGGAAAGTTTGTCAGTTGATACCACAAGCCACGTACACAGTCACTCTCCACTTTTAGAGAGATATGCAATTGGAAGAAACATGCCTAGCCAGTGGCAGAGAACTTCACTACCCACACCCAACCACTTTTATTAATTATTGAGTCTTCCTTCCATAAATAGAATCAATACCTTGTATGATCAAGGAGATAGAAGTGGGAGATGTGGGATGAAGGAGAACTCACGAGTATGATGTCAAGTGATACTATCTAAAACCAAAGGCTTAAGAAACAGAGTTTATAATATTGTTTAAAGTTATAATCGTTGTGGTCGACCATCCATTTCCTCTTCCCATGACCAATAGAATTTTGATCTTGGTTTGAGGTAGCCATTCTTTTTCCACACTTAGTCCACAGGTTTTGGGTGAATCTTAATGTAATCTCTGCCCCAAGAATGGAATACAGACCTAGACCTAGGCCAAAGCCTATGATCCATACCCCTGGCCACCATCAGTGGTTTTAAAATGAGCAAGCCAAAGTCATCTGCTTTTAAATATTCACACCCTCCTTCTCACTTCTGTGGGAAGAGTATATGTTCCCATTCTATTGATTTGGGGTGCAGGCATGTGACTTTGTTTAGCTAACAGGACATGGTTATATAGCTGGTCTTGTGCTTCTGGACCTCCGTCATCACCATGAGAGCATGCTTGGGGTATGTAATCCATCCCAGGAGAAACATGAGAGATATACAGAGCATCCCTGAGCTATTCCAGCACAGAGCTGTGAGCACTTTTACCCAAGATTAGCAGCCAATCCCTGCCTAGATCACCTGATCTCAGTCAACTCATAGATATATGAGTTAAAGAAATGCTATTGTTGTACAACACAGAAACTGTGTGTGTGTGTGTGTGTGTGTGTGTGTGCACGCACACGCACTCAGCATTATTGTGGCCACAGTTAAAGAGCACAACAGTAAAGGCACATGCATTCTTTCTTGCTGGTCTAGAATCTAAGAGGCTATGAGCCCCTGCAGCTGTGGCCACCATATAGGATTCAAAAATGAAGCTTGCAGACCAAGGGGAACTAAGCTGGAATCAAGTCCTGCTACAGCGTTTGAGCTCTGAATTCAGCCTTCCTAGTGTCAGTTCTGCCTCTAATCTTAGACTTTATATGAACCCATAAATTCCCTCTTCATTATTAAAGTCAGATTTATTTGGCTTTTTTCCCCACTTGCAATCAGAAGACTCTTATCTGATACCAAAGCATATAGGTAACTAGTGGAAAAAGTAAAATAATTAACAAAAGTTAGGAGGAGAGAAGGATGTGGGGGAGGGGCCCACATACCAAGTCCTTGTCTTGCATGATGCAGTCTATCCAATGTTTAATATAAAAAATATACACCGAGGTGTATTTTGTGGACTTAAAAGAGATGAGCATGGAAGAGGTGTCTGGGTGGCTCAGTCTGTTAAGCACCCAACTCTTGATTTCAGCTCAGGTCCTGATCTCACAGTTTTGTGAGATCGAGCCCCACTTCAGGCTCCTCATTAACAGTGTGGAGCCTGCTTGGGATTCTCTCCCTTTCTCTCTCTGTCTCTTCCCCCACTCATTCTCTCTCTTTCAAAATAAACATTTAAAATAAGAGAGAGATGACCATGGGAAGGGACTAAAATCAGAAATAAACAAAGGTAGTTTATTCAGGATTGCTAGTCAGCAAGTATGACAAAGGGATGCGGTGTCAAGTTTTTAAATCTTGCCTAGATCTGTGCTGCCCAGTGGACAGGCTGCTAGCCATGATGGCTACTGAAGTTTGAATTATTTAAAATTAAATAAAATGTAAAATTCAGTTCCTCATAAAAGTAGTGGCATTTCTGGTGCTCAACACCACACGTATCTGGTGACTACCTATTGAGCAGTAAAGATATATAATATTTTCATCAGCCACAGGAAGATCACATGTCACTGCGTAAAATCAATCAAACAACAAAAGTTTAACTCTATCACTCGTTATTGTAGTATAGGCCTTTAAGCGTACAGGCCTTGGACAGAAACTGTTAGGATTCAAATCCCAGTTTTGACACTTGGGCAAGTTACTGAACTTTCAATATGTTAAGTTTGTTACTTGTAGGTGGCAAAATACACCCAGACCTCTCTTATAGCATTGTTGTGAGGGTTAAATAAGCTAAATATATAATAAGCTATTATATATGTTGTGCTTCTAAGAGTGCTTAACAGTCGGTAAGCACTCAGTGGTTATTTTTTATTTGTTATCCTCCGGTAAGTTAGATTTTATTTTACCAAATGTACCTATTTTAAATAAACTATATGTGCACAGATGAGATTTAGATATCAGTATTTCCATATAATATGTAATATTTTACACTTTGTGTGTGACCTGTATACATATACGATCTCAGCTCCAGCTCACAGGCTCTAAATGCTTTCATTTTCTCCTTATAATTATACATTTATGTATTTTTCAAATATTTATACTTGTCACGTGAGGTCTTTATCAGCAGAAGAAAGAACGTTTATATTTTTAAAAATATGAACATATTTTGAGATGAATAACGTGCTACATCCAGATCATTTGCTTTTGCTGATGTGGTCCACGGAGGCCCATTATATAATCTCTGTCATTAGTCAATCAGGGCTTCGTGACCTCTTTCCTGGACTATTACAACATTCTCTGGCTGGTCCCTCTCCGTGGCCAGCTCTGCGCCAGCTTCCCCGTCTCTCTCCATAGTGCTGCCAGAGCGATCCTTCCACGGCAGTAACACTGAAAACACTCTGCTGCTTAAAACTTGAGTGTTTACTCAGCCTTTACAAGTGAAGTGCCTGGTCCATGACATGACCCACCAGAGCCTCCCCGTGTTGATCTTGCCAGCCTTTCCAGTCTCCTACCACTAGCATCCAAGTCCCCACCCACAGGCTGCAAGAGCAAACACTCTTCTGCATCCTTTTTCCATCTAGGAAAGTTCCATTTAGTCTGCAAGCCTCACCTAGCACCTGCCTTCGATGAAAGTTTCCTAGTCTCCCAAAGCAAAATAGAGCTCCCACTCCAGCTGGTACGTCTGACTTACAGCCTGTTCTGCGGAACAGCTATCACTTGTTTACATTCTCCACTCACCCTCATTATTGTGCTCCTTGCTGGTGTGGTATCTCTGCCCTCCTATGAGCAGCCCAGAAACTGGCTCCACACAGTACTCAATAAATAGTTGTTGCTCAGATACATGCAGGAAGAACTCATTTTATTATTAATTTTTTTCATTTTATTTATTTTAGAGAGAGAGAGCGCCGAGCACACAAGTCGGGGAGAGGGCAGAGGGTGAGAAAGAGAATCCCAAGCAGGCTCCCTGCTCATTGTGGAGTTTGGTGCAGGGCTTGATCCAAGGCTCTGATATCAAGATTCTGATGCTCAGGGTGCCTGGGTGGCTCAGTTGGTTGAATGTCCGACTTCAGCTCAGGTCATGATCTCACGGTTCATGGGTTCAAGACCTGCATTGGGCTCTGTGTTGACAGCTAGCTCAGAGCCTAGAGCCTGTTTTCAGATTCTGTGTCTCCCTCTCTCTCTGACCTTCCCCTACTCACGCTGTCTCTCTCTCTCTCTCTCTCTCTCTCTCTCAGTCTCTCTCTCTCAAAAATAAGTAAAACATTAAAAAAAAAAGATTCTGATGCTCAACTGACCGAACCACCTAGGCTCCCTAGGAGGAAATCATTTTAATATAACTTTTATTGTTTGCTAATAAAATGAGGGTTCATGGTAGAAAAATTAGAAAAGTCAAGTAAATCAAATGCAGAAAATGTAAAGTACACATAATGTCCCCTCTCAGTAACTTTTAACACCTTCATCAATTCCACTGGCTACTTTAGAGGCTGTCAAACTTTCTCAGTTCAAGGCACTCCTAGTGTTTCAGTAATATTTTTCTGGTACTTTAAACCCATATAAATTATGTTTATCATGTAGTTAGGTCCAAACAATTTAATAGTAGAGTTCACAAACTGAGGGTTGATCAAGGGGAGGTAGGTGGCTGATAGGCTAGAGGGAAGATGGTATTAAGGAAGGCACCTGTTGTGATGAGCACTATGTGTTATATGTAAGTGATGAATCACTGAAACCAGGATTGCACTATATGTTCATTGACTAGAATTTAAATAAAAATTTTAAAAGAATAAAAAAATAGTAGTTCACACAGTGTCCAGAAGTGTTGCTTATGTTCCTCTTGAAATTTTAAAATACCCTATGGGGCCCCTGTGAGTCCCCTACAGTAGCCCAGGATGCCTTGGCACACAGTTGAGGAACCCCCGGTTTACATTTTCTGAAAAGGACTTTTAAAACAAAATATATTGTTATACTATACAAAGTGTTCTGTTAACTTGTTATTTCTAGTTAATAATTAGTAAAAAATAATTTCCTCTTGGCATTGCTTATCTAACAATATCTAATATTTGATAAATATTTATTTTGTTTCTTGTGAGGGAGGTATAATACTATCTCATTATGTTCATAAAGAACTGAGACACAGAGAAGCTAAGAGACTTGTCCTATGTCCCACAGCTAATAAGTGGTCTAACTAGGTTGTCAACCCAAAAAAATTGGATTCGAGAATCCCTACCTTCCTCTAATCCCTTTTAACATTCATAGCATCATTTCAATAGGAGACTCAGGATGCATATTTTATAATATTCCATATTCTATATTATAATTTATAAATTTACACTATAATTTATTTTACAAAACCCCAAATATTAGACATTAAGTTGTTTTCAAGTTTCTACTGCTTTCAAGAACCTGGAAATGCACATCTTTATAACTGAATCAATCCCTGCCTGCTTTTATGTTTATTTCCTTGGGGAAAAATTTCTATAAGTAGAATTACATTGTCAAAGAATATTGCAAACTCCAAGATTTTGGGTTTATATTATCAAATTATTCTACCAGAGAAGTTGAATAAATATCTATTCCACCATATTTTTTTCTCATCTTCACTAATACTGAGTATTTTCATTCTTTAAAAAAAATTACCAATAAATTAAGGGAAAAAGTTGTAGCTTATTGTTTTGTTAATTTGCACTGCTTGACATTCAAGGAGGGTGAGCATTTTAATCTTTTTTCTTAAGTTTATTTATTTTGAGAGAGGCAGAGGCAGCGCAAGTGGGGAAGGGGTCAGAGAGAGAATGAGAGAGAGAATCCCAAGCAGGTTCCGCACTGTTGGCACACAACCTAATGTGGTACTCGAACCCATGAAGCTGGGAGATTATGACCTGAGCTGAAACCAAGAGTGAGACACTTAACCTACTGAGCTACTCACGCATCCCGAGCATTTTTATCTTAATAATAAGAATTTATGTTTTATTTTAGAAGAAGGAAGCAAAGGCTCAGAAGTAGCAGGACAGCTGAAACATGGCTGGGAAAGTCCCTTGCTGGACCTGTCTATTCACATTCAAGTCAAACTACCCCACAACCCAGGCGCCATGATGGTGATGAGAAGTGAAGCTCACAGTAACATGTGGCTACATTATCCAAGATGGCATTACTTCCACATTCTGGTGTGCCTGCAGCAGGAAAATACATTTTACTCTTAGAACCGCCGCCACAGTAAAGAATGGGTTTCTAGAATTGTACAGAGAATGGTAGACAAGGAGTTAGGGGATCTTGGGCTCAGTCATGCTGTAACCACAGGAGAATCATTTATCATCTGTTAGTTTCAACTTGTCTACTAAGGGAACCAGTACTTCTCAAACTTTTCACAGAAATAGTCCAAAGATACCAGAGAGTAAAAATTCATTCTTAGGGTTACCACTTGGGATGTTTTCACCCAAAGAGAATCGTTGTAGATGTGCAGTTTTAACCTTTTTAAAAATTCAAACCCAAACTGCCTTCTCCTCCATAAGACGTTGGTATTTTTCAGAGATAAGCATGCTTTGCTCATTTGTTCTCTTTGTTTTTTTTCTTTTTCTCAAATTGAATTGGTGTTCTTGAAGAGATGTTTAATTTTATACATAGCTTCAAGGACCCTGACACATTGCTACATACTTTGCTTTGAGAAATCTCTTTAAGATTCCTTACAACTATGGTCCGTTTAAGATTCTGGAGAACAAGATTTGCTTCATAGTTAACAGTGAAATGCCAGTTCATTATTCTGGGTAATAGTTAATTTTCCTAAAGGGTTGAGCATTTTTTCTTCCCATCAAGTTCCTTGATTCTTGACACAGAGATGATCCTTCCAGTCAGCCTGGACCATAACTGACCATTGTCAAATAGTCTGGTAAGTTAGTTACATATGCTAAAATCACTACTACTACTAATATGCTCACTTTCTTCCTAAAAGCAACACACAGCTGTCTTATATAACTTTCTTTTTCTATTCTGAATATGTTTCATGATAGAAGTAATGTGATGCAGTAATGGAGAAACACCGTTCCTGGCATAGAAAAGTCTAGGCTGACATCTTAGATCTTGGGCAAATCACACTTCCCTGAAACTCTTATCATCTGTTAGTTTCAACTAGTCACTAAAAGGACCCGCCGTACTTCTCAAACTGCACTGACAAAATATTACCTGACAGGTGCATGTGGTGAAGAACATATAAACAAACCTTGGGCTAGTTTTATTTTTATCCTTAATCCATAATGAAGAAAAAATTACTTAGGCATGACAATCCTTCAGTTTGGAAGGCTGGGCGTTGGGAATTACGTACCAGCGCCAGGAAGACGGAATGCTCCGCTGCGTGCTGCTGCGGACCTGCCTGTACAAGTTCTCACCAGACACCGGTGAAACCTTATTGGAAACAATGATGGGCATTGTTGGGCTGGGTGAGGCGAGAAGGGGAACGTTGGTAATTACCAATGAACCGCAGCCACCCCCCCATGTGGCAAGAAAAGCTGTTTCTCCCGTGATTCTGTTTTCTGATGAAGAAGTAATGCTAAGCTGTAAGATTTAACACTCCTGTGGCACCAAAGCCTCCAGGCTGCCAGGGGCCAGGCAGCAGGGGACCCCGCGGGTCAAGGGGAATGAAGGGCAGAGCCCCTGCACCAGCTTCCACCTTTCTGCGGCCGCGGGCCCTCACCCTCTCAGTGCACTGAGCAAGCCGCGTCTGGGAGGAGTACAAGCCAAGCTTCGTCTCGCCGCGCGCCAGGGGGACCCTTGCGGCTAAATGAGACAAGCTGTTATCTAGCAGCTCAAATTGAGCAACCCCAGGGAGGAGGCAAGCACAGACCGAGACCACAAGCAAAACAGGGGCAAGCATCCCGGTAGGTGCACGGCGGCCTAGCCGCCACAGCAAGCTGCGGAAGGGGGCCTTAGGACCCACAGCGCAGCAAACCGGAAATGAAGAGCACACCGGAAGAGGAATGGCCGCTCCTCTGCCTCGACCTTCCTTGTGTGGGGATTCGCAATGCTGCTTTCCCAATCTGCCGCCACTGTTTTCCTGGCACTTTCTGTGCGGATGCGTCCCTTAGTACAAGGGTGGATGAGTTTGTAGGCCTGAAAGCCGGGCAGTGAGACTCTCTCCTCGGTTGGAGAAAACAGCGATCAAATTTCCAGATTTGATGTCTTCACCCAGCATCTCCAAATACTGGTTTGTTTTGAAAAAAGCTCTTGAATAAGCCACATGCAATGAATGTAGAAAAATGAACTTTATATCATGGGAGTGTGTGTATCTCCTAAGGTAGAACAAGTCACCCATATTCATTTTATTTACCAAGAATTATGTCCAGAAAATGTTCAGTGAAGCCCAAGTCACACATATTAAAATTAGTTTCCCCTTACTATCTTTAGTTATATGCATACGCCATGTCATCTGGTCACCTGCTACTAGTTTTGTGGGGGTTTTTTCCCCATTTTTTCCTTTTTTGAGGTGTTTTTGTTTGTTTTCATTGTTTTGTTTCTTTGTTTTTCCTTCTAGCTTCATTCAGAGATGTAAAGAGTGGCAGAATAGACTAGTGGTTAACAGCATAGCTTCTGGTGTCAAATACTCAGCTCTACCCTATAGGGCACCATTTGCCAAGCTTGGTATAAAATGAAAGTGCAGGGCTCTTTGTATACAAATTATTAAGAACTTAAAGACAGTGACCTCTAAGCATTAAACCAAATATGGGACTCTTTTGACTACAAGGTCAGCGTGACTCTGCAGGTCCACGCCCGTGAAGCCAGCCCTGCTGTCCCATGCTGTGTGACTTGGAAATGTCACCCTCAAAAGCCTCAGTCTTCTTATCTTTAAAGACAATAATAGTATGTATAACACAAGAGTGGTGGAATGATATTTGATATTAAATCAGATGATGTTTGTAAAGTGCTTTGTACAGTGCCTGGCACATAGCAACTATTTAACATTATCAGCTATTGCTCTTACCAATGCCCTACTAATATAATATGCTTAAGTACCTCACTTAAAACAATGAGGTACCACGACACACCTATCAGAATGGCCAGATTCTGAAACACTGAAAACACCACATGCTCACATGAATGTGGAGCAGCAGGAACTCATTCATTGCTGGTGGCAAAGCGAAAGCTACAGTTTGAAGACCAGTTTGGTGGTTTCTTGCAAAACTGAACATACTTTTACCATACAATCCAGCAGAGCCAGTAGTCACACTCCTTGGCTTTTCCCAAAGGAGCTGAAAAGTTATGTTTATAGAAAAACCCTCACCTGGATGTTTATAGCAGCTTTATTTATAGTTGCCAAAATTTGGAAGTAGCCAAGATGTCTTTCAGTTGGTGAATGGGTAAATAAAATGTGCTATGTCCAAACAATGGAATATTATGCAATGATAAAAGTAAACCAGCTATCAAGCCATAAAAATAAATGGAGGAAATTTAAATGCATATTGCAAAGTGAAAAAAAAGCAATCTGAAAGGTTGTATGCTTCACGATGGCAACAATATGACCTTCTGGAAAAGGCAAAACTATGGAGAGAGTAAAAAAGATTCCTGGGTGCCAGGGCTGCAAGGTGGAGCAAGGAAGGAATAGAGGTGGAACACAGCCGGTTCTTAGGGCAAGTGGAAAGACTCTGTATAATGCCATAGCGATGGATGCATTCATTAGACATTTGTCCAAGTGCACCGCACGCACAAGACCAAGAGTGAACTGTAATGTGCACTATGGACTGTGGGTGATTATGATTCATCAGTTCAGGGAATGTGTGGGAAATCTCTGCACCTTCCTTTTAATTGTGCTGTGAAACTAAAACTGTTCTAAAAAAAAAAAGTCATGGGAAAAAATAAAGAACCTCAATATCCAAACAAAATGAGGAATTGGGGCAATAATCAGGTAATGGAGGACAATCACCACTACACTTTTTAAAAAATTTATTTTAATGTTTATTTTTGAGAGAGACAGAGCGTGTGCGTGCGTGAGCATGTGTGAGTGGGGGAGGGGCAGAGAGAGAGGGAGACAGAGAGTTTCAAGCAGGTCCGTGCTGTCATGGGGCTCAAACCCACAAACCTGTGAGATCATAACCTGAGCTGAAATGGTACACTTAGCCAACTGAGTCATCTAGGTGCCTATCACTACACTCTTTACTCTGCTTTTCTTTGAATTATCTGAACAAGAAAGCTTTAACATAAATTACCCAGATAATTACTTTAATTATTCCCATTCACTTTGGCATAGGTAGATCTGGTCATATAAAATTTAATACGAAGTTATAAAAATATATAGTAAAGTTCAGATGTTCTACATAAAATGAATCAGGCTAACACTCACACAAAAGAGTTAAGGAACCTAGAAAATCTGGAGATTGAAGAGGTAATTTCCGTAGACAATGCAAAGTAAGTAGGTGCTAGTGACAATTCTGGGATGACCGTCATTTGCTGTCACTCTGGACAGACATCAGAAATAAAAGACTGTGTAAAAGTTCTGTCTTTTTAAAGAAAAGTTGGATTTGGAGGTCAAGGAGGAAATGGTTTTAATTAAATTTTTATATTATGAAATATTCCAATGACACAAAAAAGTATAAAATGAATTAAGCACTAATAATGTACTCATCTCATAGCTTTATCAAATCTTGTCTTTATATATTTGCTTGAGATTTGGGGATTTTGTTGTAAATTATGAACACGAAACACAAAAACCCTACAAAATTAATTCCTACTTTAATAAAAGAGGAATGCACTTGTAATCCCCATTCAGGTAAAGAAACAGAATTTGGGTACCTACCCTCCATGGACATGGACATGAAGCCTTCCATGGACACTTTTCCATCTGCAAGCCCTTCCCTTCCCCCAAAGGTAACCACTTTTCTGACCTATGTAGAATTCACCAAAGAGAGACTTTATTTTGGTTTGAGACAAAGAGAGAAAGAGAAATAAATTCTGACCATAGAATACCAAAATAACACAACTGATAAATAGTATCATATGTATGAACCAAAATCCAAAAAAAAGTAGAAATTTCTCTTGGGCAATAAAATACTTCCTTTACTCCCCCTCATGATTGAGAGCCTTCGTCTCTTTTCCCTTCTCTCACATATGGATTCAACATTTTCCAGATTGGACCCATTTTGGCATTTTGCAACCTATTCTACCTCTAACAGTGAAAACACACTGCCTCTGTTTCTGTAATTAGTTAGCTAAATCCACAAAAACTGGGGAATATTCAAAGTTAGAAAAAAAATGATTAGCAAGTATGTTAGGATCTTGTTTCTAAGGGTCCTTAACTTCTATTAGTAACTACTGTCAATATTAAGATTGACGTGTCATGTTTTGCTTTTGTTTTTATGTTAAAGAGTCTGCTTTAAATAAAGTTCCTAATGCCTATACACAATTGTCTCTTTTCACTACGTAGGATGGATCTACAGCCAGAACCTAGGTGAGGCCAGTGCTTTCACTTTATTAGATCCACACTCCCTTAGATTTATAAGAAACCTTAGACCTTCTTAACCTCTCCCAACTTGTGGTGCTGATACTTGCTATAGACATGTAATACCCTCCTCAAATTACATGCTCGCACACACACGTGTGTGTGTGTGTGTGTATGCATGTGTGTGTGTGTGTGTGTGTGTGTATATATATATATATATATATATATATATATATATATATATATATATAAAATATTAGTCAGGACTAGATGTAAGTAAAAGAAAAACAACTTAAAATAGCTAGGCTAGTATGAGAATTTTTGGGCTCATGTAACCAAACTGCAAAAGAAAAAAAAAAGGGTAGAAATGACTACAATACTTTCAAAATTATTTTTGTCTCTTAGCTCTGCCTCCACATTGATATGTCAGCCTTCTTATCTCCAGCTGGCTTTCAGAATCCTAAGCTAGAGTCATAATTGCTCCACTCTGGGCTCACATCTTTGAGCCTCACCTTCCAAAAGGGAAAAAAGCTTTCTCTCTACTCCTCCACTCCTGATGAAAATAAATCCTGAAGGTACATATTTGACAAAAAAAAAACCCTCTGCAAATATGCAATTAAAATATGTGCATTTCATTGTATATTATTTTTATGTCTAAAGGAAAACCCATTGTAAACAAATACTAAAAACTATTTGAATGCATCCTAAAACTCTTACAGAGAAGTGTACTAATGTCTGTGATGTACTTGGAAATGCACCGACAATGACTTGAGTTAAGAGCTGCATAGAAGGATGGATAGATAGATGATAGATAGCTGATAAATCAAATGTAGTAAGATGCTAAATGATAGAGTTGAGGTGGTGGGTGTTTACTATAAAATTCTTTTAGAACTTGTTTGAGAATTTTCATAATGAAGTGTTGGATGTGGGGACATAAATCTTGAGGAAGGACTCTGGCTAGACCAGCTTGGGTGCCTCTCCCAGCTGCAACCCAAAGTGAGGTGTGAGACGCGGACTGCTACGTTTGAGTCAACTACCTACCATTAAACCCTTCACCATGGCCAGCAGTGCAGTGTTGCAGCTCTGTCCAGGACACACAATAGAACAGGGAGTAGAAGGATGAGAACTTGTGAAAGGAAAGTCATTCCCCCCAAAGAAAGGGATGTGGCACAGACATGGCTACTGAGGCACATCCTAAGGCAGGCAGGCACCCCACCTGGACACCCTGAGAGTCTTCAGAGCAATAGTCTTTGCACAATAACTGCATGTCTCCTTGACATTCACAGATCAAAAACCAGTCAGAGAAGACATGACTTTTCTTAGCCGTGGCTTTTAATGACATGCCACAAGCTGTAGGAGAAATTAACAGACCATACCGAGTGTATAAGTGACTGGTGTTTCAGAGCGAAAACATACCATTGGCTAGGCATTAGTAAAGGCCAGATCTATTCTTAAAGGAACATTGAAACAAGAATTCTCAATCTGGAGCCTGCAGGTATTTGGCTAGATTGGGTTAGGTGTGAAGAAAAGAAAGATTAGCCCTTTTCCTCCCAGCCAAAAGAGGACTCAAGGAGATGCTTTTTAGGGTCAACTTATTCACTAATATATGTTTTTGTGCTATGTGATTAAAAAGGCTACCTTTTTCCTTGACTCTCACTCTCTCCTGTTGTCCAACTTTTGGAGATTGGATTTTATCAGGAATTTTAATAGTCAGCATTAGGAGGTAATACACCCTTGCATAGAAAATTCAAAACACATTTGCATAGTTTTTAACGGACAGGAACATGAGGTCGAGTTTGTTAAATGAAGCCGTGTGTCTTCAAGTTGGCTGAGAATGGACACACGTAAGCCAAGGCCATCTCAGCATTTTTGTCTTTTCTGTGTGATTTAAGAGCATGGTCCCCGCTCCCCTGCGCTCCCTTCACCACCACCTCCCACACATCAAACACAGGAACTTGGGCTGCTTGCTCAGGCCAGGCCAAAGCAGGGGAAGAAGAGTTCCAGATCCAGTCAGGCCCCCCTCCCAGGCTGGTTGGAACCTCCGAAGTGTACCCAATGACCAGCAATCAGGGAGTTGGCCACACTGGCTTGTTTGAATGAATCTTTCCCCCCTGGAGTTTATGGCCATTAATTTCTGCAAAATCTACAGCAGCCATTCTCAAATTTTATTATGATTTTTAAAATCCCTGGAAACTCTGTATCTGAAACTGTTGCTATGTTTCCTTCTGCCTCATCCTTCAGGGTTATAAATGTAAATTTGAGTAGCAATCATTATTGCATTGCATTACAGCATGAGACACCACTTACATAGAACTTATACACCAGGTATTATATCCCTTTACATATAGTAGCTCATTTACTCTCCCCAGAAACTCAGTGATGTGGTTTCCTTTAATATTTCTATTCTACAGATGGAAAGATTGAGGCATATAAAATTTATGCAGCTTGGCCCAAGTCACATGGCTAGGAAGTTGCAGAACTATGATTCAGAGTCAGGGACATACTTTAACTACTATTGCTTTGAAATTTAAGAAATCAGAAACATTGGAAAGGTAAGGCTCTCACTCAAGATCACAGAGAAGCAGAGACTGGAAACCTGAATTTCTTACTCAAAATTTGGGGTCCTGTTCTTGTATCGAACAAATTGAAAGGTTTGACTTCTCAGGAATTTCTCATAAAAAAGGAACAGATGAGACAGCCACACCAGAGGGTATTAACTTGGGTTTTTGATTCTGTACTGACAGTTTAGCTAAAGGTCACAAACTATGTCTATGTGAGTGGGAACTGTTTAAAAAGGATTAAGGGATTCAGGCAAATCTGTTCAACTCTAATCTATAGAGGTATCTGTGAGGGAGTGACTGAAATATGCAGGATCTCTTTGTTCCACCCCATTATTTACTTAGATGGAGACCCTACTATGGTGTGATGGGAACCAATGAAAGATAGGAAATAATGAGATTAGCCAATAAATGGCAGGCCTCTACTTTGAATCAGTGGTTCTCAACTAAGAATTTTACATGACTGATTCTCTTTTATAGCAAAAACTGTCCAACATACACAGAAGCAGAGAAAACGGTTCAACAGGCCCCATGTACCTATCACCCAACTTGAACAATTATCACCATTTTGCCATTCTTGCTTCATGGAGTTCTTTCAAAATAGAAATTGTTAAGGCTTCATCCCAGGAGGGACTGGAATGTATCTTTTGCAAACTGATTCAAGGAGCGGCCAGGTTGGAATAGCCTAAACTCTGGTCTTGGGACTGGGGCCATGCCTGCCTAAGGGAGGTACAAAGACTTCCCTAGTGCTGATGCCATGGTGCTCCATGACTTAGAGAAGAGACCCAAGCATCAGAGATTTATTGGTCAGGGCCCAGGCAGGAAGGAATTCATGCTAGATGATTTGAATGAAGAGGCTGTAATGATAAGATGGAGGTGAAAAGGGGATAAGAAATAATTAAGAAGTTTGAGGTGCCCAGAGACCAACAATGAATGACAGGAAGCCATCATGAGTCCTAGAGCACAAGGCCCAGGGGAGGACCCAGAGTCCCCAGAGCCTACTGGAAAATGGAACTCTAATTAGGGGCTGCTTAGCAAGAGCTGTAATGTGGAATAACTAGACACAGCTACTTCTAGAAACACGCTTCAGAAGCACAGGGTTTGGACACTGATCTCACTCTCTTCTCACCCTCTTACCTAGCCCTTCACTGGCCAAAGTGAACTGCACATCAGGTAGCAAGGTGGGAGATGTACCTGCAGAGGCCAGCTCCCTGGGGCCAAAAAAAGGCAGAAAAAGACAGAGAACATATCCAGGGAGCAGAACAAAGTGAGAAATGGGAGCAGAGAATAATCATTCCTTCCAAATTCTGAAGTAAGGGAAAATAGTCAACTCTTCCAGGAGTGAGTTTGACGTTTCCAGCCACAGAATAAGCCAAGTGTAAGAGCAGAGGGACTGTCTGATTCTTGGTCATGGGTGGCATTGAGTGTGCTTTGTTATAACAGCCCAACCCCAAGTTCCTTCCCCCACTCCTGCAAAGTCAAGTTGGAAGGGGTGGGGCAAAAGTTCAAGGACTATAATCATTGCCTATTTAAGTTGTCACTGTGGAGAAACTTGGCTTAATGTTTTTGTGAGTTAACATTATTGACTGGTCAGGGGGACATTAGTACTCAGTGAAATGTAGTTAGAGGCGATTACTTTCTGTTTACCACTTATTCTCAATTTACCAACTAAAAGGACAATGTAGGGGTTCCTATCACAGAATTTTTACAGACCTGTTTTCCCCTTGAAATCCTAAAGTCTATTATTTGCAAGTTGTTTAAAAGCTAGCATTTTAGTTTTCAAAGCTACAATCGCATTTATTTTTCTGGTTAAAAAGCAGAAGAAAAACAACTCCCCAGGTTGAAGTTAATCTTTTCAACTCCTTCTCCCCAAGGGATATATACATATGCAAGCTTGTACCTCTAGACTCCAGAAACATGTCAAGCAATGTAACTCCACAGATTAAGGCGATTGTTATTAAGACCTGGGTATCCCATCATGGGCAGAAAAGCCTAGGATGTAGAAATTCTGAGTAGTCTCCTTTGAAAGGGTCAGTGACCAAGTGGACCATGTTCAAAGGAAGGGGTGTCAAGAATGACAATGGACTTCGAGGGGGTCTGATTGTTGTCTTTGAGTTTTTGGAGAAATAGAATGGCCAATTATATAGTTTCAATGGGCAGGACTAGAGCCGGTCATTACAGAAAAACCACTTTGATCCCATAAGGAAGATGTTAACTATCTGATTGATTCACTGATCCAGGGCCTGGCTCAGAGCTTGATATATAAAGGGCACCCAATATTTGTTAGATGGATGGTAATTCCTGATACTAGTCAGTGGTGAAACTTGCCACTGTCAAGCTAGAGAGCTGTCTATCATTGGGTCAAGTTTGGATGAGCATGTATAGGGAACACTTTAGAAGGTATCCCTGAATCAGAAAATTTATTCCATTTCTAGGATTGATCAATTCTAAAGCTAATGCTGCTAAGTTTGGCTAGGATTTGGTTGGAGGGTAAGAAAGTTGTCAGGGCAGGTTCATCCTTATTCTTGGGGCCAATTAGAAGTAGAAGATAAATCACATAAACCCCTCCACTGTGGGAGATAAATGTGGCCTACAAGGGCAGAAAAATAAGAATCTGATGTGATTCAGTGATGATAAATAAAAATAATGCATACAGATATTGAATTATAATGTGTACGTGATACGTATATAATGTTACATACCAGTTTTATCTCAACCTAAAAAAAATGGTCCAAAGACCTTGACAGACTACTCACCAAAAAAGATATACCAATGGCAAACAAGCATATGAAAAGAGGCTTTACATCGTATGTCATCAGGGAATTGCAAATGAAATCAACAATGACATTCCACTATTCTCCTATTAAAATGGCCAAAATCTGGAACACTGACAGCACCAAGTGCTCACCAGGATACAGGGCAACAGGAACTCTCGTTCATTGCTGGGGGCAAAGCAGAAAAAGAACAGCCACTTGGGAAAATAGTTTGGTGGTTTCTTGTAAAACTAAACATACTCTTACCATACAATCCAGCAGACCTGGCAATGGCATGTCTTGGTATTTAGCCAAAGGAGATGAAAATTTATGTTGCCATGAAAATCTCCTCACAGACGTTTACAGCAGCAGTTAGCATTCATGGCTGACAAAATTTGGAAGCAACCAAGATTTCCTTCAATAGATGAATGGGTAAATAAACTGTGCTACATCCAGACAATGGACTGTTATTCGGCACTAAAACGAAATGATCCAGCAGGCCACAAAAAGACATGGAGGAGACTTGCATGCATATTACAAAGTGATAGAATCCAGTCTGCAAAGGCTGTATACTATATGGGTCCAGCTATATGACATTCTGGAAAAGGCAAATCTAGGAGACAGATCAATGGTTGCCATGGAGAGGAATGAATAGATGGAGCACAGAGGATTTGGGGGGCAGTGAAAATGCTGGGTATGATACCAGAATGATGGAAATATGTCATTATATGATTGTCCAAACCTACAGAATGTACAACCTCAAGTGTGAACTATAATGTGAATGATGGACTTCGGGTGATTAGGATGTGTCAATGTAGGTACATCAGTTGTAATAGATCTACCTCCATGGCTGTGGGGGAGGGTTTATAATGAGGGGGACTATGCATATATAGGGGCAGGAGGCATATGAGAAATCTCTGTGGCTTCACCGACTTGGGACCTTAAAACTGTTCTGAAAAATAAAGCCTTAGAAAAATAAATAAAGCCTTAATCAAAACAAAGGAACTATGTGCAAACTCCCTGAGAAGCCATCTGAGTATGTTCATTTCGTGGAAAAGAAGAAATCAGGAGTTGAGTTCACTCAAGACTGGCCAGGAGGCAGAGCAAAAAGTGAGTTTACTAGATATAGGCACAGCAAACCCGGGAGGATTATTTAGAAGTTGCTCTTTAAGCACCTGAAATAAAATTAGTCCGCCAAACCTCTAAGGGTAACACAGAAGAAGATGGATCCATCATATCAACCTCAGCAATCACAGCATATGACTGTGAGTATTTCCCTCCACCCCATCTACCACCAAGTGAACACCTTTAAATATCCTCCTGATTTTGCACACAGATAATTAAAGAGTGCACTTTGATTGCTCATCTCATCTGTTCTATAGATGTGAGTCAATGTATGGGATTTACACTCTGGCTGTGGTTCATCTCTGAGCATTCAATTTAGAAGAAAAATTTTCCTTTTCTCTTTCGACTTAGGATCCTAGTTCTTTAAATTCTATCCTTATTGGCAGGCTGTTGTCATGGAGAAAAATAACTTTAAGTAGCTCTTTGAAAAGCTTTGAGTTGCTGTTCCCTGCTATTTAAAGATCCCCCAGTAAAGCGAAAAGTACACTCTGCTTCCATATAAGGCTCTGCCACTCCAAGGCAAGAGTGTCACTAGGGCCTGATTCCATGTGCTTATAGCAGAACATGACATGTCCTGAACATCTGAGGATCACATTTATTAAGCATGTCTACCCAGTCGGGAAGGCAAAAGCAAATCAGAAATCCAAACTCTACTATCTGAAATCTTCGGCCAACCATGCTTCTGAGTCATTATGAGCTGAAGCAAATAAGACAAGCCAAATCTTATAATCACCACCTATTTTGCCTCCCACATGGAGCATTTGCTCTATGTGGCCTTGGAACTAAGTGCCATAATCCATTTTCCCTGCCACCTCCTCGTCAATACTCAGTATCTAAAACTTTCTTCCTTTCAATTCACAAGCATTTACTAGACACTTAAGATATGTCTAGCCACTGGTGGGGCACTGGAAGGGATACAAAAGTGTAGAATAAGGTCTCAACAAGGTAAGATTTGAGCGATAAAAAAATGCATATAAAAAAATGAAGCACCAAACACAGTTGAAACACTGGTATAGAATATTAGTGGTTCCCAACTTTGTCTGATGATTGGACTCAACCATGAAGATATTTTAAAAATACACATTCCCAGACCCTTGCCCCTGATCCACCATATCAGAAAGTCTAGGAGAATGCCCCAGAATCAGCAGGGTTCTGCCTTAAGGCATGACTGAGTTCTGTAAGACTTCTAACATGAATAGTTTCTCTGGTCCCCAAATTCCTTATTTGTAAAAGAAGTGAGGTAAACTAGATGGTTTCTGAATTTCTGCTTTCTCTAACATTCTACGATTTTGTTATCTAAAGAACTAATATGTATGGTTTAGATAGTAATCTATATAAAAAGTCAAAAAGGCTTCATGGACAATGAGAGACTAGAAGAAAAAGACAATTCGAATGAGCGCATGAAGGCTACAAGCATGAACTATAGAATCAGACAGTCTTGAATCTGAATCTAGTCCTGCCACATACTGGCTGGATGACCTTAGCCAAGTAATTTAACCCCTCTGGTGATCCATTTCTTATCTATAAAATGGGGATGATAGTACTACCTACAACCTAGAGTTGTAATAAGAATTCTAAGAAACGATGTGTATAAAGCACATACTAACTGCTCAGTGGTTATATGATGAGCACTATTCTCATTATTGGTGAAGAGAAAAGAATAAGAAATTTCAGTTGGAGCAGAAGATCTTGGGCAAATGTATATATTCTTTAAGGTGCATGGCATGTGGAACAAGGGGGAAGAAACTGGCTTGACTCTATTGAAGGGAAGAGAGAAGTTTGGTGGGGAGTTAGAGATCCAGTTTGTTGTGCAAACCACTTGGCTAAAGAAGACCTCTTCACTCCCTCCAAACAGATGCTTCCTCAGTTCCCTGAATCCACACACTACTCAGTTACTCAAGCAAGAGAATTCTCTCCTCCTGCACCAAAAGAATCCAGATGGTGCCTCTTTCAACAATTGATCTGGTTATGCCAGAGTGGATCACATGCAAGAGAACCCTACTTTAGCAGAGCAGGAAAGCACAAGTCTCCGGAATCACAGTTTTCAGGGAAGTGGGGCTGTGGTTGGCGGGGAAATGATTCAGGCTTCCACTGGGGTCCGAAGAGCAGGCGTGTAGCCAGATTACTACTTCAAAGAGGACTCTGTGGTCACCATTTTGTTTGCTGTAGATATGTTCTATCTCTGTCTAGAAAGCAAGCTTGTTCTTCAGTGAACCTACAGCCAAATCTAGTTATGCCCATGTTCCAGGGAGGAATGCATGGGGAAAACAAATGCATAGAGAAGTAGTCAGGGATATTTAGGAAGTTGAGGACCTAGAATGTTTTGTCTTCATTTCTAAGTGCCCAAGTTTTTTTAAATAAATATTATTCTTGGTTTCAGTTTATTTACGTTTGAGACCAAGAGAATTATTTAAATGGTTTTTACTCTTGGTTATCAGTGAAGGTGCCTTGCCCATCTAAAAAGGGGGATTTGGGGGCACCTGGGTGGCTCAGTTGGTTAAGCATCTGACTTTAGCTCAGGTCATGATCTCATGGTTTGTGAGTTCAAGCCCCTCATCAGGCTCCATGCTGCCAGTGCAGAGTCTGCTTGGGATTCTCTCTCTCTCTCCCTCTCTTTCTGCCCCTTCCCTATGTGCACTCTCTCCCTCCCTCTCAAAAATAAACTTTTAAAAATGTTTTAAAAAATTAAAAATAAAAAAGAGGACTTCCCACTTTATATGAAATATTGTGCCTCATCAAATAAATATGGTTTTAAAGGAATGGCTTCAGAGATTGCATCTGAGTTTGAGAGACTGCTTTATCTTTGCATCATTCATGTAGTTATTCTATTATTTCTTGAGTATCTAACATATATGAAGCCCTTTGCTAGGAAGTGGGGTAGGGATTGACAAATGAGTAAAATAATGGATTGCCATGCCTGCTTGCAGGGATTTTTTTTCTCTAGCTCTGGAGTAGGGTTCAAAAATGTGAATTTTGGCAAAGCTCTAGTTGATTCTGAATGATCAGACTAGGATTTTAGAAACGCTAATGTAGAAGATACAAAGATGAATAAAGGAATATTTCTGCATTGAGGAATTTACAATGATCTCTCATACCTTTCAAGTAACCAAATACGTTTTCCTGCTTCCAACTTTCTTCCCTCCTCTCTCCCCCAACCAGTTCACCCATTGTCTGTAGGCTTTGTAGAAGAAACAGAGCTGGCACTGGTAGATAGATTAAAAAAAAATACATCTCCTTCTAAAAGCATGTATGTCCGAAGCTCATAATCATTAAAATTTGCCATGGATAACTTTGAAAATATCTGTGTAGCCAATGGTTTCCCTTGGGGGCTTTGAAATAACACCACCTGTGGTCTTATGGTTGAAATGTGGTTTAGGGCCTGTGCGTATTAGTGGACAGCACTTAGTAGCAATGGTGGAAGATACAGAGTCAGAAGAGGAAGAGGAAGAGGATGTGAGCCCTTTAGTATGTCTGGAAAGCATTCTGCCCCTGGAAGTGGTAGTAAGATTCCACAGAAGAAAGTAAAACTTGCTGCCAATGAAGATGATGATGAAGAAGAAGATGATGATGATGATAAAGATGATGAAGATGATGATGATGATGATTTTGATGATGAGGAAGCTTGAAGAAAAGTCTTCAGTAAAGAAATCTATATGAGATATTCCAGGCAAAAATGCACAAAAATCTAACCAGAATGGAAAAGACTCAAAACCATCAACACCAAGATCAAAAGGTCAAGAATCTTTCAAAAAACAGGAAAAGACTACCCAAACACCAAAAGGACCTAGTTCTATAGAAGACATTAAAGCAAAAATGAGAGCAAGTATAGAAAAAAGGTGGTTCTGTTTCTAAAGTGGAAGCCAGTTTCATCAATTATGTGAAGAATTGCTTCTGGATGACTGACCAAGAGTCTATTCAAGATCTCTGGCAGTGGAGGAAGTCTCTGTAAGAAAATAGTTTATACAGTTTGTTAAAATTTTCCATCTTATTTCATTTCTGTAACGGTTGATATCTGACTGTCCCTTTTATAATGCAGAGTGAGAACTTTCCCTACCGTGTCTGATAAATGTTGTCCAGGTTGCATTGCCAAGAATGTGTTGTCCAAAATGCCTGTTTAGTTTTTAAAGACGGAACTCCACCCTTTGCTTGGTTTTAAGTATGTATGGAATGTTATGATAGGACATAGTAGTAGTGGTGGTCAGACAAATGGAAATGGTGGGGAGACAAAAACATACATGTGAAATAAACTCAGTATTTTAATAAAGTAAAAAAAAAAATTGCCGTGGCAAAGTGAGGATAAGCTACATTCTGACCTATACGCATCTTAAATAACAGACATCCATGTAGGGCAATTTCCTTATTCCAATTTAGTGGTCTCGTAAATAAGCATATGAGATTAATTTCAAGAAGTTCATTTGGTGATGAACTTGAGAAAGCAGTGGGCACAAAGAAACATCTAGACTACACATATTTATTTAGCTACTACTCTATAGGGAGCACTGGGCCAAGTTCTCAGGAGTATAAAAATGTAAAGCAAGGTGATGTTTTTAAGGGATTTCAATATTCAGATTGTGTTGGCTAGGGTCTGTTTGGCTCCCAGGAACAGTAGAACAAGTTTAATAGTGGCGTAAATAATAAAGACATTAAATTAAATAATAAGAAGGGCGCTAATTCCAGAGCTGGTTCACTAGCTCCACATTCAAGAGCACTGGGTTGGCATCCCCAAGAGTCTCTAGGGTGTCCCATTTTGTTCATAAGATGGTTCTGCAGATCCAGGCATTACATCCCTCATAACCTCATCCAAAAGAAGGACAAAGGAAGAGCCAAGGCCATGAGAGAGGCTACACCCACCTCTTTCTCCTTTGTCATGGAGAATATATCTAATTATCTAATCTATCTAATACATATATAAAATACCAGTATATCTCCCCTTACATCTCTTTGGCTAGAACTGTGTCATTTTTTTCATCCTTAGCTGTAAGAAAGGCTGGCAACTGAAGGGATTGCTGGATAGCCAGTTAACATCTTCTTTTAACAGAGATGAAATGATTGTCAAATGCTAAGAATGCAGTATTTAGCCAAACTGCTCAATTACATAAGTGTTTCTGGAATAAAGAAAAAAAAAAGAAGTGCGTGGCATGCAGGAAAATTTAAAAAGAGACCCACTAAATGAAAGATGAGGTGGATTCAAGTTGATGGAGAACAAAGGTGAGGGTCTTTCAGGTAAGAAAAGAAATTGAGAAAATTGGAAATGGCATTAAGTTGTCTGAAATGACTAGAACATATGTGCAATCTCAACAGCACCAAGGTTACAGTCTTACCAATATCTATATCAGCATTAGGATCATTGTCTTATTTTCCATGCTAGATAACTTTAACTTCAAATGAATGCTATATTTTTATTTGAAGAGAGTGTGTATGTGTGTGTGTGTG
>NC_043701.1:125343261-125386005 GCF_006229205.1 Suricata suricatta | reverse complement strand
GAGAGAGTGGGAGACAACAGAATCCAAAGCAGGTTCCAGCTCTGACCTGTCAGCACAGAGCCCAGTAAGAAGCTTGAACTTGTGGACCATGAGATCATGACCTGAGCTGATGTCAGATGTTTAACTGAGCCACCCAGGCGCCCCACAGCTGATGCTTTTCTTAATGAAGTTTTCCAAGTGTCTGTGAGGGGTGTACTGATAGTGCTAACTATCCGCTATCAGTCATATTTCAAGCTTGGAAGGCACCAAAATGCTGAATTATGAGAACCTGCCAGAATCTATATATGAGGAAAATAACCAAAGTAGGGCATAAATGTGTCTCTGAAATCTGCTAGTTAGATGGAGAATTGCAAAGACTTAAAGTAACACTCGACCTAATGTAGTATCTCTTTTCTAACTGAAGGTATCTTCTATCATTACCCTCATATTTCTTTTATCTGTCTTATTAAGTAAAGCTCACGATTATTTTAGTGATGTGTTTGTTTACCAGGTTTTTGTTATTTTCTCCCATAAAATAAAACCTCTGTGAGGACAGATATTATAATATTATTCACCATTGTATCCCCAGTGCCTGTCATAGGCCTGTGGACTCTCAATATGTATTGAATAAATTCACGAACGAATAAATGTTCCTATCTGTTAACTAATTTTCAGACAGCTACTTGACATCTACAAAGCTGTCCAGCACTAGCTGTTCTTCCATCAGGCCCATGTTGTGCATTACAAAGTAACAGCACTGGGTGTGGAACATGTTCAGCAAACAAAATGTATCAAACGAAACCAGGCAATCAATAAAGGAAGAAACATCACTGGAATACCTACTAAACCCAGCAAGTAAGGTTTGCTGCAGGGTAAGGAAAGCTGATTCATTATCAGCTGTCACCCTCTAGTGGTAAAGAATATACCTGTCAGGGCTTCACATTTCTGGTTCTTTTTAGAGAGGAGAAAAAAGTCAGGAGCTTTTCGAGAAAAGTGCATTTGCTACCAATCTCACAACCTTTGAATTATAACACACACACACACACACACACACACACACACACACACACACTTTTAGAAAAAAAGAAGTATATGAGTTGCATTTTGCCTTAATGATCTGGCTGTTTGTTAACTGCCTGGAAAACCAAACTACAGTTAAAAATAGGTTGCATATGGGGTGCCTGGCTGGCTCAGTAGGTTCAGTGTTCAGCTCAGGTCACAATCTCACGGTTCATGAGTTTGAGCCCCCCACGTTGGGTTCTGCGCTTCTGTGCTGACAGCTCGGGGACTGCTTCAGATTCTGTGTCTTTCTCTCTCTCTACTCCTGACCTGCTCGCTCGCACACACTCTCTCTCAAAAGTAAATAAGCATTAAAAAATTAAAAAATAACTTGCTTAAAATTCCTTTTGAACTTTATCTGCTCCTGTAATTTCATGTGCTTATGGAACCCTTTCCTAAGAAAGATTTAAAGTAGGTATTTATTCCCAAAGTTGCTCAGAGAAGTATATGGATTTCCTACTTAAAATTTGACATTTACTCTATTACATGAACAGATCTTCCTGAAAGCAAGGCAATCATGGTGAAGTTACACTAAAGCCTGATACAGATCACCTTTTTTAGATAAATATTAGAAAACTATGTGTTCAAAAAAAATTCAGACAAACTACTACTTACAAATCATTAGTTGCAAAACAGCCAGTTACTTAACTGAATCAGCATTTCTCTGATTCCACCCAATCTTAGCCCCCCAAACACCCACAGAAACCTATATTTGTATCTATGGGTGTATAATGAGGAAGGCTTTAAAAAATAAACCATCCCAAATGACCTCTAAATCTGAAAGTATTATCAGAACAAAGAACATATTTTTTCAAATATATATTCCAATTTGTTATTTACTCATAGTTATAGAGAGGTTACAGTGAGTTTATAAGAGAATTTAAAGAGAATGTCATCTTCTTTGTAGGACTTGTTTGAAATGCTTGGTGTGTGTGTGTGTGTGTGTTTGTGTGTGTGTGGGTGTGTTTACTAGGAACATTTTTTGAGCATCAATTTTGTACCATGCATTGAACTTAGCATACAACCTTCCTAACCAACCTATGAAATAGACACTATTATTTTCACCATTTGACAGACCAGCCTGTTCAAATATATTAAATTCCTGGCCCAAAGCTGCCATTTGGGAGACTAAATCTTACTGGTTTTCAACCAGCTATTCTTTTAGCGATTTCTCAGTTAACTGGTACTAATCAACAAGTAGGAGCCCAGTTAGTGCAAGACATTGGTCATCAAGGGCACGAAGCAGGATTCAAACTTCAGGGAATATTTATCCTCCACTTACTAAAACTGATGAAAATCATTCTACCTTAAGAAGCAGGGAATCTTGGGCCCTGGGTGGCTCAGTTGATTGAATGTCTGACTCGATTTCAGGTCAGGTCATGATCTCAGGGTCGTGGAATCCAATTCCACACTCTGCGCAGACCACTTGGGATTCTCTCTCTGCTCCTCTCCCCCACTCTCTCTCAAAATTAAAAAAAAGGAAAAGAAGAAGTCAACCTAATTGATGACTAAAGTCTTATAGGGCAGGAAAATTATTATTCTTAATGTTACATTTTTCATGTGCTATTATTGGTAATCTGGACATATTTGAGAATTTTAAAATTTAACCCAATCTCAATTATTACTTATTCTGTTGACAGTTGCTTTCATTTTCCCTAAATGCAAAGTATGGTGCCTTATGCCTTCTTTTCAGTCATCAAGAAAATAATTTAATTAAAGCTTTTAGTTACTTTAGTACCAGTTAACCAATATTTTATTCTATTAAATTTGTGTGACCATTGGAACTTTCCCATCTGTCTAGAAGAAAATTCCCATGGCCTGGAAATTGGCTGCTTGCCTGGTGGGTTTGCTAATTGTAGTACCTTCTCTAATACACCAGATGGCAGTGGTCCTATGTATGTATATAAGTGAACCTCCCCAAGATGTTCAGACTAGTGCATCAATTAGGTTGATAAGAAAAGAAATTTACCTTCTTAAAGTATTACAGTATAGAAAACCAAACATCGAAGAGGTTATAATTTCCATCAGCTTCAGGTGTAAAATCCTACCATCAAAGGAAGAGCACAAAATGCTCTTTTGTGCTCTTTAGGCCCATTAGAATGTGTAACTTATCTTATACTAATGCTAATAAGTCATTTTGATACAACCAACCTTTTGTCAAATATTTCAGATGGGATCATATTTGAACATGCTATTCATCCTCTGACTTATGGGAAACAAACCCAAGTAGACAGAATCAATATGTTTTAGAAGAAAAGATTTCACTGTTTCTTGCAGTGGAAGGATTCAAGCATTACCAGGAGTCTGGAGGGAAATGTGGCTGTAAAGGTCCATGGTAAAAACAAGTTCCAAGCTTGTTAACAGAATGGATCACAACTGGGACCAATTGATTTCTGGCAATCAAACCATTCCAGATCCTCCTTGATTGGGAACAAAGCATTTTCCCATTCTTTGTCAGGTGAGATTAAAAGTCTACATATAGTTCCACAGAACCGGTATTTCTTGCTCATTGTTACCTTTTAATCTTTTGGAAATGGGCTATGAAGATTCCTCAGCGCTGAGGTTGGAGAGCCTCATACTGCCCCTGCACTTAACCCCACAAGCAATCCATACAAAAGGACTCAGAAATATATCGAGGGTACCTGTGAGACAATAATAAGGTTAAGTTCGTCAGAAAAAATTACGTCTGAACACTAGGAAACCTGGCCCCTACCCTCACCACTTCCTGGGTAGGCCCTCTGTCTTCCCTGGACCTCCGTTATTCCACCGACCAGACACGGAGACACAAACTCGCCTGGGGGTGGGGCAAGTCCCATTAAGGTCCTTCCAATTCCCCTCGCAAGGCTTACAGGGCAGGGTACCTGTGAGACCGGGCAGGCTCAGATCTCACCCTCTGACAGCGTCTTTTTGTTTGTTTCCTTGGTTATTGTCTATCTCCTCTTTGTAGGAAAGGAAAAAGAAACTCTTCCTCTGTTTCCTACCTCTACACCTGGAGTCTTAAAAATTAAATTGACAAGAGACAGACTAACAGGAGAAAAAAGGTTATTTCACATGCATATGAAAGGCCTGAATAAATGAAATGAAAATCCTAAAGAAATGGTTAGACCAACGGCTTAGACACCATTTTAACAAATAGCAACACATCTGTGGAACATCAACAAAACAAAGGAAAGGGGTTTAAGGCCTTGAGGGTCTCTAAACAGTGGGAAGGTAGTTATAGGAGTGAAGTGAATGGAAAATAAGGATTATTTTAGTAAGGTTTGTTTTTGTGCCAGTGCCCGGGCTGTTTTTCTCCTCCCGATATAGGAGATCGGAGAGGGGGCACCTTCACAAAGGGAATTTTGTGAGCTGCCTTTAGGCAGATGGGCAGGGGGCAAAGAGCTTTTACCAGCATCAACTGGTAATTTAGTTCAAAATAATATTTATGCCAAAGTGGCATATTTTAGGGTAGCATATTCTGATCCACTTCACCTTCTAGAATATAACCTCCAGAACATCTAGAATGCACTCAGAAACATACCTTGTTTACTACTGTATTCAAAAAACCTAGAAAATGCCTGATGTATGGGAGGACTCAATAAGTAATGTTGAATACATGAATAGATGAATTTCCTCAAGGAATAGTACTGAATATATGACAGAATGGATTTATGATTTATGAATTTTTACTCTTCTAAACAAGTTTGCTGTGATGTCTCTTGTCAGCAGCAATCTCTTCTCCTGTGAGAAGAGATTAAAGTTGCTCAAAGAGAGCTCTGTAATGGTGACGCTGACTTTGTTCTGATTTCTGGTACACTTCCTTGCTTGGATGACTAATGTCCTATTACACCATCCTTGAACTGATGCAAACTCTCCTGCTTTGTGTTGAGCCAGCTTAGCACAGTTTTCTGAGTAGGTGAGGTCCCCACCTGATTTTGGTGCTTACCCTGATTACTGACTTTCTTGATGCTTTCATTCTGTTGGTTTCAGATCTTGCTAATATGTCAGACAGAAAATTCAAGAAGGCTCTTAAGCTGTTTGAACTCCAAAGTGAATGAATTGATGAAGCCCTTCCTGAGAGGGGTAGTAATTTAGAGCAGAAACAACACAGAATCCTTGAGTAGCTAGGTTGAGCCAAGACAATCTTCATATACATTATAATCTGGTGGCAGACCAGCCCCACCAATATTTTTCCACCCACAAACTAACTTGGTTTGTATTCATTTGATTCTTATGGAGGGAGGGGGAAGAGGGGCATGGTATTTTGAAGGATCATTTGAGCAATCTTAGAGCAGAAAGATACCTTACTGATCATATAATACAGTGTTTCCCAAACTTGTCTGAACAAAAGAATCACTCAAGATGCTGGTTAAAAAAGTCAATTCTCAGGCCTCACTCTGTTGATTCAGACTCAGTAGGCTTGAGTGAGGCAAGTGATTTCTGTACTTTGAACAAGTGCTCCAGGTGATCCTCATACTCAAGCAAGCTTGGGAAGCACCAATCTAACACAAAGGGGATGTGTTCTGGCTGTTCATCTGGGTCATATGACTCCAGAATCTTCACATTCCACCTGACCTTCACTAAATCTCCATCCCCCTAAAAAAAAAAAAAAAACTATTAAAGCATATGCAACAAGAGAACTGAGCACCTACAATTCTTACTCAGTATTTCCAATTAAAATGTTAGCTGACTTCTTTCAATATTCCCTTATTGTGAAACATCTTTATCTCAAAACTCTCTGCTCATACTGTGTGTGCAGTCCAAATTAGCAACGAGACTCTAAAAGCATGCTCTGCAAGTGACATCGCACATCTTCTCTGGACAAGTCTTACGGCTCTGTAGAGTTGGCCATCAGTCTCTTACATCTTAACCTGGAACCTCATCAAGTATCACTTGATTTATCTAGTGTGTGAAGAATCCAGTGAGGTAGGTGTTCAAGGAAGTGTTTTCATCATCAGGAAATAAAAACAATTACTAATCTGCTTTCACTAATGCAGTCCATCTGTGCATGAGCAATTTGTGTGGTTTTTCCAAAGAAGGACATCATATTCTCCATATATTTCAATGCTTAATACTTGCAATCAGAGAGACATAAATATCCAGCCAGCCTCAATTCTTATAAAACAGAGCTGAAAGCAGGTGATTCAGCTGACTTTAGATGACTCAGCCTGCCTTGATGGCCAAAGTTGGTGAATCATCTGTCTAGTGTCTGAGGGAATTCATTTCAGGAACTCGAATTCCAGGGACCTCTGAAAACTCATTAAACTCATAAGTAACTTATTGTTCTATTTGAGTTATCCTAGACTTCTCCTTAATGCTCAATTTTATCATTCCTCAAGCTGAACTTAAAGGATATCAAGCAGTAGATCCTATAGGAACATATCACATCTAGGATGAACCTGTACTTCCTTTTGGCTTGATGTCCCTGTAAATCTGGGCTTTCAGGGGAAACCCAAAGTGTGGAGTGGTTTTGCCAGGGACAAATCCATAGATATGCTAAACCTCGTGATGAATGAAAGGTGAGTAGGGGAAAAAAGGAAAGAAAAAAAAGTGAGTTGGAATAAATGTCTACTTTGTGTTTACTGAGACAGAGCTCACTGTAAATTTTAAAACTTATAATAAAATATGCTAGGGACTGAAATTTTTATATACTATTTGATATAAAGAAGTTATATTTTCTATCTAGATTTTCTTCTATGCTACTGATATATTTGAAAGTCTTTCAGATCCTCAACCTTATCTTAATTGGCTATTGCAAAATTGTTCATCTTCTGTAATTGTAATAATATTAATAGTTGCTACTGCAAGTGCGCATTTACTTTTCACCCAGTATTAGACTAAGTAGAAAATATGGAGGTACTAATTTACTTACAGTGGTCTAAAAAGATGGTGGCCTTTTAAGGAATTTAAAAATACTAATTATTTGTTTAACTGAGAGATTTAGAAAGAGAACCCAGAAAATATCAATGGTCAATCTTTCTGTGCCAGATTTGTGAATGCCCAAGTGTCCCTTTCAGTGAGATACTTTCTGGAAATCAGACTTCAAGATCGAAAGGACCAAAGTTCTCAAACTATAGAGCAGTGACACTAACAACATTTTATCGTCCCTAAGGTTGCCCCTTACTCTGGAAGATTCTGAGTGTTGGGTCAGGTATAGTATTGGCTCAAATTCCTCTTGGAGCTGATGAGCACATGTCTAGAGCCAGATGACAAAGACAATACAGGAAACATGAAAAATGTTTTCCTAAAATGTCTTATATTTGCAGTGCTAATGCGGCAACAGGCTGAACTCACCAATAGAGCCCCATTCAGAGGGCTGTAGCTTCCGGGTTGGAGCACATCCACTCATGAACAATACTCCCAGAAGCCTTATGTGGCAGACACAACACAGAAAACTATTTTAAAGGATAGTTTAGAGATCTTCCAACACTTTCTTTCCATGTTTGAAGAAACTGAGATCCCAAGAGGTTATTTGTCAAAAATCACAGGATGTTTTGACCAACCATAACATGACCTCAGGTCCCCCATTCTTTATTCCATATCAAATCTTTTTTTTTTTTAGTATCTTTTTTGGATCTCAATTTTATTACTGAAGTCTATGCTTTCACTGGGTATTTAAAAAAAAAAAAGCAAGTGACGACAACAACAACAAAAAGTACAAATGCTACTTAAGCCTCTCTGCTTACAGTGGCAGAATGGACAATTTATCAGATGGTTCTTTTTATGAAATCCTCCTTAAAATATTACCCATTATTACTTCATTCTTATATCTGGAAGCTCATGGTCTGTTTTTCTCTGTCCTTATCACTGAAAGATTATTTTGTTGCACATACCCTTTGACCTAGAAACTCATCATAGAGATATACTCCCAAAAGTATTACTGGCGTCTGCGTTGTGGCAATGAATGAAACTATCCAAAACAGGATATATCCATCACTGGGAACTGGTTTTAAAAAATTGCATTAGAGACATATGTAGTCTATGTTGCTGTTAAGAAGAAAAAGAAAAGAAAAGATATCTACTTATTGACGCAAAGAGATGTATGGGATATATTGTAAAGTCAACCAAGGACAGTATGCGTGTGTGTAGGATGATTTCCTGTGGGTTTGTTCTTCAGTGTTCATATACATATATATCTTTGTTCCTACATAGGAAATTCTGGAAGGATACCCAAGAGCAGTACTGTTTTTACTATTGGCACTGTTACTTGATGATAATTTCTTAAGTAGTAAGAAAGAGCAGGTGAAGGGAAAGCCATGGTGTTTTTCTAAATCTGAGGCTGTTGGCCAAAATCAATACATTTGGCCTATTTGTTTAAAGAAGTTAGTTCTCCCCGGCAGGGTTCCTGGAACTGCCACCAAGGAAACATGATAGGGCAGATGGTGAAACACTTGACTTTTACCAACTGCTTTGGCTTTCCCCTTTGGCCAAACACCTTTAAGAGCCATTTAAAAGGGAAACACTATAATTACACCTTCTTTGATAAATAAAAGCAGCAGCAAAATGATAGGATTAGACTCTTAATTCTTATTACCACCTCCTCAGAACATGGGTGTGACAGCCACTCCTTGAGGAATACACCTGAGGCCACACCTTGTTTGTCATATTACATCTTGTTTGTCAGATACCTTATGCTTGGTGTTACAGCAGAAAGAAAAATAACCAAAGAAATTCCACCCAACAAGCTCTCCGGGTTAGTTGCACATTTGCACAGACCCAGAAACTTGGCCAGTGTCTTCCTCTTTACTCTTTTGGCAGCTTGCACTTTGGTCATGAGTGATGGGTAATTGTTTATAAATGTCACCAAACTAGAGCTTCCTGTTTTCTACAGAATTTTAGATTTATGGCAGATAAAGTTTAAGGTAAAAACTTCACAAGAGTCCATTCCATTTGACTTATATTATTAATTTTAAAATGAGGAGGGCTCTTACTCTCCTCTTTTAAGGAAACTGGGAATCTCACGGAAATACAATCTTTTAAATACAATCTTTTAAAATCTTTCTCAAAAGTAATTTCAGGTCTACTAAACAAGAACAAGAACCTTAAAAATGTTTTTACTTTCAGTGTTGGTGGGAACATAAATTTGTGCAGCTGCTGTGGAAAATAGCATGGAGGTTTCTCAAAAAATTAAACAACAGAAATACTGGCGTGCCTGGGTGGCTCAGTCAGTTATGATCTCATGGTCATGATCTCATGGTTCGTGAGTTTGAGCCTCACGTCAGGCTCTGTGCTGACAGCTCGGAGCCTGGAGCCTGCTTTGGATTCTATGTTTCTGTCTCTCTGCCCCTTCCCAGCTCTCTCTCTCTCTCCCTCTCTCTCTCTCTCTCTCTCTCTCTCTCTCAAAAATAAATAAACATTTTTAAAAAATAAAAAAATCCCAGAAATACCGTATGATCCAATAATTCACTACCAGTATTTATCCAAGGAAAATGAAAGCAAATTTGAAAAAATATATGCACCTTTATGTTTATTGCAGCATTGTTTACATTAGCCAAGATATGGAAGCAATGTTAATGCCCATGGATAGACGAATGAATAAGGAAGATGTAACATACATGTGCACACACACACACACTCACATACACACACACACACACACGGCAATATTACACAGCCACAAAAAGGATGAGATCACGCCATTTTAGAGGCATAATAGAGGGCATTATGCTAAGTGAAATAAGTCAGACTAAGAAAGACAAATACCATATGATTTCATTCAAATGTGGAATCTGAAAAACAAAAAAAAATGAATAAACAAAGAGTAGCATCAGACCTATAACTAAAAAGAAGAAACTGGTAGTTGCCAGCAGTGAGAAGGGTTGGGAACTGGGCAAAATGAGTGAAGGCGAGTGGGAGACACCGTCTTCCAGTTGTGGAATAAGTAAGTCACAAGAATAAAAGCAGAGCCTAGGAAGTACAGTCAATGATATTATGTGACAGAGGGTAGCTGCACTCACTGGGAGCACAGCATAACATATAAAGAAGTTGAATTCCTGTTACAGTATTTACAGTGAATTATACCTGAAGCTAATGAACATTGTGGGTCAACTATACTAAAAAAAGTTTTTGTTAATGTCTTTACTTTTTGATCTAATGTTTTACATTTATTATTCCACCTTAACTATATCATCAAAGAGGCAGATGGTATTTAGATACGGGATGCTCTTTATTATTATAGTGGAGGCATGCTTATATAGACTAGTAAGAGTAAAATCAGCTATAGTAAAATCAATAAAATTCATATGACAGAATAATACAGTGTCATTAAGACATATAAATTACACACATACAATATCATTCTATTGTTGCTATTTTCAATGTTAACTGTCACTCTTTCTGAGATTTGGGATGATTTTGTATTTTTCTGTACTTTCTAAGTTTCCTGCAATGACTATTTCTTGTTACCAGAAAAACATCAATGGAAAAATACTTCTGATTTTCATGAGAGTTTGCTCAGTAACCCACCACTTGCCCATTGGGAATTGGTGGGTGGCTCCAGTCAGTCCTCACCTAGGAGATGGCCTGCACTCACCCTGATGTCAGCATCAGCACCAGCATTGTAAGCATGCTACCAAAACTGAGATTGAAACTGGGTAGCTTCTAAAGTAAGCAATGCTAGTACAAGAAAGCCAGAACTTTTGTCTTCAGTTCCAATTATGCCTCCTAGTGGTAGGCAAACATGAACATTCAGTCTGTCTTAGTTTCTGATAAGCAAAAGACAGACAGTAACCCAAGCCCATCAATAAGAAAGAAGCTCACTTCTCCCCTGACATTATAAGCCAATTATTGAAACTTCCTGAGAAGTTAGAATGATCTAAGACACATCTGATATTACTATGTTCCCAATAAGTTGAACTATGGGAAAGAAAGATATGAACATCCAGAGAGTTCTACCCCATAACACACACACACACACACACACACACACACACACACACACATTTCAAGAGTAATAGACTGACCCCAACTTGCTACCAACAAGTAGATAAAATTATTATCTTCTGATTTATTTGAAAGGCGAAATCTAGTTCTTGTTGAGTAGTTAATCAATAAGCGTGTGTGAAGGGAACACCCAAAGGACTCAGTAATCCAGAAGGAGGTTTATTGCTTACAATCTCTTTAAATGGCACATATGCTTATAACAATTCATTTTTTTATATAACAAAAATTTGAGTTCCTAGAGGTGAAATGTTAAACAGGACTCAGTACCTCTTTTGTCAAAAACCAACAATATATGAAATAGTATTTCTCAAATGGGTCAAGGCTGAGATTGGGTCATACCCTACCAGACAGGCGCCAATAGACAGCAGTGACAACCACTCCCCTTCCCACACTGGTTTTTCTGGGGGGCTGAGATACTTCCTGAAAGAACTCAATGTCCGTAACTAGAGATGACCCCACAGGCATTTCCAGTTGAAGACAGAATCACGGCACAGGGAGGTGGAGAACACAGAAGTGTTACAGCCAGCTTCTACCCACTAGGGAGCCCACGGTGAGTCTCTCCTCTCAACCTCCTGTTCAGTGACTACACATGGATATCCTGAAACTGACCATGCTGTGAGCATTTACACCATGGAAGGCAACAGCTCTAAATCCGGGCCTTCCCCACACCCACACCTTAAGTGAGTTGTTAATCTTTACCGGCAGTACCACTGGGAGACTCTCTGAGAGAGAACACATGTGGGAATGAGGTGTCTGGAGTGACAAGCTATAATCAGCAACATGGTGTGCAGCTGTTACTCAGATGAGTTTTGCCCCATCAATCCTGGGGAGGCCCTTCTATGGCCCCTCTACTGTTGGTTGGAAAGACAGGATGTGAGACCTATGTCCCATGAGTCTTTGAAAACCTAATATTTCCGACCTCACAATAGTACTATTGGAACTCTTACTGAAGAGCTGTGGTAGGAGAGGCCACATAAAAGTGAGTATTGTAATATCCATTGCTCTGACGTGTTTCCCATTAGATCCTGTCTCCAGAAAGACAAAGCTGGGAATTAATCACACAGGGTTAATTACAGAGCAAGCCAGGTGAGGGATGGTCTCATCATATAACCTGTGGGTGAAGCTCAGAGTCCTGTACCCCTCTCACTTTTTTATTGTACTGGCCTCTGTAGTATTCAGTTAAAGAGAATATGGAATTTTCCCATATGTTTAAGTCTCCTGTGGCTATTTCTCAGCAACCCTCAAGGCTGTTGTGTAAGACACAGGCAGCTGTGATCTATCGCACCGGCACCTACTGTAGCAACAGAACCAAAGAAGATCCCAAACATGGGCACTGCCTTCTAGCGCCTAGAACAGTGTCAACAGGGAGGGACAGGCGCCATTTCGCAGACTGGATAGGAACAAAAACGCAGGGTGATTAGCAGGGGTCAGCATTCCTCTGGGTTAACACCATGCCGTCAAGTAACGCAAGTATATGAATTACCAAAGTGGGAGGTAAAAGGAAAATTACAAAGTATTATGGGAGCACATCGGGAAATAGTGTCTCCTGCTGGGAGAAATCAGAAAACTTCCCAGGGGGAAACTGATATTTGAATTGAGACATAAAGGCTAAGTAGGCTTTCAGTAATAGATGCGGAGGAAGGGGATGGAGTGTTTGGCAGAAAGTACTCTAGGTTGTGAAGACAGCCTAGGCAGAAGTACTGTATTGCTTATACTATTTATTTTCTGAGTATTATGTTTTGACATCTTAAAAACCTTTCTGGCTGAAGAGAGACTGCCTGTCCTGGGACTAATCAATTCTTAGAGTCAGCAAGGACCAACTGGGACCATGCCTTTGATATGCAAACTAACCAATCCAGAGCCCTTTCTCTTCTTTCTGGCCAGTGCACCCAAGGTGCCAGGTGCCAGGCAACTAGAGACCATCCCCAAGGCTTACTGCACTTGGAAATGATTCCCAGCAGCCAATCCTACCGTGCCCTGCCTTGTTTCTCCTGCATAAACTCCAAGAAAGTCTCCATCTCCATCTAGGCTTTCCCCTGGCCCCTGTCTTGTGCCAGCTGACAATCTGATGTTCCTCATGTGGCACTGCTTGGCATGGTGTGCCTGCTGCCTCCAGGATGTGTAATTATAACACAATTTGTTTTTTTGAACTCTTCCTATGTCCCATCTTAGGAACATCAGACTGACCATCTCATAAAAGGCCATACAACAACTATACAGGAAGAGAATTATGGTATGTCAGGCTGTGCATGTTTAGGAGGGGAAACTGAGGGGTGGTTGACTGGTTTGTGGAGGATCTGGTTGGCCACAATGAAAAACAGACCACAGAAGCTCCTGAAAAGGGCAGTAGCAGGTGCTGAGCTGTGTTTCCAGCTACCTGGGAACTGGACAAGGCCAGAAGCTTTTGGAACCATACAGATGAGCTGGTATCAAGACTTAGGGAGAAGGAAGAGTCAAGGACAAGATGACAGTGACATCATCAATAGAGAAAGTGAACTCCATAACCAAGTATGGGGACAAAGAGAGTTTGGTTCTTGAGTTACAAAAATCAAACATCGAGTACAGCTGTCAGCTTAAAGGGAAGGATTCACAACATTTTGACTGATTGTTGACCAGTTGCCATTATAGTTAAAATAAAAACCTGTTATAACATGATTGTTCTGACTTAGTTTTCTTTAATTATAACCAACTTGAGCATCTTTTTATTCATTCATTCATTTATTTTACAAACACTTATGGATTTCTACTATGTGTCAGTACCAGTATGGGTGAAGGAAAGAACAGCAAGCATAAAGAAATCCAAACTTCCCAGACCTCATGGACCTTGGCTTCTACTGAATAACCAAATAAAGAAGAACATAGATAGTGTATTCAATGGTGATAAATGGACCATTTATAAGCCAGGAAAAGAGAATAGAACATTCTGACATAAATGCTAGACACACAAAAGAAAACAGAAGTCTCCTTAAGAATGTGACATTTCTGGCAAAAAATAAAAACCCCACCAAAAAACCCCCCCCCCAAGAAACAAAAACTTAGGCAGAAGGAAGAGTGAGCATGAAGACTTTGGGCTGGATCATATCTGATTCCCTTTTCAAATATTTATTGTGATTCATTGTTAGTACTCTGGGAACTACCTGTTCATATGCACATTTCCTCTTAGGTTGTCTGTCTTCTTATTATTGAATTATAAGAGTTATTTACATGTTAAAGAATTGGCCCCTTTTTGTGGCTGAATAACATTCCAGTGTGTGTGTGTGTGTGTGTGTGTGTGTGTGTGTGTGTTACATTTTCTTTATCCATTCATTCATCAATGGAATTAAAATAAAAGAAAGAAGAAATTGGCCCTTGCCTGGCATATATATTACAAATATTTTCCTCATTTATGTTTGTAGGTGGATTGCCATATATTTACCATATGTGTGTGTGTCATATTTAGACATGATTGCTATACAGAAGTATTAAATTTTATGTAATAAAATTATCAACCTTTTTTTATGGCTTCTAAGTTTTGTGTTTTATTTTAAAAGTTCAGCCCCACTCTGAGAATAAAGAAAAAATTACTTATTTTCTTCTTTTAATTTTATGGTTAAATGAAAAAAAATTTAGAACCTGGATCTTCTGGAACTTACATTGTAATAAATATGGTAGGGTTCACTGTTTATAAAACAAAAAAACTCTTGAAATTAAAAACTTCCAATATCCAAAAAACTGGACTTCTAAATGTGATACAGCAGGCATGGTTGTGTTGAAATTAATTGGGAAAGATCCTACTAAATTCAACATTCTCCAATACCTCCAACCATTCTCTAGAGTCTCATTTTCTAATGTGCTCTTGTGACATTTAAGTTCTACAAGATGACTAAAAGTATTCTGCAAAAAATAATTCCATGTTAAGATAAGTTTGGGGAATGCCTGGGTGTCTCAGTCAGTTGAGCATCTGGCTCTTGATATCAGCTTCAAATCATGACCCCAGGGTCATGGGATTGAGTCCTGAAACTGGCTGTGCACTGAGCATGGAGCCAGCTTGGGGGTCTCTCTCTCTCTCTCTCTCTCTCTCTCTGCTCCTCCCCAGCTTGCACATGCTTGCGCGCACGCTCTCTCTCTCCCTCTCTCTCTTTCTCAAATGCATACCTACCTACCTACCTACATATATAAAATAAGTTTGGAAAATTTGTAATAATTATTTTTTAACTCTAGGACAATTGGGATGCTTTAACATATTAATATTATTGGGAGTCTCCAACGGGACCACTTTGGGCTATGAAGTCCTTGTTTCATAAGGCATCTTAGCAACCAGTGTTCTCTACCTGGAGCAGTGGTTCCAGACTAGGTTACATCAGAAATACCTAGAGAAATTTTTATAACACAGACTGTTGAACCTCATGCCTGTTCCACTGACTCAGAATCAGTGAGGATGACATGCAGAAGTATTTTAAGCTCTCACTGACTGGTGTTTTGGAATGAGTATCTAGAGTGGCCTCTATTGAACAAGGTTCTACTAGAGAGTTAGCCTTACAGAAAATTCTTTGAAGGACAATTTTCTCAATTCTCCCAAGGATGGGACATAGCTAGCACTGTTCTTGATGCGTAGGAGAGAAGTTAATTCATTATGTATAATAGATTCCTGAGTACATGGTGATTTAATTCTTTCCCCACCCATTTTGAAAAGAGCTGGTCTAAATATCATGTAATAGCTGCAATAGAGCTATATAGGGTTCCTGTGTGGGGGGTGAACTACCCCCTTATATCTTACCTAACTTCATATCTCTTACAAACAACACTAAATGTTGAATCTGGTAACAAAGATGGGTAATAGGACTGAAATTACACTAAACTTCGTTGGGTCAGCACACTCACTCATGGCTGCTCAAATATTAGAGTTCACAGAGATTTGGCCTGATCAATCATCTTTTGTTTGATCTGGTCTGTTATGAAAGCTCATTAATAGCACAGTTATTTGTAATAAGATCTATTTTTTTCTTTATTCTAACCTCATACCCTTGTTTTGTTTACAATTATTTCCTCCACCAGTGTCTCAAAAGAAAGTATAATATATTTAGACTCCATGAACTTGAATGCATTGTGCAAAACTAGGTACATTCAATTTTGAAATTAAGAATGATTTCAATAATCTGAATAACCTAATGTGTAATCATAGTGCCAAATATATCATGCTTACTATTATAATTATTTCTTTTTCTAAATCAATTGGTTTGTAAGCTCAAGGAGTGCAATTCATTATATCCTAATTGGATTCACAGAGCTGTGATCTCCTTGTAACCCTAATCCCTATTACAGAATGGAAAAATCATCATTAAATTTGATTTATACACTCCTTTTGGGTAGTATCACCTACATTAGCCTCCTAGCAAGAATTTTCTATTAAAATCTCTTTCTCAACTAAGAATGCTAGTCATTTAGAATAATCAAGATGAGCACATCTTATATCCTAGCCAGTATAAAAAATCTAACATTTTCATTCCTGGCTATCAAAACTAATCAGTCAAAACCTGATTCACTGGAATACACAGTTACCAAAGCAGGTTCTGAAAAGCACTCCTCCTGTGAAGTGCTCTGTGAAGGAGGGGTTTTAGGGTCAAGAAGGTTTAGGTAATGTTGAAATTCACAATATATCTTAGTATCTTATTTCCTTTAGGGCTCCTGCAGGTTTTTCTTAAGTTCTATTCACATGTTTTCAAACTCATTACACCAGAAATTCGTTTTGAGTGTCTTATTTAGTGGCATCCTACAGCACACAGTTTGGAAATTGCTGGGCTGGACTGATATCTGTGGAACACGTATCATATGAGTTAGTTCTCACAGCAAATTAATTTAACATTATAATAAATTCCTTCTTAGCTGGTGCCAACATACTCTCTGAAATCATCCATTAACCAGGTCCAGATATTTCCTTCTTCAGACAACCAGTCACAGGGAAATCTTTAAGAAACCAGGAGGTATGCTGGGCTTCAGTCTCAAAGATAGCTCTTTCTCTTTCTTGTAATTATGGAGTGCTCTGTGAACACTCAGTTTTATGGTTTGGTGGATGTTTTAACTCATGATGGACTACTTAGGTTGCATGGCCACACAGTAACCTGTTTCAGCATTCAATCTTCATTAGGACTGAGTAGAATACTAGAATTATTTAATAGAGAATAAATACTTTCAGAAGAGGGCAGGATTTTGCCCTAAAATCCTATGGATCTGCACTGTGGTTATTGGGGTTTCTCAAAGCTCTGTACAGTATCTGTGGTTGCCAGTCTGCCTGGTTATAGGGCTCAAGTAGCACAGCAGCATGCACTGTGGTTTGGACCATCTACAGGGACTCTTTTACTCTAGGCCCATTAAAAACTGGCCAACTGACAAGCATTACCCGGTAAATGCATCAGAGCAGTACATTCAAATATGACGTTTATTGCCTTTAAAATCTAAGTCAGGCAGAGAAGGACAGATACCATATGTTTACACTCATAGTCTAACAGGAGAAACTTAACAGAGGATCATGGGGAGGGGAAGGGGGGAAAAGAGTAAGAGAGGGAGGGAGGCAAATCATGAGAGACTCTTGAATACTCAAAACAAACTGAGGACTGAAGGGGGAGGGGGACAGGGGAAGGGGGGTGATGGCCATGGGAGGAGGGCACTTGTGGGGAAGAGCACTGGGTGTTATATGGAAACCAACTTGACAATAAACTATAAAAAATAAATAATACTAGTATTAAAAAAATCTAAAGAAGCCCATTAAATGTTGTACCTTCCTAGTGATAAGGGTATAAAGTATAGCAATTTGTCTTCCATTATTTTAGTATATATCATATTTCCCAGGCCACTCAATCCCTAGAAATTTCACCAAGAAGGCATGCATTGAATTTTCAAGTGTTGTTTCTCTCACTCCCAGTATACAAGTATTTCAATGCATCTAAAGTATTTGTTACTTCCCTAGCCACCTGGTTCAATCAGTGTGAGTCATCATAAAATGGACTAACACACCGTTCTGTAGAATGGTCAGACAATTTTAGTCTCTGTGGACTAGATTATTGCCCCAAACCAGAATGTTGACACAGCTCTGAATAAAAATGATGAAGGTATATTGCTGTGCCTTGCAGATAAAAATAAACTGTCTTTAATGTTTTTTGCTATTCAAAAAGGGGTTAGGGGTGGGTGGAAACATTGTCCAGATCAAGAGCTAAATACCAGCCATTGTCACAGCAAGAAGTCCACACCTGTAACATCTGCAATTGAAATTGCAATAATCTGTTTTCAGTATTCCAGATTCGTCTATGTTCTGCATGGACCACACAGATGAGTTAATGTTGATGTGAATCAACAGCCCTGCAGCTTTCAAGATTTTGATGATGACACTGATTATTGCAATTACTCCAAGGATGCAGTATTAATTACTATTTACTATTTGGGGGAAGCAAATAAGAGACACAGACTTCCTCTCGGTCTTTCCTATGAGAAAAGTCTTTATTCCAGTGGTAAGGATGCTAATGTGGGGTTCTGGCCGGTAGCTAATTAAATCTACTTCTAGAGATTAACACAGTAAGGTTTTGCAGACATCTTAGGTCAACTGTGTTATGAACCTAGGTTAACATTCCATTTTCTACCTAAACCCCACAGTCTCTACTCTAACTAATGGACTACATGAGCATTTTAGGGTCAGTACAGATTTATGTCTGTACATAAATCTTTTAAGTGATCGTTTAAGTGGTAGAATTTCCCACCATTGTCTCTGAATTGCAGAAGACAGCTACTCTAAAGCTTTGCAAGAATGCTTTTGGGGCACCTGGGTGGCTCAGTCGGTTAAGCCTCCGATTTTGGCTCAGGTCATGATCTCACGTTTGTGGGTTCGAGCCCAGCGTCAGGTTCTGTGCTGACAGCTCAGAGCCTGGAGCCTGCTTCAGATTCTGTGTCTTCTTCTCTCTCTGTCCCTCCCCGGCTCCTGCTCTGTCTCTTTCTGTATCAAAAGTAAATAAAACATTTTAAAAAAAGAATACTTTTTTCTTTTTCTTGTTGCCTTGGTTATGAAAGTGTCCAATGGCTCTTCTGAGGAGAATATAGTGAATGAGTGGGGAGCAGGACACACATGATATATCCACTCTAATATTCTATCCTCCTAAGCCTTTACATTCATACCTCCATATTATATCAAGAATGTTTTAGGGGCACCTGAGTGGCTCAGTTGGTTAAGCGTCCGGCCTCCACTCAGGTCATGATCTCATGGTTCATGGGTTCGAGTGCCACCTCAGACTCTTTGCTGACAGCTCAGAGCCTGGAGCCTGCTTCAGATTCTGTGTCTCCCTCTCTCTCTCTCTGACCCTCCCCTGTTCACACTGTCTCTCTTTCTCTCTCAAAAATAAGAATAAAAATAAAACATTAAAAAAAAAAGAATGTTCTAGCAACTCAACTTCATTTAATGTAGGTCACCATTGATTTCAGTTTCAACCAACACTAAGTTGCTTAACACAATGAGTCCAGAATTTCTGGCAAGTACCTCGAGAAAATGTTGGCCTATTCCTGATTCCTAATATACTTGTAATCCATTCCCATACACATTCTTCAAGTTTCTGCCAATATAAGTCACCCAATAGTGCAATTCTTATGACATTTAAGCCATCCCTTATGGGTTAGACTTTGTAGTGTTCCCCTGTAAAATGTTGGGGATTTCACTCTAGTTACCAGTCTAGAGACAGTGTGGAGTGGATCGATCTTAAGAAAGATCAGCATCCCTTTCAAAATAATTGCCTAAGGCACAGTCATAATGAAATCATCAAGCAAGGGGAAATCAGAAAAGCAGGAAGGCTTCAGTGGGATTTGAGGGATTCACTCATGTAAATTTCCCTATTCCAATTCTCAGGGTCTCTATCAATGCTATGATTTTTGTAAAAGACATCTGCACTTGCACTATAATTCAGCAATGTGAAGAATCACACTTTAAGTGTAGTTTTTAAAATATGTTAATACCACAATTATAAGAGATAGTGTACTATTTTAGGAGAGTCATAATCATGATTTTTCAACTATGTCTAAAGCCAAGAATTTAAAATTCTGAGCTTGTAAGTTCAGTTAAGATTTACAGTAGCCCTTTTGTTATTCCTATCATGACAATCAATTGTAACAGCCACTTGGTTTCCCAGAGGCTTCCTCTCAAATAAACATTTCATTACAAGTAAAAATAAATGAAATAGATAAATACATACTTTGCCACTGAATGTCATGAATTGTCACTGCCAGTTATCAATGCCCTTAAACCCAAGTAGGCCACATTCCCATCTTTGAGTCTGTTTCCTGGAACTGCTCTGGTACAAAATGCTTTCTCAATAAGAAAAACAGAAATCACTCTAGAAGGGATTAAGTGCTTACAAAACCTAATTAGGGAATTAGGTTCTTATAAAACCACTGGAAGGGACAGAAAAAAAGTCAGGGAAGGCTTGTTTTCAAGTTCACTGCCAAATTTCAGGGAATCAGGATATTACTTCTACAGTCCAGGCCAAGAACTCAAAAAGCTGCCAGAGACAGAAAAGATTGCCAAGTATTCTATTTGCTTTTCTTTATTTCTTGCTTCCTTGCAGTTATGTGGGGTCATTGAAATGTAAGAAATTAGGTGCATAATTTCTGGGTTAGGAAAGAGAAAATGTCACAGGTGATTCTCTAGTCCCCTTACATGGTTATCTAGAAGAATACAAGCTTTGGTGTGTGCGGTCACAAAGATGCTCTAGCAGCCTGGATCCCTAAATAACTGTCGAGCAAAGTACCTTGTCAACTCCTGGTGAACATCAGGTATTCAAATGGGGAAAAATCCCTTTTGTGATAAGCACTTAGATTTTAGGGTTAATTTATTGCTGAAGAATAACCTAGGTATGCTGACTAATATGGATACTAGTGGTCACTGCTGCCTACAGCACTGAAGTAACAGGTTGCAGGTAATCTGGAGCTTGCTGCAAAATTTCATACCTGCCCAAACTAATGTATGCACCTGCTGTTGCAAAAAGTAAATAAATAACAGCTCTGCTTCCCTCTGCCTTCCAAACAGTTTATGATTACCTCTCACTGGCAGAAATAAATTGGGACTCAATTGGCAGGAAATTCTGGGAAATAGTTTCAAGGCTTCTGGTCCCTGCTATATAAGGATACAAAGAAAATAGGCAAGATGATGCTGAGTACCAACAGACAAACTGAAAGAATATATAAAGACAAAAACAGTAACTTGAAGATATAAATGCAAAAAAATTATAAAGAATTATGAAGATTGTGAAAAAACCAAAATGTGGAAAAATTTAAAAACATAAGAATTGAAGTGGAAAATTCATGGCTAGATGAAATGACAGATTACGTGTAGCTAAAGGAAACATTATTGAATGGGAAAGAGTGTGCCAAAACTGTATCCAAAATTCAACTCAGAGAGACAAAGAAATTGAATGTGTTAAGAAGTTAAGAGGGAAAGAGGAGAGAGTGAGGAGGACAAATACGTGATCTCTCAAGTTGCCAGAAGTAGATGTGAGAATAGAAAACCAATCCTGAAAATAGGATTTGTTGAGACTTTCCCAGAATTGTTGGATGAACCCAGTTCTCAAATTCAAGAAGCCCAGTTAATCCAGAGATGTATAAAATACAAGAAAATCCATAAATTATTGTAAAATTTCAGAACCCTAGCCTCAAAACTTAAAAATGGCCAGAGAGAATAGAAAGATCACCCACAAAGGAAGAAAAATTACAGTGACAATTGACTTCTGAACAGCAACAATGTAACTAAGAAAAGAATGGAATAATATCTTCAATGTGCAGAGAGGAAAGAATTGTCAATTTCGTATTCAATATGCAATGAAACTCTCATGAATGAGAGAGAATAAAGTGGTTTAGATAAATGAAAACTGAGTTCAGTACAGATTGAGAATAGAGTGGACAGCCTCCAAACAAATAAGAGGAAATAACAAAAAGAAAAAATTCAAAATGAAAGGCATAAAAGAGGATAAATTTTAAAGCAAGACAAGAGAAATTACATAAGACAGGGATATTAATATAGATGTATACATCATCATAATCATTATAAATAATTTAAACTCTAAAATAAAAAAGCAAGTAACCAGACCATAAAAAAATTCAGTTATATGTTATTTACAAAATACATACCCAAAATTTGAGGAGAAAGAAGACTAAAAGTTATAGGATATAAAGATAACCAAGCAAGTGTCCACCAAAATTAGCTCTTGTGGCCCTATAAGTATCAGATAAAATTGATATTAGTGGAAAAAACTTTAACAGAAAAAATAAGAACCATTATGTAACAATAAAAGAATCAATTCTTCAGGAAGGCATAAAGTGCCAAATATTTTTGGACCTAGTAATATAGCCTACAATAAATATAAAGTAGACATTGACAGAACTAATAGGTGAAGTTGATACAACATTATAGTACAAGATTTTAGCACAGTTTCTTTCAATAATCAATAGATCACAAAGGCAAAACAAATTCAGTAGGGATATAGATAATATAATGAATAGTCAATTAAGTTAGCTTACTTTATATGTATATGATATATAGATAAATCATTGCAGCCAACATTTGGAGAATGTACAGTAAACCTTGGTTTGCAAACATAACTCATTCCAGAAACATATTTGTAATCCAAACCCCTTGTATATCAAAGAAAATTTCCCCATAAGAAATAATGGAAAATCAGAGGATTCATTCCACAACTCCAAAATATTCATATAAAAATGATTAGAATACTGTAATATGATACAAAATAACAAGGAAAATACAAAATTGAAGAAAAATAAACAAGTTTACCTGCATTTACCTTTGAAAACCTTCATGGCTGTGTGAGGGAGTCAAGAGAAAAGAGTTACTGTGAAGGATGACTTTCACTATCACCAAGGGAATCACTGCCATCTATTGGCTTAATGGAATCTTTTCCTGTGTGGGGGGGTCATTGCATATGCTCGCATGGATGTTGACTAAGTACAATATTAATAAGCTCTTGTCATATACTGTATTTAATGTAAATTGGCAATAAGAGAGCAGAGGAAAGAGTCTATATCTGCAGGTAGCATGACCTAGAATGAAGCAAAGCATTCCTGAGCTTATCTTGAATGGCAAAGCAGGGGACTGTCCACAGGTGACTTGAAGTGACAAAGAATACACTAGTGCCAGTTATAGTCACCTGCCAACATTCTGAAAAATCACTGATATCTGCCAAACACTGAGCCTGTGACCAAGCACCCAAGCATAGGAGATGATCACCCACAGTACTACCGTGAGAGAGAAAGAGAGAGAGAAAGACAGGGACAGAGAGAGAGAAAAGATCCACTGGCTCAGTTGTGATCACGTGACATTTGGTGTCACGGGCGACTTGCATTACAAGATATCACTCATTTATCAAGCTAAAATTTATTAGATGTGTTTGTCTTGCAGAACACTTGTAGAGCAAGTTACTTGCAAAGTTTTACCATAAACATATATATATATTTTTTATTTTAATTTATTTTTTAAATTTACATCCAAGTTAGTTAGCATATAGTACAACAGTGATTTCAGGGGTAGATTCCTTAATGCCGCTTACCCATTTAGCTTATCACTCCTCCCACAACCCCTCCAATAACCCTCTGTTTGTTCTCCATATTTAAGAGTCTCTTATTTTTGCTTCCCTTCCCTATTGTTCATCTGTTCTGTATCTTAAAGTCCTCATATGAGTGAAGTCATATGATATTTGTCTTGCTCTGACTGACTAATTTCACTTAGCATAATACCCTCTAGTTCAATTCACGTTGTTGCAAATGGCAAGATTTCATTCTTTCTTATTGCTTAGTAATACTCCATTGTATATAAATATACCACATCTTCTTTATCCATTCATCTGTCGATGGACATTTTGGCTCTTTCCATACTTTGGCCACTGTTGATAGTGCTGCTATAAACATTGGGGCACATGTGCCCTTTTGAAACAGCACACCTCTATCCCTTGGATAAATACCTACTAGTGCAATTATTGGGTCGTAGGGTAGTTCTATTTTTAATTTTTTGAGAAACCTCCATATTCTTTCCTACAGCAGCAGCACCAATTTGCACTCCCACCAGCAGTGCAAAAGAGATCCTCTTTCTCTGCATCCTTGCCAGTATCTGTTGTGCCTGAGTTGTTAACGTTATCCATTCTGACCAGTGTGAGGTGGTATCTCATTGTGGTTTTGATTTGTATTTCCGTAATTTTGAGTGATTTGACATTTTTACATGTGTCAGTTGGCAGTATGTATAAATACTGAACATATAATAGGCCATAAAGCTGGCGCCAACAAACTCAAAAGGACTGGTTTCAAAGCACCACATATTCTAAGTAATATGTAACAAATTTACAATTGATGGCAAAAGATAGATAGGGGGAAAATCCTTTTAATTAGAAATTTTAAAAGTACATTTTCAAGTATTTATGGGTCAAAAGAGAAAACTTAATCAAATTAGAAAATATTTAGAATTGAACATGATAAAAACATTTCACACTGAAATTTGTGGGATATAACTAAAGAAGTACTGAAAGGGAAGATCGTAGCCTTCGAATCTTGTATTAGAAAAGGAGAAAGCCTAAAACAAGGAGCAAAATTTCCCATTCAAGAAGTTAAATGGTTGATTTTGTTGTTGTTTTTAAATGTTTACTTGTTTTTGAGAGATTGAGACAGAATGTGAGCAGGGGAGTGGAAGAGAGAGAGGGAGACAGAATCCAAAGCAGGCTCCAGGCTCTGAACTGTCAGCACAGAGCCCAATGTGGGCTTGCAACCCATGAATCTTGTGAGATCATGACCTAAGCTGAAGTTGGACGCTTAACTGACTGAGCCACCCAGGTGCCCCTCTCATTCAAGAAGTTAGAAAAGCAATCACAGAATAAATTCAAATAAAGTAGAAGGTAAAACATAACAAAAGGAAAATTAACAAAATATAAAAAGGAAAAGAGCGATAGGAAGAAATAAAAAAGACAAGACTTTATTCCTTTAAAAGGTTAATAAAACATACTTCTGGCAAGACTAACCAAGGACAAAAGAGAGAAGACAAAGACAAATAAGCCAAGAAACTAGAATGCTTAATTAAATGGATAAATTAGTAGAGAAAAATGAGGCATACCAAAATTGACAAAAGTTAAGAAATAAATAAAGGACCAATACAAAATTGAATCAGCGCTTTAAAATTTTCTCACAAACAAAACAAGACTAAACTAAACAAAAGACCCATGTGGTTTTATAGACAATTCTAAAAAATATTTGTTATGAGTTGATTTCAAATGTGCACAAACTGCTCCAGAAAATAGTAAATCCTAATTTACCTTTGATATCCATATATGACAATGTCAACATAAGAAAGGAAAATCTCCACCTAAATACAATAAAGTGTATAAAGATAATAGATAATGACCACATATGACTTATTCCAGAAATTCAGGTTTAGTTAACATAATATATGCTGCTATACTTTATTGCATTAGAAAATCAAAGCAGAAAAACAATAAAATAAATCTCATTAGGTATAAAAGAAAACATCCCTTCAAATATATATGTATTTGTGGTATACACAATTTTTAAAAAATTGCTTAGCAAACTAAGACCTGAGAGGAAGCCTGGAAACAGTACACTCCTAAAACTTATAGCAATTATCATATTAAATAGTAAAACATACATATTAGGATATCTCCATGACCTTGGGCAGTAAGCATAAAGGAAAAGACTATGGAAAAATGACTACATTAACATTTTTGACCTTCTGCTCATCTAAGCACAAAAAATTATAAAACAAAAAATAAAAACTGTGAGAAAGTCAGAGAAGATAAAGATCTTCTACAGGTTAATTTTGAAAAGAGAGGGAATGGGGCACCTAAGTGGTTCTGTCAGTTAAGGGTCAGACTCTTGATTTCCCTTCAGGTCATGATCTCACAGTTTGTGGGATGGAACCCTGCAGCATCAGTTCTATGATGACAGCTTGGAACCTGCTTGGGACTCTTGATCTCTCTCTCTCTGCCCCTATCCCGCTAGTGCTTTCTCTCTCTCTCTCTCAAAATAAATAAACTTAAAAAAAATTAGTAAACTACTTCAGAAATCAAGTTATAATTTCCCAGCAAAGTTAAATGTGCATTTTATAACAGAGCAATTCTATTCATGGGTGTGTGTGAAATTCTTGTGCATTTGCACCTAGAAAATGTACAAGAATGCTCATATCAACATTGTTAGTTGCTAAAGTTAACACATGTATCAGGACCCACAAAATGGAGACAAACCGAATGTCCCCATCCACCTCATAAACTAAAACTAAGTCTGCACTTACCAAAAACACCTCACTGTCATAGCATACACACATTGTCATCCTAGTTACCTTACTTTAGAAACGACCTGATAGCCCTTTTTCTGCGTCACTGTTTCTAATACTCCCTGAGGAAATAATGTTCCCCTCCCTGTGAGATACTAGACTTACCCCTCCCCCCATTTATGAATTGTTTTCTCTTGAATGAAGGGCATCAAACTTGTTACTAAATTGGATTATTTTGTCATTTGACACTACTTATAGCAAAAATTAAAATCAATCTAAATACCCATCAATGGTAAAATGGATTTTTAAAAATTAATTGTACTGCATTCATAGAACACCTCACAACAATGAAATTGAGTGTACAGGTAATACATATGAATCTCAAATAAGAAAATATTAAGAAAAACCAGTCACAAATGATACAGTAAAATAGCATTTTAAAAAATTTCTGAAACTAACAAAAAGAAGGAGAGTATTGTTTGGAGAGACTTGAAAATTCCTTATAAATGTTCTGTATCTTAAGCTAGGTAGGGATACCTGAATGTTCATTTTATTAGTTTTTTAAAAAATTAGTTTATATATTATGATACTCTTTTGTATATATAATGTACTTCATATCTTTAATGTAAAAATAGAACTATTTGTTTTTCCGTATTTTTAGTTGTTGAAGTAGTGTTTCTTTAAATAATTGCTAACATTTACTAAGCTCTCACTATTTACCTGAGGTTGTGCTAAGCTCTTCATGTGAATATCTGTATTAATCCTCAGAGTAAGTCCTCGAGGGAAGAACTATTACCATGTGCACTTTAAAAATACATGCAAATGTAAGCTTAGAGAAGTAATTTGCCCAAGGTGGCAAAAATAGTAAATAGTGGATCTGATATTAATCTGACTGTATAGCCTAAATCAGAACCAATACATAGCATCTTTAAAAATGACACAGTCCTGAGATTGGTCACGAAACAGATGTTATGCAATCTTTGGGAACAGACTGTACCTAAACAGAATGCATACATTCGCTGTTGGGTTTCCTTTCATAAGAAATACTGACCAGAGTTGAGTCTTTCACTGTTACAGTAACAAACTGAGGGCTGAAACGGGAGGGGGTAAGGGGAAGGGAGGTGATAGTCATGGAGGAGGGCGCTTGTGGGAAAGAGCACTGGGTGTTATGTGGAAACCAACTTGACAGTAAACTATAAATTTAAAAAAAAAAATGAAAAAAAATCACCCCTAGAAGATAGATGGTTTAAAGTCATTCTTGACTATCATCCTACTGGATTCTACTTTTTCCCCCATCAGTTATTTGTGCATTTTTTCATTTTTTTCAAAGTTTTTATTATGTAAAACATTTACTTGCTTTCAAAATCAAGTCATAAATTCAGAGAAATCTTAGCGGTATCCCTGTTTACCTCCTCCACTTTTCTCCCTCCCTTTAAAAGGAGAACTAATTTTTATTAGTTTCTAGTTTATGTTTCTATTATTTCCTTTTATAAATACATGTTTCCTATTTCTTCCCTTTCCCTTTTTGGGCAAGGTGGCACACAATATACAACATACACATGCATTCTGATTTGGGTTTGTTGTTGTTGTTTTTTATAGAGGTGCACTCTAAGAGGAAAGTTTCTAAACAAAAGTGTATTTGTTACTCGTTTTCAAGGAGATCCAAGTTTAAGAAAATGAAGAGCCTCAGGTTATAGTTCTTTCTCTGTTATTAACTCTTACATAGTTCTTGGGAACTAACACTATCAATCCCCAGGTATAAAAAAGAAAGGAGACTAATAATCTCTAGAGTCTTATCCATCCTCCAGAAAAATCCCACGACAATGTCTGAGTTGTGGGTGATGAAGCTAATCAAGGTTTAGTTAGATAGTGCAGGGATTAAGGATATCACTCCAAAATATGCTAATTTGGTATACTGATTATTTTTAATTAAAGGGACCCGAGAAACGGCCAGTGCAAAAAGGATACTCTGACCCTCTGTCTTCCTGAAAGCAGGAGATCAATGTCCCATGTGAAAGTCACCCTCCCTCTCTATTCCAGGAGGACAGAAGACCTCCTTACCACAAGACAGGGAATTTAGGGCCAATGAGGCTATACGAACAAATCTTGTTATTTATTCATCGTTTTATTTAGCCCAAATTTGTTTTTTCAATTTTTCACAAATTTATTGTTTCTTTGTCTAAAAAGTATCAAAGCTTCCTGCTTTGGGTCACTTCTTTGAGTCTCCTATCTTTGGGAGACTCTCCTACATACATATGTGCATATGTAGTTAAAATTATTTTTCTCTTTTTAATTTGTCTTTTTTTTTTAATGTAAGTAGGCTCCATGCCCAACGTGGTGCTCGAAATCACCACCCTGAAATTAGGAGTCTCACACTCTACCAAATGAGCCCCTGTTAATCTGTCTTTTATGGGGAGGAGGGATATCACAGTCAAGAACCTAGAAAAGTAGGAGGAAAAATATTTTTCTTCCTCTACAATAGATCTGACAACTATTAGCAAATGTTTCAAGTTTTTATTACGATGAGCTGATTTTCATTGTTTTTCTCACTTTCCATGCTAACCCTTCATAGGAAGAGCTATAGAAAAGAACATTAGTTGACTCAAACATGACATTAGCAAAAGAGAGAGAAAGAGAGAGAGACGGAGAGAGAGAGAATGGACATTTTATTCATGTTTACAGCAGTTTCTATTTATGAAAAACTATTGAATGCTTTATGCATTGGAATCATTACCGGTATGTTTAAAAATAACTAACAGGGCACAAAGTACTAAAATAATCCATTCTAAGCACTTCAGAGAGGATGCCCAGTAATAATTAGCATTAGGCTGATGGATGAATAAACATTATAATGATGCAAAATAAGGAGAAAGTGTGTTTAGCTCAAGTAGATTCAAGGAGTTGATGACCAATGTTGGAAATTTGGGGGAACAATGTAAGTGGTCATTTGGTAAACAAAGTACATTTTTTGTGGTTGATTCTCTTGAAAGAAATACATACTTTATTATTTCCACGAACTCTTTTGTGAACAAAATAGGTCTATTAGATCTCAAATCTGAAATTCTCTGGGTTACTGAGCTACAGACGGGCCTTGCCTTCAAGGGTTTTTATAATTGGTTTGGAGAAGCACATCAAATCACAGTAATAACCTCATGCTAAATGATTACATATCTGCTCAATTTCCTTTTCCCTTTCTCTCATAAGATTTATATGTGAATAGAAAAGGTTTATTTTGAGCTGTAAATTGTCACTTAATATTTTAGGATATATAGCTTTTCAAAAATCTTTTTTTAATGTTTTTTATTTATTTTTGAGAGAGAGAGAGAGAGAGAGAGCATGAGCAGGGGAGGGTCAGAGAGAGAGGGAGACACAGAATCTGAAGACAGGCTCCAGACTCTGAGCTAGCTGTCAGCACAGAGCCTGACATGGGGTTCGAATCCACGAACTGTGAGATCATGACCTGAACTGAAGTTGGACGCTCAACTGACTGAGCCAACCAGGCTCCCCATAAAATCTTCAATCCATTATATTTCCTATTTTTTCTCATCAAGAAATTGGAAGTAATAGGCTCTCTCTTCAAGATATCAGACATGTGTTTTTTAGATTCAGTATTAGGAAAACATGGGAATATTTCCGATAAAAATAATTCTTCAGAGAATGAATACCTAGAGAAAACACTTCTCTTTCTTTTGTTAGGAGAACAGTACTGGAGTACAAAGAATCATTCTTCCACCAAGAGTTTTTTCTTGCATTTGGCTCACTCTGTGTTCAGATTACATTGTTATAGTTTAATAATAGTGGTTTTTGGTAATATTCCATTTAGTCAGGTGGATACTTGATCTGTGTTGGGGACCTGTGCTGGGGAGGGGTAAGAGATTTGCACTGCTCAGAGCTGAGGGTAACCCAAAAGCAGAAATCAAAATGAAACCAAAATGAAAAACCAGAGAAATCGTGTGATCAAAATGTCACTCCAAAAGGCAAGATAAGAATACTCAATTCTGGGTAGAATGAGGCTGACCAATGCTTCCTTCAAGAACAGCTACAAATACTATACAACATATAGAGTCACTTATTTAAAAACATCACACAGTTGCTGAATTAGAGAGGACAAGAATGACTAAATTTCTCAAGAGGAAAGAATTTCAACTCTCTGGCAATGCACAGTCACTTTTCCCTTTGAGACCTATGCAGATTCTAAGAGATTGGTGGTCTGAGATTTTCCCAGACAGCTGTGGGAAAGAAAAACCAGCAGAGATTTTAATGGTCTTGGGGGACTATAGAGATGTAATTAAAGGCTTGGGGACCTCAAAACAATCCCTCAAGGTATTTGCTGATTTCTGAGACTATCAGGGCAGGTGATTGAAAAGCTAGGCATGAAACCTGTGAAACACAAAGTAACATTTTTTTTTCCATGGGCTTCTGCTGCTGGGAAAACAAAGGACTTGGAAGGCAAGCCAAAACCTCTGAAAGTCAGAAGTTTTCTGCTGTTTCATAATGCAAAAGAGACAATGATTAGATCCTTCTAGGAATAGGGAGGCCAGTGAACACATCACCAAGCATTCCGTTGAAAACCCTGAAGGACAACAGCTCAGTAACAAACCAGAGGTATACTAAACCTTGCCAAAACTAAAAGTGAGTCTGAATTCTGTTCAGTCTCTGGCTGGCTTAAAACAATCAATCCCAATTTCATTTGCCTAAGATGAAGAAATAAAAAGATGTTTGGAAGTGTATGTATTATTATATACAATAATCAGCATTCAGTAAAAAACTTCTAGACATGCTGTGAGTCAGGACCATATTATGAAAACCACAAGAGAAAGCATTCAATAAAAATAGAATCACAGGTGACATAGATATTGCAGTTAGTAGACAAGGACTTTAAAATAACTATAATTAGGGGCTCCTGGGTGGCTCAGTTGGTTAAGCATTTGACTCTTCATTTTGGCTCGTCATGATCTCAGGGTTGTGAAATCAAGCCCCACATCGAGCTCTATGCTGAGTGTGGAGCCTGCTTGAGATTCTCTCTCCCCATCTCTGTCCCTCCTGTACTCATGCTCTCTCTCTGTATTTTTCTTTCTAAAAAACAAAAACAAAAACACTATATAATTAGTATGTTCAATAATATAGAGAAATACATTTAAAAATGGAGAATTTTTCAGACAGTTTTAATCTCTAAGAAAAGAATCAAATGAAAATATTAGAACTTTAAAATATATATGATATTATGCATTTAGTAGAGATTAGACACAGAAGACAGGATTAATGAACTGGAAGAATGACCAATAGAAAATACCCAAACTGAAGCACAGAAAAAATAGGAATTGAAAATAATAGAAAAAGCATAAGAGATATGTGGGACACAGTGAAAAGGCATAATACATATAATATGGATCCCTAGAATGAGAGGAGAAAATGGAGGCAGAAATACTATTTGAAGATATAATACCCAAGAGTTTTCCCAATTTGAAAAATGATATCAACACACAAATTCATGCATATCTGGCACGGATTTAAGAATAAACCATAAGGGGCGCCTGGGTGGCTCTGTTGGTTAAGCCTCCGACTTTGGCTCAGGTCAGATCTCATATTCGTGGGTTCGAGCCCCGCATCAGGCTCTGTGCTGACAGCTAGCTCAGAGCCTGGAGCCTGCTTCCAGTTCTCTGTCTTCTTCTCTCTCTGCCCCTCCCCCTCTCATGCTTTGTCTCTCTCTGTATCAAAAATAAATAAAACATTTAAAAAACAAAAAGAATAAACCATCAGCAACATAAATATAAAGAAAACCATAGTGAGGCACATTATGATAAAACGGCTTTAAATGAAAAGGCAAGGGAAGAGAGAATCTAGATACATAGTGAAGGCCAGAAAGTGGGGGAAGGCTGTCTGAACAATAATAAAAAAAGAAGATGGATTACCTGGATGATCCACTAAGTGGTACACCTGACAGTCTACTTCAGATATGGAGGTGAAAGCTCTTGAGAATAGGACAGGATAACCTTTGGCTTCACTCTTAGTTCACTTGTGTTAAGAAGCCTAAAAACAATGAAAAAATCCCAAGCCATTTTTGCACTAATTAATCTGAATCACAACTTATGTTTTCTGTATTATATCCAGTAAATTAATTTGTATAATTTATTGCCTGAGAAACACTGCCAGAGTCCAGCTCCAGCAGGCCCAGGACTCCCTGAAGGATTGATAGTGTTGGCAAAAGGGAGAGAGCCTTGGCTTCTTTCTGATCACCAGGCAGGCATCTCTGCACTGACCTGAGAATCATGCTTGCTTATTGATAAAATGGATGGGATACAAAACAGAAGTGACAATTGCCTTAGACAATGATTTCTGATGACAATTTCTTTAGTATGTGAAAATTTCCCAGAACATAGATTGGTAAAAGATTCATGCATAATCTTTATCAATAGTGATTGATGTAGGGGATGCTTATCACATGGGGAAGGAAAGGTATCTTTAGCATTCAAATACAAGGCAATGTTTTTAGCATAGCAAAGGCAAGAGTTAGTTCTTTTGTGAGCAGGGGTCAATAGTCTATTTTCTCAAGGGGAAGAAAAACAGGTTTCTTGAGAAGTGTAATATTTACTCCTATAATCACAAAAGAAGAAACTCCTGTAAGTTCCTTCACAAGGTCTGACACCAGTCAGCCAGGCGCCTTGGGGGTCAGTGTTCAAGAGTGGGTGTAGACGTTATTACCATCTGATATCCGGAGGCCCCCGCCTTGCAAACCCACCTTATTTAGAAATAGCTTCAGCAAAACACTGTAAATTTCAAGAAGTGTTTGCTTTTTGCCAGGTACCCTAAACATCTAAGACTACTATCCCTTACTCTTTTGGCCAAGAGTCCAGCCTTAGAAAACCTGAGCCAAAGAAAGGAATATCTAGACCCTATGACTCTCTTTACAAGAGTGAATCAGAAATTCTGATAAGACATGGTGAGAAGGGGGCCAGTAATTGGATACTAAATGGTTCCTCATGTATTTATATACCCCTGATTAAGAACCACTTCTCTATACAGGTGCAAATGAATCATCTAGGAATTGTATTAACATTCAGATTCCAATTCATTAACTCTGGGGAGTGACCTGGGGGGATTCTGCATTTCTAATGAACTCCTAAGTAATGTGGGAAACTGCTGGTCCACAGATAATTTTAAGAAGCAAGGTTTCAGATAAATTCAAAATAACCAAAAATTGGCCATCTCAGCTGTTAACTGTGAGCTGATTTAAGATAGAGGGTTCAAGGGGCACCTGGGTGGCTCAGCTGGTTAAGCGTCCAGCTTCTGCTCAGGTCATGATCTCACGGTTAGTGGGTTCGAGCCCCGTGTCAGGCTCTGTGCTGACAGCTCAGAGCCTGGAGCCTGCTTCTGATTCTGTATCTCGCTCTCTCTCTGACCCTCCCCTGCTCGCACTGTCTCTCTCTGTCTCTCAAAAATAAATAAAAAGCATAAAAGAACTTTAAGAAAATGATAGAGGGTTCAAAGTTCTACAGAGATAGAGGTGTGCCCAGTGATTAAACTTTTGAAGTGTTTACTAAAATATATTCTGAGCACTCACTACTTTTGCAGGCACAAAAGATGCTAACACATGTTCCCTAGGACTAAACAGTTTCATGATATGGTAAGTTTGGGAAGCATTTGTATGCTAGGAGATTCGCAATGCACATTAGCATTTTAATGATTCTGAACCATCTGCAGTAGGGAAACATGTTTAACCTGATAATTTATTTATTTAACTATTAACATTCTGAGAAATTAGTGTTCCTGGAACAAATGTTGGGAAATGCAGCCATACAGAGCACTAGTTTTCAAACTTTGGTGTGTGTCGGAATTAGAGAGCTGATAGAGAACACAGATGCCAGGGCTTACTGAAGTAGGATAGGTCCTAGACCACCTTGTATTTTCACCAAATTCCCCAAGTGATTATGAGTCCCGCCAATGTTTAAGGATTGCTGCTGTAGAGTAATCTCAGAAGAATTTGTTACGATCTGGGGACACAGGCCTAGCTGTGAGACCGGTTTCCATCTTGTAGAAGCTCGTGCTATCCAGTGAGGACCAACATCAGCTATGAACTACTGTCATCTAAGAAAGAACAGTCAGACCACATGTGAGACCCCAAAGTTTCCCCCCTCTATTCCACATACTGGAGGGATTCCTCCAAGTCTCTTTTCTTCTTTGTAACCTCCCAGTCAACAGGGAGGGAGTTATTATTACTTAGCCCTGCTCCATATCAGATATCCTGAGAAGGATTCTCTCTAGAACCAATTCATTTTTTCCCTGAACAAATCTTCATCGATCAGGAGTTGGGCAGTATTCATGAAACAGACAGGAAAAACACTCCCATGAGGCAGGAGTAGGGGACAGACAATAAACAAGTAAACAAATAATTTCAGATAGTAATCACTGTTATGAAGAAGATAAACAGTGTCACAGGACAGAGAATGACTGAGTCTGGGATTCTGTTTATGTGCCGTGGTCCTGGAACTACAAAAGCCCTAAGGCCAGCAAGGGTAATGTGGACACCATTACAGAGGACAACAGTCACTGAGATTGGTCTTGATGGTTCAGAAGACTTCACCAGCCACCTCAAATGTACGTGATCAGGAGGCCACCTATATCTCTTATACTTACTACAGTGATTGGCTTATACACAATCCTCGTGAATACTGGCGAATGGCTGGTTGGATGCATGGATGTATGGATTGTTGTACATGTATATAGTCTAGTGATTTGATAGGCAGGTAAACATGGCCACAGATGTAAAATAACATTATTTCCCAGGTCTCCCTGGTCTCACACTTCCTAAAATGCTCTTCTCCCTTCTACTGCCCCCAATCCTACTCATCTTTCAAATGCCACTTCCTCTTTGATCCTTCCCAGCTGGAAGAAAATGTACCTTCTCACTGTTCTTTTCTTTAAAAAAAAGCATTTCTGAGGGTACACATACTCTGCTCACATACTCTGCAAATACTCACTTACTGAAGACTCACTCTGTGCCAGGTACTGCACCTGGCACTGGGGACATCCTGGGGATAAAGATGAAGACATGGCCTCTTGTTCATGCAATGACAGAGTAGTGGGGCTGGCAGTTGTGAGTCAAGGAATAATTCCATTAGGTCTAAAGGGGCCCCTGGGATTAGTCCTACAGGGGAAAGGGACATGGTATTGTAAGAGTTATGAGGCTGGCTTGGAGAAGTGACAGTTGACCTGGAATCTGAGCTGAGTAGAAATTAACCAGGTGGAGAAGAAAAGAAGTGCATTCCAGGCAGAGGGCATAATGTGATATAACTGGTGTGTAGGGGGAGAGCAGGTTTTCAAGAGGCTCTGAAAGGAAGTCAGTGGCTGGCATGGGGCAAGCCATCACTGAAGGGCTAGAGGAAATAGGAGAGGGAGGCCAGAGCCAGGGCACGAAGGCAAGTTCTGGGCTTTATTCTGCATTGCAGTAACTGCATCCCCACTCATTTGCTTTTACTCACCCCCTCACCTCAAACCTGTTTGTATTTATGCTAGGTTATCCCTCACCCAATAAGAATCTTAGTTCCCTCCACCAGCCCTGTGTTTAGGATTATACAAGAAATTTCAACTGTGCTGTCAAGTTACAGGTAGACTTAAATAGGGAGAAAATTGAAAGAGTGCATTCTTGAGAATGAGGGAAATGGACATCCTGCCCTGAACAAAGACAAGGGACTGAGATATATAACCAGTTGTTTTTCTATGATACATCCTGTGCAGTAAATGCAGTCAGTGTCCTTCTCATCAGTTTGCAAACTACAAGTTTGAAGTGTCCAAAAATGTGTGCCCTAAATTCTGAAAGATCAGAACCTCTGGAATTCCTTGACCAGCTGGGGTGGCTCTATTAGAAGGAGGGTATCTACAGATTACAAAGTGGTGACATTTATATCCCCCCACAGCGACTTGCATTAAATAGGTGCAATCATTAACAATACATATTAAACAGAATTTTAGGACATTGGGAAGCATTGTGAAATCAACAAATGCACACATTTAGGGCCATGTTCTGGGACTCCTGTCAAGGAGATGGCACAATGTGATGGAAAGAGCACTCACTGAGATTCAGTAAGATAGTATTCTGAACCTCACTCTGGCTCAGTCATGAAGGAGGTCTTGGGCCCTGGGCAACCTTCCCAACAATTATTAAGCCCCACCTTTGTTGTAAAATATGGTGAAGTCACATTCTTTTTTTTTTAATTTTTTAATGTTTCTTTATTTTTGAAGAAGAGAGAGACAAAGTATGAGTATGGAGTGGGCAGAGAGAGAGAGGGAGACACAGAATCTTAAGCAGGCTCCAGGCTCTGAGCTGTCAGCACAAAGCCCGATGTGTGGCTCAAACTCACAATCCGTGAGATCACGACCTGAGTTGAAGTCGGATGCTTAACCAACTGAGCCACCCAGGAGCCCCGGTGAAGTCACATTCTTAAGTATTATCAGAAGAAGGAAAAAGTCAAATATCAAAACCACCTGAGAAATGCTTGAGAAAGATATGATACTGGAGCCACACGTCATCTCTTACTAAGTCTAATAATGCCAATCCCCCCCCCCCCTCCCAGTTTGGGACAGAGTTGCTGTTGACACAACTGAACATCAAATGATGTGGTTGGCTTATATTCAGGAGCCATGTTGTAACCAAAAAAAGCATACCTTCTCTTTAAATCCTGAAACCACATTCAGTGAAGGGAGATCTTCCCAAGAGTCACATGGTCCCCACGGAGGTAACAACGCCAGGTGTATATCTCCCATTTCCCCTGATGCTGTTTCTGCACATGCCAAGAAAAGAAAATGATATCTCCTCATCCCTACCTACCTCAAAAGCATCTTATGAGGTTAACTGTGGAAACATAGCACAGGAAAGTGCAAGTCAATGAAGTAAAATTTCCAAAGTCAATTTATCACATCAACATGAAGTTTGATGCGGCCAACATTTACAATAATGTAGTATCAGTACATATGATAGAATCCCAGGGCTCAACGTTCTTTGAAGAACCCGGTCCAATTCCCTATCCGAAGTAGAGTCCCATCAACCACAAAAGAAAGAGTGGCACAGAGACAGGGAGCTCACTTTTCAAAAAGGTGACCTATTCTGTGTTAGGCTTAGACATTTTTTGTTCGATGTCTTAAAGTCTGCTTTTGTAGAACTCTCACTGACTGAAAGCCACACAAAAGCAGCATTCATGCATGTGACAGCACTTCAGATATTCATGGATAGCAATCATGGGTACCAGAAGCTCTCATTCACCAGCCCCCACACCTTTCTTCATATATACAAACTCTACCAGTGTCCCCTTACAGTGTGGCTAGGAGAGTCAGGCCCCACCTCTACGTGAGGTTCCTCTAAGAGAAAAAATTTCTTGGAACGCCTTGAAATGCCTTAGAATAATGGCTACAAACACATCATAGTGCTACAGATTGAAGATCCCATTCCTTTTTTTTTTTTCTTTATGTTTATTTTGAGAGAGAGACCAAGCACTGGTAGGGGGAGGGGCAGACAGAGAGGGGAACACAGAATCTGAAGTAGGATCCAGGCTCTGACATGTCAGCCCAGAGCCTGACATGGGGCTTGAACTCACGAACCGTGAGATCATGACCTGAGCCAAAGTCGGACACTTAACCAACTGAGCCACCCAGAGGCCCCAAAGATTCCATTCTTAAATGAACATTTCAGATGTGTCCATTTTATTGATACAGAACATGAACAGAAAATAATGAAAAAGAATTCACCACCTTAATTCCACACACACAAAATAATCCTATAATCTAAAGCTCTCCATTACTTAAATTTTGAAATGGTTCCAAGGTTTGTGCTTGGGCCTCCAGGTATACCATCTCTGGAGTTCACTTTTTAAAGGATCTAGCCTAAGCAGAATCAAGACACTGGGATTTATTTATGATTTCTCCTGCACAGAGATCATGGAGAGTGTCACTGTTATTTTTCATGAACATTATAACCTGGTGAATCCATCAACTTTAACAAGAGTAAGTAGAAGAACAGACTAAGGTTATCTCCCTAAAAGCTCTAATAACTCCTCAGGAAATGGCACCCACTCAATTTTCCCAATTCCATGGTTCTTAAAAGACCAAAGGCTGAGTAATCTGCCAATGATATTTAGTACTTCTGTTATCTATTGTAATCACTCTCTGGGTCTTGCAATGACTGAGATGTATAGTCTCTATAAGCTGGGATATACACTGTGAAATCTGTTCATGGTTTTTGCTAGGAGTTGCCAAGTTTAAAAATAGAGTGTAGGAAAATTACTCACAGTGTGGAGGAAGATGGAAGAAAAGTACCAAATGGGCTTTTAATGAGGATGTCTCAGTGTGAACATATGTAAAAAGAACTTTTTAATATAGGCATTGTGATCAGCAAAAACAATCAGGCTAAGTTCTTAAGAAAACTTATAGGTACACGATCATGGTGATTATATGTACAGTGAATAGTTTACTCATAAAAAACTATTTTGTTCACTGTTAATGGATCAGTACACTCAGCTCCCCAGAAACATTTCAACTAGACAAAACATACCAACACATTAGTCATAAATATAGCTTTATTTTTATAATATTTCATAATCTAAAAACTTTTTCAATTCTGGGAAAAGAACATTCCAACTTTCATACAACTGATATACCCTGCAGAATACTGGAAAACAGTGTCTAAGCAACCTGAATTTCACATTTGAGAATCTGTAACCTTGGGAAGAAAGAATGAAAGACTAGTTCAAAGAAAAATTTCTTCCTTACAAAACAAGTAACATTAGATCCATTCTTCAGTTTAACCTTGAACATGTTTTCCCAGAAACTTTGGTAATTTCTTCAAAAATCAGCTCGCAGGTTGACGCCCATGTGGACAAAATATATATATATTTAAAAATAAGACCCCAGTTGGGCACAGTACCTGGCTCGCGCCATGGCTCGTAGGCGGAATACCCCTTGGAGTGAGCCAGCTCCCATGTGTCAATAGCAAATTTAGGTCTCTAAGGAAGCACAACATACATAATGCATTTCCTTGTATGAAGGTCAGAAGTTAGTTAGAATTAAAAAGAATTTTTTAATATAATAAACCTTAGAATCTTCTGTCTTGTGTAATGTAAATACAGGAGATATGACATTATGGTGCTTTCTGGAGATCACAGAGTACCACTGTCAAAGAGCGCCGTCATGCCCCCGAGGCATATTAAATAAAAACTGAAAATGTAGGCTACATTAAATAAACAAAACCAAGCCTGGCTATACCACCTTTAAAAACAAGTTGTTGTCATTGCACACATGTGTTACGGGACAAAGGGCATGCAATACAACAAGTCAGATTTTTAGTATGTGAAAGGCTAGAGTGCAATCATGGTATAAACATCAATAGTAAATAACTTTGGAGGAGATTAACTCTCCAAATAAACAATAATTATAACATTACGGTTTTTACAGTGTTAGCCTAAACAGTGATATTTACTTCACAGAAATGTTTTTTCCCCACTTGATAGTTTCCTAAATACCGTGTGAATGGCCCAGCCCCGTGAGCCAGATGTCAAGTGAAGGTTCAAAAATCAACATTTTCACTATAGCTTCAAAACGTTTGTATAATAAGTTACACTTTTCAATTTACTGGCATGTTAAGTAACTGCTTTATACCTATTTTTAATGCATTGCTAATCTGATGCTTATTGCAATAACAATCATTCTACTAATGTTAATTAGGTTACAGCTTTAATTTTAAAATAAGAATTCAATTTACATGAACTAACATATATAGTTTAAAAACCACTCACCACAAACACATACTTTTTGCATGAGTATTTAAAAATAAATTATTAATATACTTGACATATATATCTTGTGTTATATATATATATATATATATATATATATGTATGTATATATGGGTGGACATAACTACTCTTTTTTTCCAGAAGGATGTCAGCACTTGTAAACTCTGCAGAAGACCTGATGATATTGATAACATTAAAAAAAAAGTAACATGGAAATTCATTCTTGAGGGAAATCATAAAGCAGGAGGTTCTGAACAGATGGTTGCTTGTGAAAGCGAAGGCTACTTCAGGGAGGGAAGAAGGACAGTCTTGGCCTGCGGATCCCACATGCACTGTGTGTTTCAGAAACTACTTTAGAAAGCAGCGGACAGTGAACACTCCAATGCCTGGTTGAAAGGTAAGGACATATATTTAATATCAAAGGGCACAGAAGCAGCAGGAGGTGAAGAGTGAGGCCAGCAAGAAGACAGTCACGCTCAGCTCACCGAGGCTGCTCAGCCGACCAGGGAAGTGGGTCTTGGGAAAGGGCTGAGTAACATCTGCAGCGTTCGCAGGCTGGCTCTCGGCGCACTGCACGTGCAATCCGCTGGCATGCCAACCCTCGACCCTGAACTGGTGACGGTGCCCATCTAAGGGCTTTTCGGTGTTAAGGTTTTTACGAGCTTTACGGCCCCAACCACAGGCAATAGTAATGGCTGTGAAGACGGAGGCCGGGGCTTGGTCTTAGGCTGCAGAATACACATCGAAGACAGCAGAGGCTCCCCCAAATCTGAGTAAATGTGCATTCAGAGAAACAATGAACCTGAATCGAACAAACTAGAAATGAGAACTGAAGTCTAAATGAACGAGTCCCTGAAGCAACCCAAACACTGAAACCTTGATTAACCAGAATACTTGGGGAACTAGGAATCCTTATTTCAGAAGCTTTCAAATTAATGGAGGCCAAAATAACAAGAAATAAAAATATTACTATTTCACTGCTACTAAGAGAACTTTGCGTTTCCATTCTTTGCCTCACAGTTTAGACACCGAAGAATTTTTTTCCAGTGTCTGACATCTTGTGTGGCCGTGAGCCCTAGGCTTAATCACCCCTGCACAGAACCCCAGGTACAGAAATTATATCAGAGAGTGGTCTATTTATTTTACAAGTTGGAGCTTTTACTAAAATTTTGGAATAAAAAAATGGTTTTTTTTTTTTTTTCAGTTCTTTTTGTAAACTACCTCTTGCTTCTAAAGGGACCTGCAATAAAACTCTGGTTCCCCAAGATTCCCATTTGTTAAATTCTGGTTAATCCAGGTGCTTGTATGGACACAAGATAAATGTGTCATGCCCTTCTTTTTCCCAATGTGTCTTCCTATGGGATGTATCCGGAAGGGCATTACCGTCGGCCCCTAGAACAACTTTCCACAAAGCCCAGCAATGGTGGTCCAGAGCCACCCCGCTTTCAGATGATGTTCACAATCGCTGTTGGCTTTTTTTTGGCCATTTTGGGCCTGATGTTGCCTTTTCGGCAAAACCCCAGGGGCTCTCCTTTCTTCGATGGTCTGCAGAGTTCTCGTGGGGACTCAGCCTGCTCGTGCATGGACTTGGCGGGCTGCATGCTGGCTCTGTCATCCTTGGCTTTTTTCAGGTAGCTCCTTCCCTTTGGATGAAAATGGGTCTTGAGATCAGCCTGGTCACACACAGAATGTGGGTGCCCTCGACTTCTACAGATGGTTGGGTGGAGGAAGATGAGCAGAAAGGAAGATTTTGTTTAGAACCTTTAAAGGAAAAAACCATCCCTGGCACAATCACCCTTGCAGGCTAGAGTGGCAGTAATGCCACCAGTAAGTCAAATATAAATTGGTATTTTTCTTTCAAAAACTCCTGTGGCCTTCACGAAACATCTCATGACAAACTTTCAGGGAGCTCTTGCCAGCTCTATGTACCAGCGATAAAACTGAGATATAGAACATTAATGTGACTATTTAGGATAATATATACAGTTGGTCTCTGGAAAAGATGGGACCAGAATCCATACCTCGGGACTCTTTAAGTGACTGTATACAGTAGTAGTAGCACAGCAATTACAAAGTACATGAATCATGGCATAAATTTTCACATCTGTTTATATTATCATAGATATCTAATGTAGCACACATACTACATTAATAGTACTGTACAGCCACTATGATTATACTATACCCCAATAAGAGAAAGTTACACTACAGAATACTGTAAAAGTACTCCAGTACTATCATACTGCCACGTGGCATATGCTATAAGGCTATCAGCATTGCTAAAAATCATATCCACCACTTACAAAATTAGGTACATGGGCAGGTACATTTTCATCTAAGACTTCCAAGTCCACTTATAATATAGATATTATATAAAGTGTAACAGGAAAATATATTAGACAAACATTATTAAACAGCCCACGTATAAAAAGATATACATACAGGCATTTCAGTTTCCTATTTGAGGAGATATCTGTGAGCTGAAGGAAAACAAATAAGAAAAATATATTACTTCGCTTCAACGTTGGATGTGACTTTAAAAATCTTTCTCGCTTCTATTTTTAAGAAATCGTTCCCATTTTGAGTTAATTTTTGTGTATGGTGTAAGAAAGTGGTCTAGTTTCATTCTTCTGCATGCTGCTGTCCAGTTCTCCCAGCACCACCTGCTAAAGAGGCAGTCTTTTTTCCATCGCATACTCTTTCCTACTTTGTCAAAAA
>NC_043701.1:125321442-125343161 GCF_006229205.1 Suricata suricatta | reverse complement strand
AGAAATTACATGCTGGGTTTATTTTTCCCCTAGGAAGTGTGTCTTGGGTTTTTCCCTTATTATTTTCTTTACTTTTTTTTTTCCTCTTCTTTTTTTGGTGGTGGTGGTGGTTATGTTTAAATGAAGTTGCTTTTACAACACCAAAGACTTAATCATCCATTTCCTATATAAAAGGTAGCTACTTATTTGCATGGACCTCAAGTATACTGTAGTATAGAGGTGGAATTTAAGGAAAGGTATTAAGAAGGCTGTGTTGTAGCTTATGGGCAAGTAATAAATTGTATCATTTATCTTGAATGTATCATAGATAAGCTGCTATATAACGATCGCCACTTCAGATAGCTGTGAAATTAGGTGATTAAGTAGTTGTTACTTAACCTTCTAATTTCTGTATAAGTCTAATTACATGAAATAGAAGTGGGGTTTTGATTTTTCACTTCGCTTTTCTGTTTGGAGTGTCACTGTAACTACTGTATTGTAAATGATGGAAAATAATTGCATATGTTAAAAAAATAAATTGTGTTATATTAAAAAAAAAGAATAAATAAGCTTTAAAAAAAAAGAAATCGTTCCCATTAAGGAAGCCAGTGACTGCCTGGGTAGCACGGCCCAGGGCACCTGCTCTCACAGCAGTGAACCAGCACATCTCATGCTCAGCCTCTGCTGACTCTGGGAGCCTCTGTGGCTCCCAGTTCTGAGATTCCCAAGAAGCCATTATTAGTAGATCTAAGAAATTTCAAAACGTTGAAGAGCCCTCTAATAGAGCAAGATTTGAAGAAACATTTTTATAAAACTAGAATGATATGCCATTATTTCTTGATTAATTCAGGCTGCATGTGCAGCTAATTTACCACAGCTGTGGTTGGTCACAGTGTATAAGCTAAAGGGAAAATTGGCATAAAATGTTTACTGCCTAAAATACATCATTTCTAAAGTGAGAGCATATGAAGACCAATTCCACAACTGTCCCTGAGGCCATCTATCACTGAGATTATTTTCCACTGCCCATAAATTATGCACTTTTGTGGCTGGGCTCAAATATCATTTGCAGAACAAATTGATAACTTATTGTTTTGTGACCCAGATGTTACCATCCACTTTAGAGGCAAACCCAGCATACACCCAACCTCCAATTCCTGACCTCCCTCAGGTAGACTTCACTCAAAGTAGTGGGCTGCATCAGCAGACAGAGGAACAGAAGAGGATGACAAAGAAAATATGCAGAAAGGGCCATGTTGGTGTTGGAGCCCAGTGTGGTCAACACGAGTCCCTACTGTATTCAAATAATCATAGAAACCAAGTACAGCATAGCAAGATCACTCCCCCGGGTCTTTGGTCTGCAGCTTGAGCTTTGGTCAGATGCAAATCAGAAAGCAGCTTTCTTTTTCGTTTTTTTTTAATTTAAAAAAATGTTTATTTACATTTGAGAGAGGCACAGAGTGTGAGCAGGGGAGGGGCAGAGAGAGAGAGGGAGACACAAATCTGAAGCAGCTCTAGGCTCAGAGCTGTTAGCACAGAGCCTGACACAGGGCTTAAAACCACGAGCTGTGAGATCATGACCCGAGTCAACATCGGACGCTTAACCGACTGGGCCACCCAGGAGCCCCAGAAAACAGCTTTCTTAAACTTTTGAGGGTCATGTCCCCAGCAAGGCGAGATGGGATTCTTGGCATCTGCCTTCTGACTCAGTCACAAGTAAGCTTCATTGTTGACCCTGCTCACACTGGCTGGATTCAACATGAGATTAATAAATGTGGACAGAAAAAGGCACCTTGCTTGCATGAGGGTCGAGGTTCTGCAATATACAAAGGAGATGGGACAGACGGCTCAGCCAAACATCAGGCTGGCAGCTTCTGGGAACCGTGGCCGTGTCAGCCATGGCCCCACAGCCAGCAGTAAGGGCTTCTCAGCTCAGCTCCTTGAATGCACTTTAGGATTTGTGTAAACTGTGAAACAACCACAAAACTTGTAAGGCTTTTCTTCCTTTAAATTGCCAACTACTTTGGGGCTCAGTCAGTTAGGAATCTGACTCTTGGTTTCAGCTCAGGTCATGATCTCACAGATTTGTGGCTCCACCTCAGGCTCTGTGTGCTGGCAGGGTGAAGCCTGCTTGGGATTCTCTCTCTCCCTAGCTCTCTGTCCCTCCCCTACTTATGCTGTCTCTCTCAAAAAATAAACTTTAAAATAAATAAATAAATTGCCTCCTACTTTTTAAAATTATTCTTAAGGCATGACAATTTTTTTCACTTTACTATACATTATGTATATAAGCATATAGTTTGATGGTGTGTTGTATTGTATATATAATACTCTGGGATTTTAAGTAAAATTGTGTGTGTGTGTGTGTGTGTGTGTGTGTGTGTGTGTGTGTTTACTATACATACATACTTCTCTCCCTGGGGAAAAGGCGAACAATATTATCAAATGTTCAAAGAGGTCCCTGGCTTCCAAAATGTTTTAAGAACCAAAACACTGGTGCGTATGAATGTCACTGATGGACCCTGCTGGGACCTCAGGAAATTAAAAGAATGCACTGTATGTTACATGAAGGAAAATGCACAAATATGGGTAAGGATGAGCCATGAGCCTCACATACACACATATATACAGGTAACATAACTTGTGCATGTAGATATGTCACCCACTAGATTAAATACTGACTACATAACTACAATTGAGCCTCAAAACAAGCCTATGAGATATGCATTGTCATCTCTGTTTCACAGATGTAGAAAGTAAGACCAAAAAGTTAAGCAGCTGGTTCAAAGCCTCAATCTTTACCAATTTTAGAGCTGGGTGTCAAACCCAAGTTAGCACGTTCCAAATCCGAACAAGACTTCACTCTGCACTGCCTTCATAAAGAGTATGTGTTTGTGTAAAAGCAAGCAGTTTGTATACAAAAGTTACGTGGAATCCATAGCTGGGTCGGAATTTCTCCAGTGATCCTATAGATCACGAGGTTTGGGTGGAGGCAGGGCCGTTATCCCAGTCCCCACAGAACCTCACGTGCTCTCCTCCCTGTGAACACAAGAGGCCACTGTTCCTTCTGGCTGTGCAGCCGCAGGCAGAAGGAGACCCGCCTCCTCCCTAACCCACCTCATGGGCTCTGTCTCCTCCTAGTCCAACTACTTTGTCTTCTTTTTGTTTAGGAGGAGGGGGATCGAGAGAGACTCCTTAAGGAAGTTTCAGGTTGGAAAAGCAAAAATAACTTGGTACTGAGAGCCAATCCAAAACTTCTAAAACTCAAACGTGGGGTCTCGGGTTAGAGAAACTGGACACCCGGCCCCCCTCCAACCTCCACTCCGTGTAAACAGCAGCACTGTATGCTCAACTGCTCAGGCCAGAACCTTAGATTCATTCTTGATTCCTCCCCTTCCCTCACCTGCTAAAAACCGAATCCTTCAGCAAGGCCAACTGGTTTAGTCAAGTCTATCCCCATGACGTACCCCATACCTGCCATTCTCTCCACGTCTGCTCTCCCCAGGCTTAATCTGCCACCGTAACAGCCTTCGAACCTGCCGCCCAGTCCTGGACCTCTCCCTCTATTCCCCACCAAGCAGCCAGAGCGATTGTGCTAAAACAGCTCACCTCCTGCTCACAACTTTCCAATCAATGGCTTCTCTCTGTTCTGGAATGGATCCAAACTCCTTATGTGACCCAGAAACCCCGGCATGATCTGGATCGTTCTTGAATCTCTGACTTCAACTCTTCTCACGCAAACATGCAAGCTTGTTCCCTACTAGGCCACTTCCCAACGTGCACAGAGCTGCCTTCCTCTGGTTATTCAGGTCACAGTCCAGATGTGGCTTCCCCTGCAGGGCCGCTCCTGACCATAAGGGCCACTCAGACACATCATCTTTTTCTTTAAAAGGGTTGTCACTACATGAAACCATCTTTGTTACGTGTTTACTTGTTCATGGTGCCGTCGCCTTCCTCACGAGAGCAGGGACCTCACCTACCTCATTCACCCAATTTCCTCAACACCCAGTAAGTGCCGTGTCCTCAATAAATATGTATTAAATGAATGGCAGCTAGTCCTAATTTAGCAACCTACAGGAAATAAATGCAACATTTAAAATAAGATTATCCAACCTGTTTCATGATCTTCCATTTGAGCAGTTCTATGCATGATTTTGGCAGATGGGATATTAGGTCACTTTATGTCTAATTCGACAGCATTTTTCAGAGCATAAAGACAAAGGATCTGAGTAAGCATGTTACACTTTTAGAAATCAGCCAGGTGAAAAAGGAACACAAATGCTCAAGGGAATTAAGGGGAAAATACAGAGGCCAAACAATATTTCAGAAAAGGCACTAAATGTGAAGGAAAGAAAATTTTCTAGGGAACAAAAGAATCTTAAGGCTAGAACACAGACTTGCTTAGAAAGGAGCAACTCAAACATCAATCAGGAAGTTTCACTGCTGTCCGGAGGTGGTAATGAGAGAAAGAGGGAAGAAGGCAGACACGGATTCTGTGATGGACCTTTAGCGGCGATGAAGAGCCAGGCCAGCTGGGGATAGCATGCCAGGCTGTCGTGAGCTGCGGTGTGGAGGGAATGGGTCCGAACGTTCTGCTCCCTCCCAGGGTGCACTGGGGCAAGGAGCTCTCTTGGGAGGGGCTGAGGCTCGGGAAGCCTGGGCTGCTCAGGGCTCTGTCCCTTTACTAAGCTGGGCCAAGTAAGTCAATAAAGTTATGATTTGAAGCTTTTCTTGCCAAAAGCATCCAAATTCTTCTGTGTGTGTACAACCACCACAGGACCCCTGGGAGACCAGACTTAGCATGCGCATTACAACAAAGACACTGTTCCTAATTTCGCAGGTGCATGCATATTATTACAATGAAATAGATGAATGCAGAAGGAGAAACGGTCTGAGGGACTGCAGACTGCACTGTAATGGCAGTGTAATGATACGTTATGGTCCTCAGCATTTAGAGGACTTCCAGGGAAACAGGGAAAGTGCTCAATCCTTTCAGAAACAAAGCACCTCATTCTTGGTCTTCCCAGGGCGATGTATCCTCCCTACAGGAGTCCCATGGTCCACCTCACCATGGCCTGACCATGTCCTACTCACAGATAGGCTCACTTCTACCTTCCCCACTATCATCTTAACTGCATTTCACTTTCTTTCAATTAGTCAATTCTTCCTTAGGTAGATTAAGTCTGATGAAGGTAGATCATGTCATGTTTAGGACACAGAAAGCAGAAACATAACTATGTATCCATTTCCTGTCGTGTTTGTAAGTGTATATGTAGGTATACAAATGTGTGCCTATGTATCTATGTATTTGTGTATACATGCGTCATGTGTGTACCGGCACACATGCACAGCACTTCACATATACACAGCTGACTAGAGCAGCTGAGATGTTGTCCAACTGCTGACTATGAGGGTCACTATGATGAAAATAATGACTAGCAATGTCTTTGAAAAGATGTTTAATTTTCAAGCTGGAAAAATAAACTGAGCAGAGGAAAGTGAACACAGAAATATAGGTAAGAGAGAGAACTATTAGGCTTCCTCTCTTCCTCCTTGCCTTCCATTGGGCCTTCAGCCATATGCACAGTTCTTGTCTGGGCTCTGGGGATTTCTTAAGTCCCTGGAATGATATGTAAAGTTGTGTGCAAAAATCTATTATAGAACTGCCACTTGTGAAATTTTCTAAAACCTTTTGAAAATCTACTTAAAGAATGTTTTAATGATAGAAACTATCAGAAGGTGTAGTCCTTCCTATTAAAGAAAAAAAGAGGTACGTGGCTAGATCCTGCTGTTGCAAAGAAAGGCCAAAGGTTTCTTAAGATTCTCTTGAAGAGCTCCAAAACAGGACAATACCTTCCAATCTACTTAGAACCCAGGTTGTGACCAATGATTTGTTTAGACTCTTCCAACTCTGTTATTATATAATATAAAATTATTTCTGCCTGTTTATCTTGGTATGGAGTGGCGGGCAGAGGACAACCATGCATCCCCAATCTCATCTTGGATTCCCCCGTGGCACCTCATAACACAGGCATGGTTGGGGCAGCGCTTCCAAAATGATGTCCAGAAGGTTCCTGCAAGTCATTCTTGTTCCCCCTTCCTCTGTCTAGACCCAATCCCGTCGTACCTGAGGACCACATGCTTGGTGGCTGTACCTGCGTGACTTACCATGTGCTCACTGATGTCTCGGCAGAGGCCCGCAGCCTGCTGGCTTTGATAGTACTCTAGCTGCTTTTCCGCCACTTCTACCCGTTGCAACAGATTCTCAATAAAATCCTGGAGCCGAGCTTTCCCTTGAACCTCCTTCTCAGCAGCTGCTTCCAGGAAATGGTTGAATGTAACAACTTCTCTGCAAGGCAAAAATGTCAGATCACAGAGAGGAGAAATGAGACACGAATTCATTCACTCAGCAGGTATTTACTGAGTGCTTACTATGCATCAGGTACTGCCCTTGGCAGTATGCTCACGGCCATGACAAAAGAGGTAACGATACATTTTTGTGGTTGAGTTTAGAGATTACATTTTAGTAGAATGAGACAGTCATTAAAAAAGATACAAATCAATACATATGTCAGCTGGTTGTAAGTGCCTAGGAGAATACTGACATTGGGTGTGAGGGGACAGAGAGTAACGGAGGGAGAGTGTGAGTGAGATTTTAGAAAGCAGTCAGGGACAACCTGGCTGGGTTCCTGAAGGAAACAAGGAATGAGCCAGGCAGACAGCTGAGGAGAGCAAGCCACGCTGGTGGAAACACGCACACAGGCCTGCGGTACTTCAGAGAGGGGGTAGGGGGAGGATGGGTGGAGCAGGGGCCACTGTGAGGATGTCCGATTTTCTTATACATGACACAAGAAGCCACTGGCTGCTTTTGAGAAATGTTCTGACTTACATTTTAAAAGTCCAGCTGTTGGGGGAGAAAAAGAGCACAGAGAGGAAACAAAAGGCCACGCTGAGCACTTTAGTATATAAAATGAGTCACCTTATTCAACTGTGTATTTCTGAACTAAAAGTGAAACAGTCCAAGAAATGCCCCCCTGAGGTAGATCCAAGGTCCACTGGGAAAGCTATTTTAGCAGACACAGGACAATCAACATGCAGGGTTCCCTTCCCTAAAAAGCTGAGCAAAATACCTCAAACAGTATTCCTTTATCCACATTGCAATTCACAAGTCCAGAAAAAAATTTTTTTTAATTTACATCCAAGTTAGTGAGCATACAGTGCAATGATGATTTCAGGAGTAGAATCCAGTGATTCCTCCCCTACATGTAACACCCAGTGCTCCTCCCAACAAGAGTCCTCCTCATGCCCCTTGCCCATTTAGTCCAGCCCCCTCCCCGACAACCCCTCCAGCAACTCTGTTTGTTCTCTATATTTAAGAGTCTGTTGAATATGTGTTTTGTCCCCCTCCCCGTTTTTATATTATTTTTTCTTCCCTTTCCTTATGTTCATCTGTTTTATATCTTAAATTCCACATATGAATGAAGTCATATGATATTTGTCTTTCTCTGACAAATTTCGCTTAGCATAATACACTCTAGTTCCATCTACAGAAAATTTTTAATAAATTTATTACTACTTTTTATCTTTTTATTTCTAATGCATATATGAGAACCATACTTTTCTAATTTATAATGAAGTCAGTTTTTTATAAAAACTCAAACACATGAGAAATATAAAAGAAAATACCATCTGAAACCTCATTATCCTGAAATAATGTAACAATTTGGTAGCCATTCTCATGAGCAACTCTACAAATACACACACACACACACACACACACACACACACACACACACACGACCAACAGGTGCTTATTATCACAACTCGCTTCACCCAATTTGCCTTACTTAATATGAAATTATGAAGATCCTTTCTGCCTTTCCCTTTGTATGTCCTGTCACGCCCACCAGAGGTAATGAATTCCGTAATTTTACTACCTATTGGATATAGTATTTCTTTCATAGGTCTTCAGAATCTCTCTCGACCTTCAAAGAGCGCCCCCTCATTTCTCTGGCCATGTTCAACTTATGCAGAACCAAGATTCTAAAGACTGATCATTATCCTCCCAACTTCTTTCATTTTATATTAAGAAATCCCATTTAAAAAAAATCTAACCTCAGGGTGACTGGGAGGCTCAGTCAGTTAAGGATCTGACTCTCCATTTCTGCACAGGTCATGATCTGTTCATTAGCGAGAGCCCTTCTTAGAATTCTCTCTCTCCCTCTCTTTCGGCCCCTCCCCTGCTCTCTAAATCAATCAATCAATCAATTAATTACCATACTCTAATCTCATGCAGTTGCTCTAGATAGTTGATGAAATCCATTGTCTTCTCTGCACCTTCTGCTTAAGCTCCATAATTTCTTGAGGGCTGAATTTCAGGTAGGCCTGGCCCAGGAAGTTCTGCAGAAGGTCTTCACAAAATAGCTGATAGTGGCTTCCAGCTCCTTTATTCTGTACAACTAGCCAATGTATTCACTTTTACAGTCAGTTGTGATTTCTTTATCACACATATGTTGCACTTGGCCATACTGAAACTTTTCTGACACTTCCTACAGAGTCAAAGGTCTCTGCAAAACCTTGGAAATTACATATTTATAAAAATAAAAAAGAGGTTCTAACATGATTCATCAAAGAATTGCTTATTATAGTAGCCTCTTTTTTTCTTGTTTCCTATCCGGGATCAAACATAAACCCCAATCCCATGATAATTCTATTATCTTTCAGTAGCTAATATTCACATAAAAGAAATGAGTCTTTTTGGAAAGAAGTTTTCCTCCATCATCAAGTTTCAAGTTTATTTCCAGATGTTTCCATATGAGGGCTGAATGGAAGATGTGCACTTTCCAAGCTGTTCAGGCCACGGACCCAAGCCAATTTTCAAGCTCTACCATCATTCTGCTTTGATCTGCCTCTTAAGTAACCCTAAATAGCAGCAAAACAATGGAGGGTTCATTCAGGTGCTATATCCAGCATGCTACACGTTATATTCATCATGGGTCCTAGGAATGGCCGAGATCCTTTAGATGCAGTGCAAAAGTACTGCTAGAAAACACAGCCTGGGAAATGTCTGTTCCCTCCTCTTTCCAACATTAAGGTGTCCATTCATTCAGAGTCAAGCCCATTGTAGATACTTCATAGGTGACATTTAGGATGCCTGAATCACGACTCAAGTCTTCAAACTGTACTTATAGGGAAAGCAACCAAAATCCACAACCCTCTCCCCCACCCAAAAGAGAAACATAGAAAAAGAGCCAGTGTATTATTTTTCAATTCATTTTGGTTTATAGTATTTACTATATCTATCTCATTACAGAAATATTTTACATTTATTATGGGAAATACAAAAGTTGACCTATTAGATCTAACTGAGCAAGGGCCAAATCAGCTTTTTTTGTTCTCTGCTCAAAGCCCATCATTCAATATAATACATGGCACATAATGTTCAATATATATTCATTGTAATGAATATTTTAAAAGGACAAGGAAGAAACAAAAAAGGACCCATAATCCTAACACCCAGAGGTAACTACTATCAACATCCTTGTATATTTTCTCTAGTCATTTTTTTTCTGTATGCATATTTACTATTTGGGGACTCTCAGGCTATAAAGCTTAAAATGTAAAACATCAGTATTTGACAGCTTAATCCCATAGGATTAACATCCCAAACGCAAGAAAACAAATCTAAGTGCAATATACTTTGTGACTGTGGCTGTATTCTCAAACTATGTTTTGCTACTGGTTCTATATAAAACTTCTGCAAATTAACATTAATGATCCTAGCTGATCCTGGAGTGTTATGTCATGTTGTAGAAGAAAAGCATCTTCTTCTAACCTCTCCCTCATCCAATTACCTTGTACCCTGAAGCTGAGAAGTTAACCCCCTTTGTATTTTTCAACCAACCTGGCACCAATACCAACTTAATTTCATTTTATGAATGTTTCGCATCAACTAAAAAAAGAAAGAAAAAGAAAAGACAGTTAACACAAGCCTGATGATTTAATTTTAAATGCGAGTTTATACAAGACAATGGCTGGAGAAGTTCCTCATACTGAGAATATGTTTGGGTGCTGTATAAAAACAGCTACAAAACTAATTATGGAATAGCATGTGTGCACAACTTCAGATTCCCCTTTCACATTCTGTTCAATCTGGATTAACAATATCCAGAAACACCTCATATTTCCCCAAGGAATCTTGGGAATTTCCTGAATGAAAAAGGAAGAGGTCTAACCACATTGTGTTTGTAATCTCTTTAATATTATAACCCAAACAGTAAAACACCCATTCAAAGTGCAAAGCAGACCAATGGATTTCAATGTAAGGGAGAACAAAATATTCACTAATATGGTTACAGGTTCCATATCACAATTATTCTTGAAGAAGCTACCGATTGTTGACTTCTGGCATAATATCAAAGCAGAATATCCTCTTCTCTGAAAAAGCTGTGAAAGTACCCCTCCCTTCTCTTACTACAGACACACATGAGGTTTGATTTCCTTTATCTACTTCAACCAAACAACAAATTTGCAACAGACTAAATGCATAAGTAACAAGGTCCAGTTGCCTTCTATTTAAGTCAGATATTAACATATTTGCAAAACTCATAAAACGATGCCTCTCTGCTAAACTGTTTTTGGGGAAAGAGTTATTTTTCATAGAAATATGTTATTTATGTTAACAAGTAATGGATTTTTTTTATTGCTACTGCTACTTTTAATAAGTGTTTTTAAATTTCTAAGTTTTAACTAATACAGTAAATATTGATAGATAAAACTCACACAAACAAAAACTTCTGAAGGCCCTCAGATAATTATTTTAGCGGATAAGGAGAAAAGGAGCTAAAAAGTTTGAGAAGTGCTGACAGACTGTGTACATATGATCCTGAACCTGAACTCGGGTGAGGGCGGACGATGAGGGCTAGAACACTAGAAAGATGTAGTCACAGACCACACATGTGTCGATTGCACTCTTCAGTAACTCAACAAGCATTTATTGAATGTTAGCAGGTACTAAGCTTAGTGCTGGGGCAGTTATGAACCAATGACTGTCTCCAGGGGTCAGCCCATTTTCTCTATAAAGGACCAAGGAGTAAATATTTTAGGCTCTACAGCCCATATGGTCTCTGTCACAATTATTCAACTCCACCTAGCACAAAAGAACCATAAAGGCTTGTAACAATAGACCTTTATTTATAGACAGTGAAGTTTGAATTTCATATAATTTCCATGTCAAGAATTATTATTTTTCTTTTGATTTTTTTTTCAAATTAAAAATTTTTGGTTCACAAGCTCTTCAAAAACAGCTAGCAGGCTGAAGTGGGCTGGTGGTATGCTAACCCTTGATATAGAGGGAGAAGCAAATGTTATAAAATTTTTTTAATGTCTTTTTATTTTTGAGAGAGAGAGACAGAGTGTGAGCAGGGGTGTGGCAGAGAGAGAGAGGGAGACACAGAATCCAAAGCAGGCTTCAGGCTCCAAGCTCCAAGCTGTCAGCACAGAGCCCGATGTGGGGTTTGAACTCATGAACTGCGAGATCATGACCTGAGCCAAAGTCAGAAGCTTAACCGACTGAGCCACCCAGTCGCCCCAGAAGAAGCAAACATTAATAGAAACAAACACTGAAATATGTAATTACAAAGCTAAGCGGACTAACTAAGAAAAAGAATAACACGATGCCATCAGAGAGTAGAAGAAAAGACTTGTGTGGTTTTATTTTAGGTTGTTACCCTGTGACTTAGAATACAGTGAGAAGACTGGAAGGCCGGATGAGAGAGAAGATAAAGGCAAACCTGAGTGAAATCCAGTCAGGCTGTGGGTACAAATCAGCTTCAGGGAAACTGATTCTAGGCCACCTCCAGGCCCATCGCTGACTTCTCATACGCATATTTTTTTTTAAAGTTAAATATGGGGCACCTGGATATCTCAATTGGTTCCGACTCCAACTCTTGATTTTGGCTCACGTCATGACCTCACGTCACGGTTCATGGGATCCAGCTCCCCATCGGACTCTGAGCTAGCAGCAGGGAGCCTGTCTGGGACTCTCGGTTTACCTGCCCTTACCCCACTCACACACGCGTGGGTGCACATGCGCACGCGCTCTCTCCTCTCCCAAAAAGTTAAATATGATAGAATGCAAGGTCTTAAGCTTCAGCGGAAAATACGATTATTTAAATCAGTATTGATACTAAAGGAAAAAGTATCAGCACAGGATAAGAAACTGGCCTGAAGCTCACGGCAGAATGATTCACAAAGCTAGCAATCTGTCAGTGTCCTGAGATTCAGAAACAAGGAGGCAATGAGTGAAAAAGCCTTTCCAGTGCTATCAAAGGTTTATTTAAAAAAACTGTTTGTTCCCTCATGTGCTCATTTATTTACAGGATGACCATAAGGTCTGAGACATAATATTTCATTTTTTACAGGCTGAACACCTCGGTTACTTCTTCTGAGGTGGGTTTAAGACAAAAAAAAATCAGAAAAATCAAAGATATACTATCATGTGACAAACCCACTCTAGAAGCAGGTGTAGAGAAGGGCACTTGGGTGGCTCAGTCAGTTAAGTGTCCAACTTTGGCTCAAGTCATGATTATGAGGTCTGTGAGTCTGAGCCCTGAGTCGGACTCTATGCTGACAGCTCAAAGCCAGGAACCTGCTTCAGATTTTGTGACTCTCCTTTTCTCTGCCCCTCCCCCTCTCCGTCTCTCTCTCAAAAATAAACATTAGAAGCAAGTGTAGCAATAGAGGGAAACGGGCATTAATGCACCATGGTGCTCACTGCACTTTTACATAGGCATTGGACCATGAGTTGTTAATAAGCGACAACACATTGATCATACCACATACTGTAATTTATAGTTATTTCCCTATATGTCCAGCTTTCATGGCCATCCTGTAGCCTCACACTCCCCTCGGGCCTCATAAACATACATCACCCCCTTCTCTGCTCCTGCACTAGGGAACTCCCTTCATTCAGCTTGTAAGCCAGATTCTTACTTGGGACAACATGCTGTTCTTCCACTGGGGTCCCTTCCTCTGCCTTTCCCAAGCCCCCACTCTTCAGGAGCCTTCTAATCTCAGGGCTCTCCTGTTAGGAAGCTTTCCCGCACATGCCTAAGTGTGGGTTAGGTAACCTGCTTGTTCTCCCGCAGAACACTGCCCCCCTTAACATGCACACTACAGAGAGGGCTAGTCATTTGCCCCACTCCATTGTGAGATCTGTGAGGTCAGGGACCTTGCCTGCTCTTCCGCTGCGCTACCCCAGTACCAAACATGAGCCCAGCATACAAGAGGGATGCAAAAACTTCCGGCTGAATGCACAAAATGTACAACCACATCTCTAGGTGAAAATCTGTAACTGACGAAAAGATCCTGAGGTTTCTTTTTATCTTTTTCCAGACAAGTACTGGGGCATAAAACCAAAAAGTAATCTACAATACAGGCACCTCCCACAAGGCTGAGGGTGGGATCTAAAATTGATGCCTCTCTTCTATTCTTAAACAACACTTTAAAATCAGCTTCTCCTCCCAAAGGAAAGACCTACCAAGTTATTTAAATTTCATTTTACATTACTGATTTATGATCCTCTTTGGAGGTATGTGAAATGGTAAAAATACCTCTGGCTAAAAATAGTCTAGCTATTGATCACAGAGCACTTCAGACAGACCATAATGTCAGCCACAAGGCAAATCCTGAAGCTGGAGTCAACCACCTTCCAATGCTGGGAGCCTGGCTGCAATCTTGGGGAGCTCAGGGTTGGCTCCGATGTACCCCATGAAGCCCTACAGGGTGGAGTCTGCACCTGTGGCCTGTCTGAAGTCACATCACCTCTACTTTTGGTGACCTTTTGCCTTATCTTTCTCTTTTAGTTTCTTTGACTAAACAAAAAGGTCTATTAGTTCTCATTAAGATCTACCTAAGTAAGTCAAATCACTCTTATTGGTAAGAAGTAGGTCAACACTACATTCTAAGCCCCTTAGTCCAGAGAAAGAAAAAAGGTGCACTGACAGGAGAGAGATACAGAAAGACTGGATATTTTCCTTGGTCTCCAAATTTTACCATCCATAAGAGGGCATGTTTGACATCTAGCTTTTCCTATATTAGTTTGTAAGTCTGCATGGAAAACAACCTGGAAAGAGAGGACCTCATTTATATAAACACATTAAAATGTGGAGCAAACAGACCCCTCCCTGTCCCACTGAACCCTACATGTAACATGATTTTTCCTGGGCTGTCTCCTAGCAATGGATCTATCTGGAGACCACGTTGTCTACTTACTGCTTTAGCTGGTCCAAAATAGGAATGCTGCAATTAAGTGGCGAGAGGGTTTAACTGTGCAAAGCAAGTTACCAAGTCAAACTTATCTTTAAAAGGCCAGCATCCCAGAGCCAGCTTTGGACAGAAACCCAAATGCATATTACCTGGCTCAGGGCACCCCTTTATGCCTCTTTTATCATATCAAAATGTTTAATTTTACCTCCTGGTCTCTTCCTGCCATGAGAGCAGAAACTAGACTCATTTGGTTTACTATTGTATGACCTAAAACAGCACCTGGCATTAGGCAGGCACTTAGTGGAAGATCTGTCCTCTGGCCGACTCCCAGGTGAAAACAGGGCAAATAATGAAGGAAGAAGGGAAAGATTATATCTATCGTAGCTTGCAAGGGAGTAGGATAGAAATTAGATAGAATTACAAAGGGGCCCCTCACCGTAATCAAGGGCTGGCAGTGGCACATGCTCCATTTTGACTGACCTCAGACATCCAGAGAGTCAAGTTAAAAGCCCTTGTTGAAAGTTAAAAGCCCTGGGCTGGTGCTCCAGAAGCTTAATATCATAACCACACTTATGACGCTAGCATTTCCCTATTTCCCAACACCTTTGATGCCAGCTGACATTTCCTTTAGTCTCATCAGGAAAATAAATGATGTCACCATGGCAGCTCTCTCAAACCAGCAAAAAAGCAAGCCCATTCCAAAATGGGCCAGCTACAGTATTACATAAGTCTTGATGCTTTGGGCAAATACCACATTTTCAAAAGTCTGGCTGAGACAGTGAATTAATGGAAAAAAGCATGCAGCAGAAACACAGGGAATATTGGTTTCAATTTAATTTCCACCACTAAATTTTTGTCCTTGGGCGAGTCATCCCACTGTGCTGGTCCTTATTTTCTGCCTCTGTAAAATGAGAGTGTTATCCTGAAGGAGATGAGGAGTACCTTCCAGTTCTAAATCACATGATCTCCTCGGGGGCCATCTGCAATAGTCTTCCTTCTCTCCCTGCTGTCCCCGCCAGTGTCAATCTCCCCTGGCCACTGAAGCAAATACTCGCCTTCCTGCTCACTCCCCCAGTGTGGTCTCTCCATATAAAAACATCTGTTCTCTAATGGTTTATCAACCTGAAACTGTGGCTTGTATTTAAGCACTTGTTCAAACTACCTTGAGTCTGAACACGGACATGCTCACTGATACGTTTTACTCTTCCCGTGCAGAATGTTGGCCCCGCAGGGGAAAAGAGCATGAGTTTCATATTCCCTATATATACCCAGCACAGTGCCGGCCACATCACGGGTACTCAATTAGGACTTTCCAGCCTTACCAGCAGCAGGAGGTACAAGAAAACTTGATATTACTGTAATTACACTGATGTCCTCCAAACTTTGGGTGAGCAACTCAGCCACAATCAGCTGGAATCCAAGTTCATCCTTTCTTGTTATGGGATACTTTACTGCAACGTTGGCTGGGATTGATTTACCTGATTTCAGGTGGTGCTACCCTATAGCTCTGAATACTCCTGAATAAGTAATTACCTGTTTCAATAGGACTTTTAAAGTGGCAGAGACTTTGTGAAAACAATGCACAGCTTTTTGGACATGTGCTCCAGAAATATATAGATACCTCTCTACAGACGTGTAATGAGACTCACCAGCATAAGTACAAGATACTGCCTATTCAAACAACCTCCTCTGTCATAGAGCATACCTAGGACTTCTCCCAAGTCCAGTCCCCTCTCCAGGAGTCAGTGTGCTGACTGCTGCAGGGCAGAAGTGGCCCTGGAGTCTTCCATTTCAATTTGAAAGAAAGGATTTTAAAGTTGAGCAGAAGAGCCTCATGAAATCCAGAAGCAAGTGAGCCTCATCAGCCTCACTTTAAAGTATTTTTAGGAGCGCCTGTGTGGCTCAGTCGGTTGGACATCTGGTTTTGGCTCAGGTCACGATCTCATGGTTTGTGGGTTCGAGCCCCGCATCAGGCTCTGTGCTGATCGCTAGCTCAGAACCTGGAGCCTGCTTCAGATTCTGTGTCTCCCTCTCTCTCTGACCCTCCCCTGCTCCCACTGTCTCTGTCTCTCCAAAAAAAACCCCATAAAGTATTTCTAAAGTTGAGGGGGAAAAAAATCCATAAGCAAGAGAGCCTCATGTAGATGTCTGCATTTTTTTTTTAACTGAATGTACCATCTGTGTCTCAAAGGGTCCCCAGAGTTTAAGTCGATTTCGAGTTGGACTGTAACCACCTACTTCCTCTCACAAATGAGTCTTGAGAGCTCATGCGGAGGCAGCTAGCAGGGTGGCACAGTTCCTGGTTTGTTCACTGGCCAAAGAGGATCTTCCCATATCTAAAAGGTCATGTCTCCGGTGGGAGGTGCGGCTCCGTGAAGGATGGTGAGGAGGGAGGGCACATCCTAGCCAGGCAAATCCAGTCAAATTAACGCAGTTTCAGTGGTGTGGCAGCTGGGCAGCTGGCTTGCTGCCCCATTTTGGGGGCAGGGGTAGGCTTCAGGGAGGCTGAACACTACAGAGTCCGAGGGGGCTGGCCGCAGCCCCCCTCTCAGACCAAGAGCTCCAGTGTCCTTCCTGGAAACAAGACCCTTTCAGTGCTATTTTATGTACAGAAAGAGGGATTATTTGAGACTTGAATACAGAAACTGACAGGATAGGCCAAATGAAAGCTTTAAAAAAATGAAGACTTTGTTAATTTTATGTTTAAAAGTGTAAGGCAGTTTCACTGTACTTGCATTTAAAGTTTTTTTTAATGTTATTAGTCCAAAATGACATACTAAGAACCAATTCATAATTTATCTTCAGATATATTCACAAAAACGTGACAGAGATGTATGTACAAGGATGTTAAGGGAAGCATTATTTTTAATACTAGGGAAATTGAACAAAACCATGTATTCATTAGTAGCAAACTGATGAAATCAGCCATGAAGCATTCATACCACAGAATAGCATTTCAATAGCCAAAAGGAATGACATAATCCTATATTTAGTGCATGAAAGATGCCTACAACATACTATGTTAAAACAAAAGCAAAACACACATAAGTGGCCGAACAGTATGTGTCATGATTCTATTTGGGAAAATAATTCTCTCTGCGTACAAAGTAATAGGATTGTGTGTACACAGGAAAGGTCTGGAAGGACATTCACCGAGCTAAACGGTGGCTATCGCTGGGGGAAGGAGTCGGGTATGCTTGGAGAAGAGGGGAGACTCTCAGTACATGCAGTCCATCCTGCTAATCTTTTGTTACAAGTATGTATTACTTTTGCAATTGGTCCTCAGGTGACCACACTGGATTAATATTACTACAATTGATCCATGCATGGCCCACTTTTTACTAAGTCAGTTAGTATTTTTAATAATAAAGCACTCTTGAACCCACAATCCAAAAAAAAAGTTAGAACCTTGCCAAAAACTTAGATCTAAATATCTGATCCTCCCTGCCGTCACACTGTCTTCCCTCCAGGCAACCTTCAGCCCGAATCCCACGTTCATTTTGACTTGTGTGATTAATAAATAAAACACAACAAATAAATAGGCGCAGTTAGTTTGTTTTCCTTTTAAATTCACTGCTCATCAATCAAACAGAAACGCCACAAATTTAATTCCAAGCTTTTCTTTGCACATAGGGGAACCCATCTGCCATTTTCCCAGTGATGCAGTGTTAATCACCCTGGTGTCCATAATGGGTATTGGCACTAACTTCCCGCAGGAAACTCGACAAGCCAAGACAGAAATTTTTCGTTAGTTTTCGTTGCTTTTCCCTCAAAGCAAAGTAAATCAGTGGCTAATTCAAATCTGTCTTCACTCTGTAATTAAAAAAATTTCTAGTTGATCAGAGCAGGCTTTCCCTCTAGATCGAATGTAGGCATTTAGTGATATCGGGTGATGATCTCTTTAATATATAGGGTTTCTCAGCATCTTGCCAAATGGAGGTACTTTAATTACTACACTTTAAGAGACAATGCATGATATGAGTGCCAGTGGGTAAAAAACAGTATGAAATTAAGTCCACCTCTGTAACATAATCCAAATTACCTGAAATCCTCCTTCTAGGTTATCCTAGTGGACCGATGTGTATGCCCTTTGATTCTATGAATTTTGAGCCTCTATTTAAACGTAAATCCAACATTCTGCATTTGGGAATACACTGCATTGTTATGTATGCCTTTGTGGTTTGAGTGGATGTCATAATAAGTGATAAGGAAATGCTTTTCCAAGTATGGTGTTTTTGAAAGCAATAGCTAGTCAACCCTTTGCAAACAGGCCTGACCTACTCTAGTATGACATTACCATTCTACAAAAAGAAAATTCTCACACTTAAATCACAGAAGTCAGCAGTATCAGGAAGTTTCCTCTGGGCTTACTAATGTCTGCTTCTTCCAAATAAAAACTATATATAATTAAATGGATTCTCAGCTACCAACATTTAATTAACACAAGCAGATAATCCAAAATGGCAAAGAAGCCAGAACTACTGGTATTTAGAGCCTATTTTTACACTTGAGTAAGACAGCATCTCCTTTTCCTGACTCTACTACAAGGCGGCTATCAAGAAGGCTCCCCGAGAGCCCCCTCTCTGCCTTCCCATTCGACGCTCACCACTCCCCAGCCGGGAATGGATCCCACCATGGAGAAACGGCTACTTCTCTCTCCTAAAGTGTTCTGTAGTTTCGAAGGAGAGAAAGAACGAAACATTTTGACTTTCCTGCTGCTGGGTTGCAGGCTATACACAGAGAGGCTAAATAATATCAAAAAGCCTTGTGCCTCCCAAGTTCAACTGTATCAATGAGAAATGCAGCCAAGGTACCTGCAAGTAATAAAAACCAAACCTCGCCTGAGACGTGCTTGTAACCCGGGGGGAGGGGCCTAGACTGAAGGCACCGCACCACTTACTCTTCCTTCCTCAGCAGCTCCTCCTCCGACTCCGTCAGACGCTGCCTCAGCGCAGCAATCATCTCCACAGCCACGTCCACCTGTCGGTTCAGGGCCCGCTCCCGCCTCTGCACTTCCTGCTTTTTCTGCGTCAGCTGCACAAAGGCTGCCCGAACTTCCAGCAGTTCGGCAGTTTTCTGGGCCAACTCTTTGGTGAGTTTATCGATTCTCTTCTCGATGGTCTTGTCCACAGCCTCGACCATCCGGTTGAATTTTTCTCTGACGTGAGCCTCGAAAGCAGCTTTGGTGTCCGAGGTGGGCAGGCCGGGACTGGCCCGTGGCCCCTCCAGCGAGTCTGCACGCAGGTCCACCGTGGTGTAGGTCTGCACGTAGGACACCGGTCGCTCTGCCACCACCTCGAATGGCTTCCGGTCCTTGGTGTGTTCGTGCGAAATGCTATATAAGTTAACATAGCTAGGTTTCTGCTTCACCACGTTGCCAGTGCTCTGCAGTTTTCCCTGTTTCAGGGGTTCTGCGGAAGTGGCTAGGTCTGTGTCTTTGAGGGATGGAAACAGACTGCATTTTGTCAAGAGGGTTCTTTCCTGGTAGCTGTGACTGAACTCCAGATGGGCCCTCAGCGAAGACAGGCTTCTAAATCTGGTATGGTCTCCACACCTCGGGCAGCGGAATGGCAGGCACACAGCAACATTCTCAAAGGACTCCTGCCAGGGGTATCTGGTTTCCTCAAAAGCCTTCTGTTGCATTACTCTTCGAGTCCTGGGCGGGGCAAAATGAAACAGGTAGATTACATGTCTGTTTAAAAAAGGCTCCTGAAATGCCTGTTGCTGCCCATGTCCACAAGGGCAGGAACTTTTGGCTTCAAATGACTTTTGCATATAATATCTTCTGTTAAAATTAAAACTTATGATCCGTGGGCCAAATCCAGCCACATTCACTCATTTCTGTATTGTCTAATGCTGCTTTTGCACTAAAGACAAAGGTGAGTGAGTCGCTGAGACAGAGACTCTATGGCCCACAAAGCCAAAATTCCTACAGGGCCTTTATAAAAAAGTTTGTCAACCCCCACCCAGTATTACAAAAACAAAACAAAACAAAACAAAACAAAGAAAACCAAAAACGTGGGTAACATTCTCTCTTAGCAGATGAGAAAACTAGAGCAAGGAGGTAAAGTAATTAATTCAAAGCCAGATTGTAAGTGGCAGATCCAGAAGTGGAATTCAAGTTTCCTGCACTCCTGAATTTAGTATGCTAACTGCAAACCTGTGCCCTACTTTATGGATACAATCCTGATAAGCATGAATTCCAAAAATGAGGAAAACTCACATGAATTGTCAATATTTGTCCTGAGAGGGCAAGTTCAGTGATCTTTCTTCAAGTATAGGAAAGATATCACTCAAGCTAGGCACAGTGGCAATAAGCACACAATGAGCTGGAAATGTTTCAACCTGAGATTTCACCTTTGGTTACTGCTGTGATGACATAAATCAAAATGTTATCGTTGTCGCCCATATTCCAGGTTTACTGACATTTGGGAACTCAAGATATCAGATATATTTTGACCCAAGTGGGGCCATGGCCAAGACTTTATAAAAAATACAGTGCTCTAAACGGATTTATCTTCTCTCTGATCCTGTTTTAATAGGATAACCTCTAGAGATGACCAATGTTTGAACCAGGCAGGTATCAGCATAACTCTTAATAACAGCAAGTTCTTATTTCCTTGAAGGAATTTATCTTAGCCCTAGCAACAGATGACTGGTAGCAATCCTATTCTGCAAACAGGGCATATCTACTCCCTCCAGGAGTGGTTTCTGCTTAAATGCAACAAGCACTGGGCCCCCAAGAGAGGAAGCTCAGCTAAGGGTCTACACTTGAAAGTGTTGTTACTGGACCCTCAACCTCTTCTAAAGCAGAGGCGCAAATGGTCCCCAGCCAGGTAGGCAAAGCCTCCAGGTTAATAAGCCTCTGGCCTCCCTAGAGAAGGGAACCTCTCCCTGTGCTACACCTGGCTGTTTAACGACCAGTTTCGTGGTCCAAAAGGCAGGCGAGAGGTGAAGGAAAGGGAAGTCTGGATTCTAAGGGGCAATGGGAAAAAGGTGGCATCCCTGAATGGGGAAGCAGGTAATCACACACTCTGGGAGTACTTCTGCTTTCAAGGGCCCAGCAGAAACCCCAGTCCACAGGATTGGCCGAAAAGCCCTAATTTCCTCTGCCCAGGGCAGGCTGGCAAAGACGCTGCCCCGAGGGTCCCGGCTCTCCCCGCCCCCGCTCCGCCGCGGGTCGGCCCCAGGCGCCTGAGTGGATCCGTGCGCACACGAGTTCCCGCAAGTGGGGGCCGAGCGCCCAACTCCCGGCCGCGTGGAGGGGACAGTCCCCCTCCCCAGCCCGGGACGGCTCTGCCGCCCCCTCCGCCGCGCCCCGCGGGCCGGGCCGCAGGCGCAGAAGCCCAGCTGCGGCCACTTACCCGACTTGTTGCTGCAGCTGCAGCCGCTGCTGCTGCCGCCGCGGCCGGTGCTACTGCTGCGGGAGAGAAGCGGTTTTCAGCAGAGCCGTAAATCAGGCAGAGCCGGGG
>NC_043701.1:125281262-125321342 GCF_006229205.1 Suricata suricatta | reverse complement strand
GCCGGCGGGGGCTGCGCGCGCGGCTGCCGGGGACCCCGGCGCCGGAGCTCGAACGCCCCTGGGCGAGGGGGAGGCCTGGAGCGCTCTGCCCGGCGTACGGGAGCACCGTCGGTCCGCCCCCAGCCGTGGAGCGGGACGGGGCTCAGGATCCCACTGACATCACGCGGGGAGATGCTGGGATCGCTCCCCGGGGCAGGGAAGGGGAAGAGCGTGCCAGGCTCCGAGGCGCTGCGCTTTCTGCAGGCCCTGGCAAGCTTTTTTTGCACTTTACAGTAACTGGGGAGCGGGAGACTGTGGATGAGGATGAGGCATGGTTGGGTATCTTCGCTGATCTGCAAGCAGGAAGGTCCATGTATTCATTTTAGGACCTCTTCATCCTTAGCAACGGGGCCGAGAGTGTCCCAGAATAACCTAGAGTCTACTACAGCAGTACCAGCCAAGCGCCCTGGTGCTAAGTTAACCGGCAGAACTAAATCTAGTGAAGTATAAAGATTGTGAAGAAATAAAGCGAGAAGACACCAACCCCTCGCCCTCCATCTCTGGTAGACACGCCTCCTCCCTCCCTCAGTCCCCAGGCGCTAAGTCTCTGCCCCTCCTCGCCGGAGCGAAAATTTCCCATCTTAAAGAGGTTTCTTTCCTTCTGAAAGACCCCGATGACTCAGCTTTTTTTTTTTTTTTTTAAACCCGTTTTAGGGTATTCCTAGTCTAATTCTTGAAATATGAAACCATATTACTGCTGAGTCTTCTTGTGAGAAAGAGAGATTCTGTTCATTTGTAGAGTTATTTCAATACATCTTCTTGACTCCTAGGGGTGTCTCTGTTCTCCTAGCTTATTTAGTGCTTTCCACTGTAAACATCTCAGTAAGTATCTTAGGTTTTGTTTCTTTATTTACTTTGGGCAAACGAATCATCATATCAATGTATTTAAGAGCCCAGGCTCTGGAGTCAGACATGATTCAAATCCTAACTCTAGGATTCAAACCCTGACTTCTAAGACCTACACCAAGTAAGACATTTTTGTGCCTTGGATTTCTCATCTGTGAGATGGAGATAATCAGAACCTACCTCTGAATATGGTGATGAGGTTGAAACGAGGTGATGAAGGTAAAGCACACTCTCTGACCCAGACCTACACTGATAAAGTCAGCTTTTATTTCAGTTACAAGAGAGGAGCCTACAGAGAAGGGGAACTAATGTGGACTCACCTCCACCTAAAGGGTGATAGAGGCAGTTGTGCTGGGGTGCATTTTCTCTGAAAAAAATTCTATTGCATTGAATTTATCTGGTAACTCTCTCTAAAATATGTTTATTCCAAAAATCAATTCACTTATTAAAATATTTTCAAGGGTGAAATAAATGTACATGTAACCAAGGGCCAAGTCATCTTGGTCATCTAGCTGATGCGAGGGGCATACCGGGTGAGCCTCTCTCAGGGGCCGCCTTGTGAGGGCCTTAGAACAAAATCCACCGAAAGTAGCTCTTGAGAAAAAAACATCTCTTGGGTTCAGGCTCCTCCCATTTCTTAGGCAGCTTCCAGGCTTCTGGTCCTTGGGTTCCTTCCCTGTAAAAGTAAAAGGATGGGGATTTTTCAAGGGACTTTTTACACCCTAAAAGTGACCAGAATAGTATCAGATAATTATGGAGCGGTTATACTATGCAGGGTGTAGAGTTGAGCATTATAGGAGATTCAACTTTGATGGAAGGCATTTGGGACCTTCTAGTTTATACCAGCGGTTCTCAGGGGGTATCCTCGCATGTCCAAGGGCAGCTTAAGCATTACCAGGTAACTAATTAGAAATGCAAAATGTAGGGGTGCCTGTGTGGCTCAATTTGTTGAGTGTCCAACTTTAGTTCAGGTCATGGTCTCACGGTTCCTGAGTTTGAGTCCTGTTTTAGGCTCTGTGCTGGCAGCTCAGAGCCTGGAGCCTGCTTTGGATTCTGTCTCCCTCTCTCTCTGCCCCTCCCCTGCTCATGTTCTGTCTTTCTCAAAAATAAATACACATTAAAATAAGTAAGTACATAAAAAAATAAAAAGAAATGCAAAATGCACATCATGTGCCTTTTACACCAGATCTTCTGAATAAGAAACTCCCAAGTGGGAACAAGCAATCTGTGATTTAGCAAGTCCTGCAGCGGGGCACCTGGGTGGCTCAGTCAGTTGATCATCCAACCTCAGCTCAGGTCGTGATCTCACAGTTCGTAGGTCATGATCTCACGGTTCGTGGGTTCAAGCCCCTCGTCGGGCTCTGAGCTGACCTCGAGCCTGCTTCTGATTCTGTGCCTCTTTCCTTCTCTCCCCTCCCCTGTTCACACTCTGTCTCTCTCTGTCTCTCAAAAATAAATGTAAAAAAAAAAGAGTCCTGCAGGTAATTCTGATGAATACTGGTTTTGAGAACCTCTCCTTTGCACAGCACTTTTCATGCTTTGTCTACAAACCAAAAGGTACGTTATCTTCCTGATCATTATGTTTCTGCTGAGCACTGTGCTAAGCACTTTACTATCTCGGTTTATCTTTCTAACACCTTCGATGGAGGGGGAACCTTGTGCACTCAGTTTCAGCCACATTGACATCCCTTTACTTTTCCAAGAGTCTAGTTTTTCCATCCCAGGTCCTTCTTTTCTGGATAATGCCTACTTATCCTTCAGGACTCAGCTTTTCCCAGGAGGTCCTGCCTGATCCTGCTCAGCTAGATTAGCTCCTGCTAGTAAAATTTATCACAACAGAATTTATCACAGTGGAATTTTTTGTATAGTTACCTATTTAATGTTTGTATGCACTGTTGAATCATAAGCTACATGAGGCAGGGACCCCATCTATCTTACTCCCCAGTGTATTCTCAGTACCTATCATGGTGTTGGTCACATACAAAATGCTCAGAACTATTTGTTGAAGGAATGAATGTTGAAAATGAATTCCTTTTCTACTTAAGGGGAAACCAAGGCTCGAAAAATTTAAGTAGCTTTCCTGAGATCACACACTGAAAGAGTATTAGAGCCAGGACTCCAAACTTCAGACTTTTAGCCACTATTCTCATAGACTTTGTAATTTCTGAAGAAGAAAATAAAGTTCTGAGATATAAAATGACTTGCCTGAAGTCACATAGCTCGTAAATAATAGCATCAGAATTAGAATTCATGTCTTCTAATATTTATGTCCTTTTATACCTCCTTATGTTGCTTTACCCTGCCCTCCAGAAACTTAAAATTAGTGGGATATGACAAGGCATACATGTAGGACAAGTTAAATTCATAGTAAAAGAAGTTAAAAGGGACATATCTACAGGGCCTGGCCTCAAGCCTGGTACACGATAGATGTTCTACGAATGTCTACTGAATGAATAATGGTCATATAGCTTCCACCTTTGGAATATTTACAACACGTCTCATGCTACTAAGTGTTTATGAGCATATCAAATGAATTTCTCAAAGTAGGGCCCTTGAGATCTGGGAAGCTTGCTAAAATGCAGATGCCTGGGACTGAGACCCATTGACTTGGCATCTGTGTGCGTGGGTCTTGAGAATCTGCACTTACTTCTGGGTGACTCTCATGTCCATTAAAGTGTGAGACACAATCCACTGCTAAAACAACCATCAAGACAGACATGGATAGCACAAGGGGAAATGCTGCTCTCCAAGTAATGAAAGGTTCTGAAGGTCACACCCCTGATAAGCATCAGAGATAATAAGGATTTGCATTGTTTTGACTCCAAAAGCCTGTACTCTTTCTACTGTGAAAGGAGGGAGGGATGGGGACAGGAAAAGAAGATGGGCAGAATGGAAGAATAGGCAAGAGGAAGGCGGGAAGTAAGGCCAAGTGAGTAACAAGGAAAACAGATTGCAACGAGCAGGGGAAGAGACTACCATCCAGCCGGGTTGTCAGAGAATCTTCGCTGCAAACCCTGGGAACAGAGTGGAGATTTCCGAGTTGCCTTGCCCCTCACTGTATCTAATAGCATTCACTCACTGTGGCCAGAGGGACAGCCTTTCAAACACAGGTTACTCGAAACAGAGGATTTTTAAATAAAAAATGTATTTTGTTAAATACAGTGCTTGCATTTGCCAAAAAGCAACTTTAGAAGAACCAGACATAGGCCCTCTCAAATGTGAATAAGCTGCCCAGATAAAAGGACCCCAAATCAGATTCCTGTTACCTTTTCCTTTGCAGTTGCCCCCCGAGTTGCAAAGCTAGTAAGAAGCCTGAAGATCAGAGACAGTCCTCTGCAATCAGACAAATCATTTCACACAGTGTGTCAGGTAATTATGAAAACCTAGGGACGATATGAGTAAACTTGCTCCAGACTGACTTTAAGTATTGCCTTTAAGTAGCAGAGAAGTTCTCTGCTGCTACATCTTCCTCTCTCTAATGTGTCTAATTGCATGTATGTATTCTGTTTTTCAACAGGTATAATAATGGCATACTTACTATGTTCCATTACTACTCACTTGCATCATTAAAGCTTCAGAGTTGGAGCTCTAATCTGGCTTTAAAGCCTCTGTCAGAATAATCTACTAGAAAACTCTATTTCTGTTAAATTTCGTTGGCATGGCAACCACCAAGACACCCTGTGCAGAGTGCCTTGAATCCCACAGTCTGTTAGCCTGAGTGACTGTGTGGAGAGGAGGCCATATATAGAGGCTAAAAATAGACAAGTTAGAGCAAGGTGTCCTGCATCCCCACCACCTGGGAGGATTATGACTTACTTGCTCCCCTTGGTGGGGTCAAACGTGAGCCATAGGAAAGAATCTGTTAGTCTTCCGGTGTGGGGGTTTTTCCAACCCAGTGCCTGGAGTAGGAATGTGGAGACCCAAGGGCTAATGCCAGCTTCACTCCCTAATTAGTTGTGTGAGATTCTATTCAAGCTGGGTGACATCTCTGGGCTTTAGTGTCCTCATTCGTAAAGGACAGGAAGCTGTTATGGATTAAAGACTTTCCAGTGCCACAGTCCTGGCTGCTAGTCCAATGAGATTGTCAGTTCCTTGCTAACGTGGATTGAGTGGCTGGGGGAGAAGACATAGCAGACAGTCATGGTGGTAGTGAAGTTTGTCGACAGGCAGTTTGCCAAAAATCATCAGTTGTCATCTCTTCTGGTAATAACATCTAATATGTATCAAGTGCTTACCAAGCGCTTACTAATTAATATGTATCAAGTGTGTATCGATGTGCCAAGGATGATTCTAAGTGATTTTGACATAATATGCTATTTTACCTTCCTAACAAGTCTAGGACAAAGGCATTACTGGTATCCCTATTTTGTCAATGAGTAAACTGAGTCATAGAGAGGTAAAGAAAACATCATTTCCACAGAAGTAGCTAGGATTCAGACTCAGAACCACCTAAATACAGAACCGACATGCTTGACAATGATTCCATTGTATCTGGTGTCTCCGTCATTGCCTGGTACCCTGATGGCTCTCAGAAACTGATTGTCAAATGTGTGGTAAATGACTGGTATGCTAGAAGGTTCTCAGTGCTTGAATGCCTTTTTTGTTTTTTAACTTTTTATGTTTATTTATTTTTGAGAAAGAGAGACAGAGAAAGAGTGCAAGTGGGGGAGGAGCAGAGAGAGAGAGGGGAACAGAATCTGAAGCAGGCTCCAGGCTCTGGGCTGTCAGCACAGAGCCCAATGTGGGGCTCAAGCCCACAGACTACGAGATTGTGACCTAAGCTGAAGTCAAACATTTAACCAACTGAACCACCCAGGCACCCCTAAGTCCTTTTCTTTGTTGGTAATTTATTATGTGAAGAGACATCGCCCTTAAATGAAATGATTGTGGGAGAGCTAGAAAGCATGTTGCTATGGAATAAAATATACAGAAAAAGATACAGTTAAAATAGGGGGGTTGTTAGATAATGAGCTTGAATTATGTAATTATGTGACAGATCAGTTATGGAACTGATGTTCTGTCAAAATAGGGCCTGTTTTCTAGGACCTGGAATACATAGGTGATTTTATTCTGCTGTTTTAGGCAAATTTTTATTTTAGAAGCAAAGAGGGAAAAGAGAGCACTTATAACCTTAGGCAAAAGAGAACTGAACTGGAAAACAAAATATAGGCTATGGAAATAATTGTTTTAATGTGTAGTTATTTTTGAGAGAAAGAGAGAGAGACAGAGGCAGAGTGAAAGTGGGGTAGGTAGGGGCAGAGAGAGAGAAAAGCACAGAATCCAAAGCAAACTCCAGGCTTTGAGCTGTCAGCACAGAGCCCGATGTAGGTCTCGAATTTATGAACTGTGAGATCATGACCTGAACTGAAGTTGGACAAGTTGGACGTTTAACTGACTGAGCACCCCAGCTATAGAAATAATTCTTATTAGGAAGAAAGATTGCTCTCCTCCCTCCCCTTTTCTTCCCCCTGCCCACAGCCCCAGGAGTATAGGACTGATTTCCCAGGTTACGCTAAAAGATGTATTTTACTAGGTGGCTTGTGACCATAAGGTTATTTAAAAAGACAGTTTCTTGGGGGGCCTGGATGGCTCAGTAAGTTAAGTGTCCAACTCTTGATATCAGTTCAGGTCATGATCTCATGGTTGGTAAAATCAAGCCCCCCATCAGGCTCTGTGCTGACAGTGTGAAACCTGCTTGGGATTCTCTCTCTCCCTCTCTCTGCCCTTGACCTGCTTGTGTGTGCGTGCACACGCATGTGTGTGTGTCTCTCTCTTCCCCACCTCAAAATAAATAAATAAATAGCATTTTTAAAAAGCGACAGCTTCTTTGGAACATGACTATTACAAGGTGAAAATAAGTAGTTTTTAGTCTCTACTGTCTAGCCTTACTGCTCTCTAAAAATTAGTTGTTAGATTACTTTTTACTTTTTACTGGAGATTTTTCATATTGTAAGTATAAATCATTATGAATTCTCACAACTAGATACACTTCATGTGACCAGCATCCAGATCAAGAAACAGCAATTCCCTGCTTCCCAGAACACTCCCTTGTAGTTCTATCAAATACTCAACCTTTCCTCGCCTTGGGTAACCAGCATCTGGAGTGCTAACAGCATTGGTTAGGCTGGCCTCTGTGTGCTTCATATAAATCATATTGCATGTATCCTTTTTGGTTGCTGCATAATAGTATTTGAAAGTGTTATTCCAATTTACAAACGTTACCAGCAATGTGGAAGGGTCCCAAACACTACACATCCTCTCCAACTCTTGGAATTTTTTGATGTTAACTTAAACATTCTGGTAGGTGTGTAGTGATGATCTCATTGTGGTTTAATTTCCAAGGCCCTGATGGCTAATGGGGTGGAAGTATTCATTCACACATTTTTTTTGATATTTGATATTGTCTTTGTGTATATGTTATGTCTTTTCTTCATTTTACCCTTTGGTTGTCTGCCTTATTGATTACTGGAAGTTTGTGTGTGTTCTAGATATGAGTTCCTTGTTATATATACAGATGGAGATTTTTTTCTCTATGATTAGTACATTTTATGCCTTGCTTAGGAAATCTCTACCTCCTCCAAGGTCATGAAGATGTCTTCCTATGCTGTGTGAAATTTTCACACTTACATCTGCGATCCATCTCGGATTAATTTTTGATTAATAGCAGAGAAAGGAGTCCATAGATATGTATTTTTTCCACATATTCAATTCATCCAACAACATTTATTGAAAATATTTTTTCTTTTACCCATTTTATTATTGCCTTTGTCATGAATCAGATGACCATTTATGTGTGGGCTCTCTAATCTAGTTCACTGGTTAGTTTATATAACTTTGTGTCAATTCCATGAGTTCTTCATTTCTATAGCTTAATGATGGGTTTTGTTCTCAGATACAAGGAATCTTCCAGCTTTGCTCTTCCTCTTCAATCACCTTAGATATCTTTGGCCCTTTGTATTTCCATCTTAATTTTGGAATCAGCTGGTCAACCTCTCAGAAGAAAAAAAAATCCTGCTGGGATTTTGACTGGGATAGTATTTTTATTTTGTTTTGTTTTAAAGTTTATTTATTTTAAGAGAGACAGAGACAGAGGGCACAGGGGAGGGTCAGAGTGAGAGGGGAAAGAGAGGCTTTCCCCAAGTAGGCTCCACACTGTCTGCTGAGAGCCCTATGCGGGGCTCCGTCCCAGGAACCATGAGATCATGACATGAGCCAGGTGAAGCCTCGGACACTTAACCAGCTGAGCCACCCAGGCTCCCTGTGACAGTGTTAATTTATAGAATAATTTGAGAAGAATTGACATCTTTCTAATATTGAGCTTTTTAAATATAAAAATTTATTTGCAAATGCATTTAGATATTGAATTTCTCTCAAGAATGTTTACACTTTTTAATGTTTGGGCATCGTAAATCTTTTGTTAGAATTATTTCTATGTAGTTTATATTTTAATGCTATTGTAAATAATACCTTTTAAACTATAATTTCCCATTTGTGAATGATAGAGAAATGCAGATGATTTTTAAATAATCTTGGATCCAACAACATTGCAGATTTCAATTATTAGTTTAGATGGCTTATAGATTATTCTAAATTTTTGTGAAATATGACCATGCAGTCTACAAATACTGATAGCTTGTTTTCTTCCTGTCAAATTCTAATGTCTTTTAAAATATATTGCAATGGTTAGGACCTCCAGAAAAATACTAAGTACAAGTATTAATAGCTGCATCCTTGTCTTATTTCCAGTCTTAGAAGGAAAGCTCTCAGTATTTCACCTTTGGGTATGATGTTTGCTGTTGCTTTTTTGTAGTATTCTTATTTGTTTGACAAAGTTGCCTTTTATTCCCAGTTTGTAAAGAAGTTTTTAATGTTTATTTATTTTTGATAAAGGAGACCACAAGTAGGAGAGGGGCAGAGATAGCAGGAACCAGAGGATCTGAAGCAGGCTCTGTGCTGACAGCAGAGAGAGCGCAATGTGGACTCCAACCCACCCATGAACGGTGAAATCATGACCTGAGCTGAAGCCAGACACTTAACCAACTGAGCCACCTAGGAGCCCCAAGAGTTTTTTTAATATATAATAAATGAGGGAGAGATACATTTTATCCGATTGTTTCTCTGCAACTATCAAGATATTCATGTAAACTTTCTCCTTTTTTATTTAATATGGTTGGGTTAGGCTGATCTTGCATTCCCAGAATAATTGTAATTTATATGTCATTAGATTCCATTGTGTAAAATTTTGTTAAAGATTTTCACGTCTGTGTTCATGAGAGACTGGTCTGTAACTCGTCCTTTCTTGTAATGCCCTTGACAGGTTTTGCAGTTGTGGTTGTATTGATCTTATAAAAGTTGCATTTGAAAAACAGTTGTCTCTCTGTTATCCAGAAGAGTTTGTGCAAGATTTGTGTTATTTCTTCTCCTTAAATTTTTTTTAAGAATTTACCAGTGAAACCATGTGGGCCTAGAATGTTCTTCAGGGGATATTTTAAATAATGGGCTAACCATCTTTAATATATATTAACCATTCAGATTTTCTAATTCTGAAAGTTTTGGTAAGTTGTATTTTTCTAAGAATTTATCCATTTCACCTAAATTGTCAAATTAATTATTAAAAAATTATTTTTACATTTATTTATTTTGACAGAGAGAGAGAGACAGAGCATGAACAGGGGAGGGACAGAGACAGAAGGAGACACAGAATATCCAAAGCAGGCTTCAGGCTCTGAGCTAGAGGTCAGCAAAGAGCCTGACACGGGGCTTGAACTCACGAACCCATGAGACCATGACCTGGGCCAAAGTCAGACATTCAACCGATTGAGCCACCCAGGCACCCCTCAAATTAGTTATTAAAGTATTTAATTGCCAAGTAGTTGGCATTATTCTAGTTATATTTTTGTTATTGATTTCTACTTTGACCCTATGTAGAAAAATGGCAAACTATCAATGACTTTAATTTTTTCAAGTTTGTTGAGACTTTTCTTCATGATTTCAATAAAAGATCCATTTGCACTTAAAAAGAAGGTGCGTTGTATCATTGTTTGATGTAGTATTCTATATAAGCCAGTAAGATCAAGTTGGTCAATTGTGGTATGTTTTTACAGTTTTTGTTAGACTATTTTATGAGGTAATAAAGTATGCTGAAGTTTTGCATTAAGAGTATGGATTTGTTCATTCCTTCTTTTAATTCTGCCTATTTTTGCTTCAAAAGTTGAAGGTCTGTTATGGAGTCCATACAGATTTAGGATTGTGATAGCTTCCTGCTGGATTTGCCCATTTATAATTATGAAATCTCTGTCTTTATCTGTGGTAATGCTTTTTTTGCATTACAACTACTTTGTATGATTTTAGTATAGATAAACCACCTTTCTTTCATTGAGTGTTTTCATCGCTTTTTTGTTATTGCTCTTTTACTGTCAACTTTTCTGTTGTATTCTGTTGTCTCTTATCTTTAAAGTGTGACTCTTTAAGCACAATATAGTTGTTGACTAATCCAATCTGACAACCATAAACCTTGATGTATTTAGTTCATTTATACTTAATGTAATTACCTGCATGGTTGAATATATATACACCATGATGCCTTTCATTTTCTATTAAAGCTGTTCTATGCTACTTTTTTCTATTTTCTTTCCTTCTTTAGGACTAATCATTTTTTAAAAGTATTATTCCATTTATCCCTCCTATTGTCTTATAATTTTAGCTATTAACTATTCATATAGTGGTTCTCCTAGATATCCGACATACATTCTTATCTGTAAAATAGACTAATACAAATTGTAATGTTGACTATTGCCTATCTTTCACTTTGTGTTATTGTTCTACATATAATGCAAACCTATTGACATTATGATTATGATTTTGTAGAATTCTTATTTGTATTTATGGATTTAGTTTCCATTTCTGCTGTTCTTCATGCCCTTCTGCATCTCATGCTCCTATTTGGGATTATTTTCTCTCTGCCTGATGCTGGGTCTTTAATTTGCCTTTAGGGAATGCCTTCTATCAACAAATTCCCTTAATTTTGTTAGTCTGAAAATGTGCTTGTCTCATCATCATTGTTAAAAGATATTTTCACTGAATATAGAATTATAAGCTAGAAGTCATTTTATTTTAGTTCTCTAAAGATTTCATTAATTGTCTTCTAACTTCCATTGTGTGGGGGGCAGGTGTAGTGTACTACCAAGATTCTTCTTTGAGGATGGAGGTACTTACATTCCTCTTGCTGGGAGTATTTCATGCTGACAGAACATGTTTTTGTCCCTCTTCAGGAATCACCCTTGGATGAGGACCCTTGTTCAAAGTTACAGCAAATATCTATGATGTGGAAACCAGCTAAGTGCTTGAGGTGGGCCCCTTTCCCAAGTGTGTGAAACTGCAGGAGACTTCACTTTGTTTTGTAGGAACGTAACTCCCCAAATGTCCACATAGCTCCAGAATTCCCAGTGCCTTTGGGGCTCCCTATATCTCCAGTTTGTTGCTAAGCCTCATGATCTAAAGGCTTACTGATTTCCTTTTCCCTGAGCAGAGGCTTTCCTTTTGGCTAAGCCAGACCTTTATCTTGAACCCAGGATAAGCAATGCTTCCAAGAAAGGAAGAGCTGGTGGCTGGCATTCATCTGGGAAATTTCTTTACTCTCTATAAATGCATCTTATTCACATAGTCTTTGTTATCCACCTTGTTATCCAATCCAGATGGTTGGACCCCCACAAAATCCATATGTTGAAGTCCTAAGCCCCAGTGTTTCTGGAAATAGTATCTGAAAATGGGGCTTTGGGAGATAATTAGTGTTAGATGATGTCATGAGGGTGGGACCCTTATTATGAGATTAGTTTGCCCTTAGAAGGAGATACACCAGGGAGCTCGCTCGCTCTCTCCCTCTTCAGGAGCCTGCACCAAAGAAGGCTATGTGACCACTTGGCAAGAAGGCAGCTATCTGCAAGACAGGAAGAGAGGTCTCACCAGAACCTGATTATACTGGCACCCTGGTCTTGGACTTCCAGTCTCTAGAACTGTGAGAAAATGAATATGTGTTGTTTAAGCTACCAGGTCTAAGGTATTTTGTTATTGCACCTGAGCAGACTTATATAGTCTTCATTACTCCAATAGTTCACTGAGGTTTTTAAAAATACGCTTTTTAGAATTTATTTGCCCTTTTATAGGTGTTGCAGACATTACCTATTATGTCCCATTGGGAAATGAACATCTGATTTGCTGAAGTTTTTAAGCCAGATTTTTCTATTGCTCTCATAATGTAATGGCTTCACTACATACTTTATGTTGTCCCCCAATATCCATTCTCCCCTTCTTTCATAGTGAAAGAACCCTTAACCATCAGTTGGGTACATGGGTGCCCAGAGTAAAGACTACATTCTCCACTCTTCTTTGCAGAGAAGTATGAATCTTCTTTCCCTTAGAATGCAAGCAGAAATTGTGTGGACAACTTCCCGGTGGTATCTTCAAAGAAAAGGGATCTGTTCTCGCTTCCCCTCTTCCCCCTTCCCACAGGCTGGGACACACACGTGGTGGTCCCACATGGACAAGGCAACTCCTTAGAAAAAGAAGAGTAAAAACGGGGGCAGCTCCCCACATTTTCAGTGAGCAGAGCCACCATACCAGCTCAGAACTTGACTTGAGACAGAAACCTGATTTTTATATTTTTATTGTTTGTACCATTAATGATTTTTTTTCCATTTATACTTTTGTCCTTAGTTTATCTCTTTTTAAAAACAGTTCTCAGGGCACCTGGGTGGCTCAGTCAGTTAAGTGTCCGGCTTCGGCTCAGGTCATGATTTCATGGTTCGTGGGTTTGAGCCCCGAGTCAGGCTCTGTGCTGACAGCTAGCTCAGAGCCTGGAGACTGTTTCAGATTCTGTATCTCCCACTCTCTCTGACCCTTCCCTGCTCGTGCTGTCTCTCTCCATCTCTCAAAAATAAATAAAAAACATTAAAAAAATGAAAAGAGTTCTCTTGAGGTATAATTCACAAATAATGAACTTCACATATTTGAAGTGAACAATTTTATAACCATTAATATTTTTGTCTCTGTCACATGTTGAATGTATGTCCCAACGAATATACTTACAATATCCTCATCATTTGGTGTTAGAATGTTGGTATTTGTGAATACATTAATAAAGTATTTACTAGGTGTTGTGCCAGGCTTTGGTTGTGCTAACTTGGAAGATTGGGGCCCAGAGACTAAATCTGAACCCCAGATATTATTTATTTGGCTCAACTGGGGGGTGTGTGGCTACATGGCAATAATTGCCAGGATCTGAGTAGAAGTTGCCCTTGTTAGATGACACTTTCACTGTTTCATCTACTACTTCATTTACCTGCCTGCTCACAATTAGAATTAGAATTTGAGACCCTTCAGTTAGAAATGCTAAGATATAAGACATACCCCTTGTTTCCAGTACACGTATGTTCTAGAGGGTGATGATCATGTATGACAATCAATGCCTCATAACACGGGTTGTCCGTCTACAGCCTATGGGTCATATCTGTCTTACCATCCGTTCTGTAAATAACATTTTTATTAGCACAAGATCATGCCCGTGTGCTCACATATTGCTGCGTTGACACGACTGTGACAGAGCTGCATTGTTGTGGCTGCCACTGTAGAGCTCCCTGCATGGAGAGGTTCGTATGGCAGCTGTAACAAGCTGGGTGGCTAAAGTAGCAAAAATTAAACCTTTCCCAGTTGTGAAGGTCAGAAGTCCAAGGTCAAGGTGTTGACAGGGCCACACTCCCTGTGGGGGCTTTAGAAAACAATCCATTTTTTTGCCTCATCCAGATTCTCTTGGCATTGCTTAATTCATGGCTTCATTGCTCCAATCTCTGTCTTTGTGGTCACATTGCTTCCTCCTGTTCTCCCTGTCTCTCCTCTGTGTGTCTTTCATAAGAACATTTGTCACTGAAGTTAGGTCTCACCCGGATAGTCCAGGATGATTTCCTCATTGCAAGATCTATTACATCTGCAAGGATCATTTTTTTCAAATAAGGTAGCTTTTTCAGGTTCCTGACTTTAGGACATGGATCTTTCTGGGGCACCTGGGTGGCTCAGCTGGTTAAACATCTAACTTTGGCTCAGGTCATGATCTCTCTCTCTCAGATCATGAGTTCAAGCCCCACATCAGGGTCTGTGCTGGCAGCTCAGAGCCTGGAGCTTGCTTTGGATTCTGTGTCTCCCTCTCTCTCTGCCCCTCCCCACTTATGCTCTCTCTCTCTCAAAAATAAATAAACATTAAAAAAAAAAGACATGGATCTGGGTGGCTTAGTCTGTTAAGTTTCTGACTCTTGATTTTGACTCAGGTCATGATCTCACCATTGGTGAGACTAAGCCCCATGTTGAGCTCTGTGCTGACAGCACGAAGCCTGCTTGGGATTCTCTCTCTCCCTCTTTCTGCCACTTCCCCCTCTCAAAATAAATAAACTTTTAGAAAAAGAAAATATAGATCTTTTTAGACTCTACTATTTGGGCTACCTACACTTTCAAAACCTAAAATACTAATTATTTAGCCCTTCTCAGAAAAAAAAAAAAATCCCCGATCATTACTACAGGGTAGCAGGCCATTTAACTCAGACTACCCGAGGTGGGAGATCAAGAATACTTTATTCCTAGGGAAAGTGATGCTTGAGGTGAATCTTGATGGTCAGATACAATGTAGCCAGGTTCGGGGAGTGCTGGAGGCATGAGAGGAGAGGAAAGGGGGAAAGTGCTTCAGGCAGGGGATAGCAGCATGGCAAAAGGGCAGGAAGAATGAAACTGTGGTATGTAGGTCAATACAAGTAGCTCAGCATGGCTGTTGTGTGAGGCACATATCAGAGAGAGGCAATGGTTAGTTCACTAGAAACCAAACTAAAAATTTTGTATAAAATCCAAAATACCATAGGGAACAATGATGAAGCTTTAACCAGGGAGAAAGGCAATGAGATTTACATTTTATAAGGATCACTTGGGACTAATATATACCAAAAAACATTGGATAAGAGTAAGAGTTGAGTCAGGAGACAATTAAGAGGTTATCACAGGAATCTGAAAGCTGTTACAAGCACCTGAACTGAACTGAAGTAGGGGCAGTAGAGATGGAGAAAATATGAGACTTATACAGGAGGTAGAATCAACAGGACAAGGAGTTTTTATTTTTATGAATGTGGCAAGAGTTGAAGAGATAAGACAACTCCCAGATTTCTGAATTGAAGTGGGTAGATGTTGTGCTGAATATGAAGATAGAAAACACAGAAGAGTGCATTTGGAGGGCAAGAAGGAGAGGTCCACAGTGCACCTGTTGAGCTGAGAGTAGGATTATGGCCAACAGGTTTGAGTTGTGGACATCTAGCAGAATCTACTGAATAAGTCCTTGTATATGCAGGTCTGACAATTAGGAAAATATTAGGAGTGGAAGTATAGGTTTCACTATTATTTTTATGCGTTTTGAAGACCACATTCTAATTATCCTTATCTGTTCCAAATCTTTCTATGTAGAGTGAGGTAAAAGCATTTTCTTTAAATTGTTAAGATTAAAGGACAGTAGGATGTTATTCTTTACAATAACAATATTATATGTTCACTACTATCAGGTAATGAAAATCAACCACCACTTCACTTGTACTTCTCCTCCTACTTTACAAACACTAATTAGTATTCAAATTGCTAATGTGTTGTGAGTAAGAGCTTCACAGAGATTATTCACGTACTTCCTGGTTGCTGTGGATCCAATTTATCCACTCAGTTGATGGGACACACAGGAAGTGACTAACACAAGGGGTAAGTTCCATGAAGAAATGAGTAAAGCAAGTAGAATTTCCCTGATTTGAAAACTTACAAGGAAGAAAGAAAATATTTTCCCCTTTGGAATAGTTTTCAGGTATTTTCCAGGGTTTGATTATCCAGTTTGTATCTACATATAATATTTTAATAGTATATATCTTAACAATGAGATGTATTTGTTTTTTCTCCTTGGTCAACCTGTGTCTGTTTGCAAACAAAGATTCTATAGCACCGTTCATCCTCTCAGGCATTGTACTACCCTATGCGATCCTGGTTTACTGAGTCCTGGACATGGAAACTGAGTTGAACATACTATGCTCTTTCTGACCTCAAGAACAGTCTAGAAATCTTCCCATCGCCACCCTCAAATGTCCTAAACCTAGACTGAGTCCTTCTCATCCTTCAATTAGGAAAACATCCACTGCTCCTGCCCACGCTATCACTATTAGTTCAAATGAGTTAATTTTTCATTACGGGACCTTTTTTGTTTTCTTCTTAGAATTGAGCATAACCTGTATCATCTACATTATTTTTTTTTCTCAATTAGACTCAAGAGGAGTTTAATTTCATTGATCTTTTCTATTTTGAAAGATGTCTTTTGAAAAATTTTTAGCTTTACATTTATTAATTTTTTCTTTCCTAACCTTAAAATCCCATCTTTCTAGTGCTTCTTGTTAATTTTGCTGAGAATTTTTAATATTCTTAAGATGTATACTAAGAATCTATCCTTTTTTTTTTGCCATTTCTTCTTTAATAATGAAAGTATTTAAGGTTTATACTTTCATTCCTTACTCTGGCTTTTGCAGCAGTGTCTCATAGGTTGTTGTTTTGTTTTGTTTTTAAGTAGTCTCCATGTCCAGTGCAGAGCCCAGTGCTGGGCTTGAACTCATGACCCTGAGATCAAGACTTGAACTGAGATCAAGGGTTGGATACCTAACTGACTGAGCTACCCAGGTGCCAATCATAGGTTTTGATGTAAGGAGGTCTTCTTGTACTGGGTTCTAAACAGTTCATAATTCGTTTTGAGATCATCCTTAATAATTATTTAAAAGTGTATTTCTCAGTGTCCAAGTTGTTGGAATGCAAACACATTTCATTATGTAATATCTAATACATTCAATAGACAGCACCCATCAACAAAACTAAAAAGTGGAGCATTAACAATATCACTAAAGCTCACTATGTGATGTTGTTTTTTTCTTTTCTACTGATCAATTTGACTAACTCCAAAATAAAACCACACCTCCCATTATTCTGGCTTTATAATAACATATATAACTTATGAAAAGCTCCCATGTTATTCTATTTCTTAAAGAGTGTTTGGGGAATATGAGAGATAATGGCAAGATTAGGAGCTCCAAGTTCCTGTCCCTAAATGGAAACACTGAAAACTGACAGAAAATATCAAAACAAACTTTATAGGAACTCTGGAAAGCAGTCAATGGCTTTCAGCAAGGAAGCAAACATTTAATCAGGAAAAAGCAATCAAAACCTGGTAGGAAATCTTTGTGGCATTTCTAACCTACCCTTGTCCCTGGGTTAAAACTACCCCACGTCCCCTGCTCGATGGTGTTTTGAAGGACTCAGCCCATGGAGGGAGCAGAATTGTGGTTCTCAAAGAATTGTGCTTATTCTTGAAGGTCTAGACAAGAGCTTGCCTTTCCTTTGCCTAACTTGGAACTCTCTCAGAGCAAAGAAGCTGCAACATAAAATAATTTTTCAAAAACATTCACAGGCAGAATTATTACTTTCTGAAACTAACGATATCAGTTGAGGCAAACCACTGACACTGCAAAAAGCCTGGGAGAGAGCCGCATCTGTGCTTGGAACCAGCCCAGGTGGTATTCAGGTTGCCACCACCACCATCTTCACAGTCCTGGCGAAACACGCGTTTTCTGTGAACATGACCTGTGAAGGCTGCTCAAATGTAGTCATTTGGGTGCGCAGTGAGCTGGGAGGAGTTGAGTCTGATATTAGCCTGCCCAAAAGGAAGGTTTGCATCCATTCTGAGCAGGGCATAGACACTGCTAGAGACCCTGGGGAAAATAAGAAAGGCTGTTTCCTACCTCTGCCCTAAGTAGTGAGGGCATGGACCCCTGGGCCGAAGATGGACCAAAGAGGGCACGACACTGGTCCTTTTCTTGCCTTCCAGAGAGACCTGGGGTCTCCACGTCTTGCTCAGTGATGGGAGTTCCTGCCGAGACCCTCACTGGCCCTGCTCTTCCCTATTGTCCCTGTAATAAAGCTAAGCCACTTTGGGAGAAAAAAAAAAAGCCTGACAGAAAGGCTGGGAAGTGAGATGCTTTGAGGAATGAGTCTCAAAAATCTTCTACATACACTTAGGAATCTAGAAGGCTACATGTGTGCCCAGAGTGGAGCGCTCACACATTGCCAGTGGGTATGGAAAATGGAAAGTAGCTGGGTAGATCTTTAATAAGTTAAAATAGAATCACCATATGACTCAGAAATTACCGTATGACTCCACTCTTAGGTATATACCCAAAAGAACTGAAAACAGATGTTCAAATGAATTTGTGCTAAAGTGTCCACAGCAGCACTATCACAATAGCTAAAAAGTGGAAACAATCCAAAAACTAACACACAAACAAATGCAGCATATTCTACACAATGGAATATTATCCAGCAGTAAGGAGTATAAAACCCGGACACATGCTACCACATGAATGAACCTTAAAAACATTATGTTAACTGAAATAAGCCAGACACAAAAGGCCACATACTCTATATTTCCATTTATATTAAAGACCCAGAATAGACAAATTTATAGAAACAGAAAGCAGATTAGCGTTTACAGGAGGTTGGGGGAAAGGTGAATGGGGATTAACTACTTTATAGGTTTGAGATTTCCTTTTGGGGTGATGAAAATGTTCTGGAATCGGTGTTGATGATGGCTGCTCAGCAGTGTGAATGTACCAAATGTCTCTGAACTGTACATGTCAAAGTGGTTACGATGAAAAATTTTATGTTCCATGTATTTATATGCAATTTAAAAATAAGTGAAAAAATAATGTCTGGATCATTTTAGGTCATTGCTTCTCCAAATACAATTTAAAACATTTTTTTAATGTTTATTTATTTTTAAGAGAGAGAGGCAGACTGTAAGCAGGGGAGAGGCAGAGAGAAAGGGAGAGACAGAATTGGAAGAAGGCTCCAGGCTCCCAGATGTCAGCACAGAGCCCATTGTGGGGTTAAAACCCACAAACTGTGAGATCATGACCTGAGCCAAAGTTTGACGCCTAATTGATTCTAAATACAATTTTTTTAAAAATCTTTTTTAATGTTTTATTTATTTTTGATACAGAGAGAGACAGAGCATGAGAGGGGGAGGGGCAGAGAGAGAAGGAGACACAGAATCTGAAGCAGGCTCCAGGCTCTGAGCTAGCTGTCAGCACAGAGCCTGACGCGGGGCTCAAACCCACAAACGTGAGATCTGACCTGAGCCGAAGTCGGAGGCTTAACCGACTGAGCCACCCAGGTGCCCCCCCAAATACAATTTTTAAATAAATCTGCCAATATCCTAGACATCTTCACATTAGTAAATCTTTCAACCTATTAACATAGTATTGGTCTCTAGTTGTTTTTACATCTTCTACTTAATTTTAGTTTTAATTTTTTGTCTTTGAAGAATCTATCTTTGTTAGATTTATTCCTAGGCATGTTACATTTTACAATAGTGTTTTTGTAAAATTTCATATACAGGAAAGAAAATAGCTCATAAATGTATGGCTTGATGAATTAACAGAGAATACACAGAGAAGACTAACCAAATCAAGAAATAGAATATTACCAGCACACCCCTGCCAGAAGCTTCTTTGTATTTCTTCCCAGTTGCTAACTCCCACCCTTGGCCCAAAAGGAGCTACTAATTTTCACTTCTAATTTAGTGTAGTTCAATTTTTTAATGCTTCCATTGTAATGAGTGCTTTCTGTTTCCTGTTCAAGAAATCTACCCCCTCAAGTTTATTAAACTATTCTTTCATGTTATTACATTTCAGATAGTTCCATTGTGACCTCTATTTTGACTCCTAATTTATGTAAATGTATTTGCTTAATCTTCAAAAATTTGGGCTACTTTCTAGTTTCCTCTTTTTTTATTATTGATTTCTGGTTTAATCTTACCATGATCAAAGAGCATATTCTCTGTTTTCAATCCTGTCACATTTGTAGAGACTTACTTTATGCCCAGCATAAAGGTTTATCCCCCACACACGTGGAAAAGTGTGAATTCTTTCACTGTTGGGTTGAGTGTCCTATATATGTCATTCAGGTCAAATATGTTAATCGTATTATTTAAATCTTTACATTTAATGAGTGTTTAAATTTTTCTTTCCTTTCCTCTGTCTTTTTTTTTCTTTCTTTATAAGTGCTTACACTCTTGTAAGACTTACTCAGCAAATTTCAAGCATACAATATACTATTGCTAATAATAGTCACTATGCTATATATTAGGTCTTTGGAACTTATTCACCTTATAACTGAAAGTTTGTACCCTTTGATCTACATCTCCCCTCTTCCCCACTGCCAGTCCCTGGCAGCCACCTTTTTCTCTGTCTCTGAGTTTAATTTTTTTAGATTCCACCTGTAAAGTGATACCATATAGTATTTGTTTTTCTGTGGCTTATTTTACCTAGAAAAATGCCCTCCAGTTTCATCCACATTGTTGCAAATGGTAGAATTTCTTTCTTTCTCATGGCTTAATAAGATTGCTTTGTATATACATACCAAATTTTCTTTGTCCATTCATCTGTCCATGGACCTTAGGTTGCTTTCATATCTTGGCTATTGTGAGTAATCCTGCAGTAAATTTGAGAGTATAGATATCTCTTGAGATACTGATTCATTTCCTTTGAATATATACCCAGGAGAAGGATTGTTGGATCAGATGGTAGCTCTATTTTTAATTTTTCAAGGAACTGTTTTCCATAACGAGTGTACCAAGTTACATTTTCACCAACATTCTACAGGGACAAAATTTTTACTGCTTGTTTTACCACTTAGTGAAAGAAGTATGTAAATTTTCTCATTATCCTTGTGGACTTACAGATTTCTCTTTTTAGGTCTGTAAGTATTGTCTTATATATTTAAGAGACATATAGCCAAATGCAGTATATAGATCTTGTTTCTACTCTGATTGAAAAAAATATATTTTAAGACACCAGGGACGTTGGAACACAGGCTATACATTGGATGATATTAAAGAATCATTGTTAAGTTTGTTGGATATACCGCCTAAAGGGTTTATGGGTTAAATTTCATGACATTTTATATAATTTCTCATAGATTATATTGAGAAGGTTGAGAAATATATTTCCTTTAAGATTTTTATACCAAGGCCTCTACTAACTCACAAAGATATGTTAAAGACATGATTGGAAGATATATGATTCATCACATGATAAATAAATCAATCTGCTTGATGCAGAAAGCTGGCCTCTGACAAACATAGACAAAAAGTGCATTTTTTAAAGGCCACTAATAGATGATTTTTCTTTTTATTTCTACAGAAACTAACAACCATTTTGGAAAAAAAATAATCCAGTATAAACGGTTGTGGATGGGTGGGAACATTTTCAGTGTAAACTAAAAAGCCCCTGTGATGGTTAATTTTATGCCCTAAGGGGTGCCCAGATAACTGATAAAACATTATTTCTGAGTGTAGCTGTGAGGATGATTCTGGAAGAGATTAGCATTCGCGTCAGTAGACCGAGTAGAGAAGATCGCCCTGCCTCAACGTGGGCAAGCGTCATCCCATCCACTGAAGGCCCGAATACAACAAAAAGGAGGAGGAAGGATGATTTCTCTCTCTCCCTTCTTGAGTGTGGACATCTGTATTTCCTGCCACCAGACATCAGAGCTTCTGGTCCTTAGGACTTCTGACTCTGGAACTCACACCAGTGGCCCTCTGGTTTCAGGCCTTTGGCTCCAAACTGGGAGTTATACCATGGACTCTCCTCATTCCCAGGCCTCTGACTTGGACTGAATTACACCACTGACTTCCCTCCTTCTCCAGCTTACCGACAGCAGACTGTGGGAGCCAATTCCTATAATAAATCTCTTATACATATTCATATATATCCTACTGGTCCTATTTCTCTAGACAACCCTGACTAATAAAACCCATAAGAAAAATTTTATTTTTTTTAAAAAACAACGAAAAACCCGCAAAAAAACATGGTCTGACTGAGGTGAGATTTCTGACTAAAATACGTTTGCTAAGATGCCAGCTGTCATCAGTGCCCAGGGATGTGAGCCAGGAACTTCATAGGAATCAACTAACAAGGCTGTGAGCCACACAACATAAGAAGAAAATACCACTGGGATATTCAACTAGATGTGGCTTTTGGAGGCTGACCATGTGATGGATGAAATGGAAACTAATATTTTTCCTTTATTTCATGAGTTTGAAACTACTCCCAAGCAGTATTTCGGACATTAGAGCAGACATACTAAAAATATCATTTTCCGATTGCCTAAGCGCACCTCTTTACAGACCATGTGATAAGTACTAACTTTTCCTGTTTTCACATGTGGAAATGAAAGTTGAGGCTTTAAGACATTACAGCCTGGCAGTAACCCTTAAGGAAATACTGTGGGGCAAGCAGAATGCCAGGTATTCTTCCAACATATTTGAAAGGAATGAGCTCATAGGGAAGATATGATTATATCCATTAGACAGATGTAAAAACTGAGTTTCTGTGAGCTTAAGTGACCTGCCTAAAGCTGTACTCTAAGTGTTGGGCAGCTGGGATTTAGTTTGTCTCCAAACCCTACATTCTTTCTTGTGTATAATAAAGCCATCAATTGCATGCACTTCAGATTAAAATGATCATTTAACTACATTCTTATGGGATTGCTTTAGAACACGTTATCTTTAAAATGCTCTTTTTTGCTTTCTTTGCTAATTGTTTTATTTCTTTGCCATTTAATTAGTTTTTAGAAATTAAAAAAGTAATGCTTGTGGGCCTGGGTGGCTCAGTTGGTTAAGCGTCCAGCTTTGGCTCAGGTCATGATCTCATGGTTTTTGAGTTCAAGCCCCATGATGGATTCTGTGCTGACAGCTTAGAGCCTGGAGCCTGCTTCAGATTCTGTGTCTCCCTCTCCCTCTCTGTCCCTCCTTCATTTCCATGCTCTCTTGCACATGCTCTCTCTCTCCCCCAAATACATAAATAAACATTAAAAAATAATGCTTGCTTGTATTGTTTTTAAAAAGATTAAAAACTAAGGAAGATATAGTTAAAAGTAAAACTTCCCCATAGTCTTTCTAGAGGTGACCACTGTTAAATTTCTTACACATCAAGGGAGACTACTGAATACTGAAAACAAACCATGGGCTGAAGGGGGAGGGGGAGGGAGGAAGGGGGTGATGGTTATGGTGGGGAGGGGGCACGTGTGGGGAGAAGCACTGGGTGTTCTATGGAAACCAATTTGACAATAAACTATTTAAAAAATTTTCTTACACAGTCCTTTGCAGAAAATTTCTGCCTGTATTCAAACACACACACATAGATTTTTTTTAGATGAACCCATATTTTGCATACTGTCCTTTATCTTTTTTCACTTAACATAACTTGCACATCTTTCCATACATGTTTAGAGAAATGCTTACATACATTGGCATTCCATTTATGAGTGTACATCATCAGGTGGCCAATCCTTACTAGAGTTGTTTCCCTTTTTTTTTATTGCAAACAATACTGCAATAATCATTCCTGTACAAATATCTTTCCACACTTATGTGAATTTAAAAAGAATTATAATTAAGTATTACCCTATAAATAAGTCCTAATTCTGGTTATAATTAAGTAATGCGACATAAATTTCATAGACTCAAGAGACTCAGCAGTGAATTAAAAAGAGTTACTATACAACATCTTTATTTTCTATCCAAAACAACATATTCAACATCCAGATATTTCCACATTGGCTTCAGTCTGCTGTTGGTGAGCGGAATTCTTTCAAATATCTGAGCTATCTGGACTCACCATGTTTTACCAAGATGATCATGAAAGGTTTTGCGTATAGGCGAATGTCACCCTCCAAGAGCAAGTAGGTTTTCATTCTTTTAATTCCCTTTCTGAGGTACGAATCACTGAGGTGTCCCAAGTCCAACAGATACTGGATCACTTTCTTAAACAGAGATATTCCATAAACTCTATAATCGTTGTATGTTCAATTTGCGGCAAACATGACATTCTTTCTAAGAAAGGAACATGGCTTCTCCTAATATGACTTACTTGCAAACAATTCTTATCACAACTTGATATTTCATTTTTCTCAAGAGGCAAAAAGATTATGAAATACAGGGAGTGTGCTAAAAAGGGAAATTGACTATCATGGATGGACCTAGAGGGCATAATGCTAAGCAAAATAAGTCAGAGAAAGACAAATACCATATGGTTTTACTCACATGTGCAGTTTAAGAAACAAAACAAATGAACAAACAAAGAAAAAAAGAGACAAACATAAAACCACTCTTCAATACAGGACAGGAGGTGGAGGATGATAGGTGAAATACATAAAGGGGATTAAGAATACACTTAATCACGATGAGCACCGAGAAATGTATAGAATTGCTGAATCATTATATTGTTGACCTGAAACTGACATAACACTGTATGTTAATTACACTAAAATAAAAAAATTAAAACTAATTGGGAACAAGGGTAAAATTCCTCTGTGGAAGTGCTGACTTAAATAATATGCCTTTCACATTTTGATAAATATTGTCAAAATCCTGTCTAAAAAGTTGTTTAAATGTATATTCCCACAGGCTTATAGTGCCCTGAGCCCCATCCCTCTCCACACAAAAATTCTCATCCTAAAAGTTACTAACTACAGAAAATGTAATTTGTAAAATAAGGTATCTTGTTTTTCAGTGCATCCTTAAAGTATGAATGGGTTATAGCATCACATATTTCTTTTACTTATGAATTGGCCATCTAAGAGTTTCTTTTAAGCACCTCCAAGTCAAGTGGGGAAGTCATCTCATGATGTGTAAATAGAAGAGAAACAAGTCCAAATTGCCTTTGCAAGACAGCTTCTTTCTTTAGGACTGCTCAGATTTCTTAGCACACGCATGTGCACTGTGACTCTTTAGGACACCAGGAGAAAGAGAGGTTTGAAGGAAAATCTTCATTCCATACCCCCCCCCTCACCGTTCTTACCACAGCAGTTTATAACGACTCCACCTCTGGGTCCTAGATGCTGTGGAAATATTATTTATGACTGTATATTACTGGGTGTAAAAACTGTAAAGTAAAAGTTTATTGGGGGATTAGAGAGTGTAATGGATTGTCTGCAAAGATAACTGTTACTCCCACCAAGCGTGAAGACTATTTTCACTCCCCTTGCCTCCAGTTGATCTTGGGACTTGCTGTAACTTACAGAACGCACTGGAAGTGTTAGGCAGGAAGCCAGGCACGAGTGACAGGAGAATGGACCTTGGACACCCTGAAAGGGAGCCCCAACCTAAGACCACTCAGGGCCCACCCTATTCCATCCATCTATCAGGGGGTCTGTGGATACAGCACTCCAGCAGTGGAAGATTTAAGTTGTAGTGCATGTTGCTGGGTGCAGAAAGCAGCCGCTTGTCCTTACATGACCTCTGTCTCTAGAATAGAAATAACGTTGCAGTTTCCTACTCCTGCAGGCATTTCGAATACATCTTGGGAAAGGACATGCGTAGTTGGTTAATTATTATATAATCCAGGCCTGTCACTCAAATGTTGCAACCCTAGGACCCACCCCAAAAGAAAAAAGGTGACTTAAGCCCACACCCTGGACTTTCCAAATCCAGGGCCTTTGTCTCTTTTGGAGCCTACTCCTCCCTTTAATAAAGCATACTTTATTAAAACTTGGCTTTGTTTTCCTTTCACTGTCCTGTGATTCTTTGCTGTGGCAGCGAAAAGAACCTAGGCATCTTTCCTTTTCCATCTCACTCTTGGTAAAGGAAGCAATGTTGGGCAAGTTCTAGTGCCAGCCCCTAAGAGGTCTGGAAGTTTCTGTCTGCCCTTGTTTATCAGGTGAAATAAGAGTTGAACCATAATGTAAGAGAGAGAGAGAGAGAGAGAGAGAGACCCAGTCTGCTCCCAGCCATGCCACTTACTTAGCTGGAGTGCCTGGCTTGTAGGGAAAGCTATTTTGGACACTCCGGGTCATATACCGCTTCCAGCTGACCACAGTCACAGGAAGGATCCTCGTTAATGCCAAGTGAGAAGAACCACAATCGAGCTCAGCTAACTCTCAGAGTCATTAAAATTAAATAGATAATTGAAACCACAGTAGAGACTAAAAGAGCACCTGAAGAGAGAAAATCATGTGAAATATAAAATGAATACCAGTTGTAGTGATAAGGGTGCTGGAAATAGATGGATGGGGAAGGCCCCAGGACAACAGGAGAGTACAAACTCCTATCCTGAGTTAGGGTTCAAATGCTAGGACCGTATTGCAGACCTGGGTTTCCAATAAAACTTTCTTGGATGATGGAAACATTGATTTGTGGCTATAGGGCACTTGAAATACAGCTAGTATCAGGGTGCCTGAGGGGCTCAGTCAGTTAAGCATCTGACTTCAGGTGATAGATGTCGATTTCACAGTCTGAGTTCAAGCCCCACAACAGTCTCCGTGCTGACAGCTCAGGGCCTGGAACCTGCTTTGAACCCTGTGTGTCCCTCTCTCTCTGCTCCCTCCTGCTCCGCTCATGCTCTGCGTGTGCCTCTCTCTCAGAAATAAATAAACTTTAAAAAAACAAATAAATATGGCTAGTGGAGTTGAATTTTAAGTTTTATGTAATCATAATACATTACATTCAAATTTAAATAGCCCCATATGGTTAGTGACTACCACACCATAGTGCAGCTACTTTATCACATGTCAAACTTGGATACCCCAATGAAGGGATAAAAATCAATAACTTGCCCCCAAATTGTGCCTTTTCATCTGCTTCCTTCTCAGAATTCTGATAGGAGCCCAATCACTTAGACCTTGATGTGCTTGAGTCCCAGAGAACTGCTTAGAATGATCACATAATCTGTCAACATTTCCAATTGGAGAACCAAGAATCAGAAGTGGGTTCGCCTTGCTCTAGTTTCTGGGTGAGCAGAGGTGAGACTGGGAATTAGTTTAAAAAACTCTGTATTTCTATGTCTATAAATAGTTTTGATGTGAAAGTACCTATTATGAAGGACATCTCTAAGAACTTTAAGGTGTTGAAATTCAAACCCATATTGTATACATACATATATATATATATATATATGTTTATATACACAGCCATATATATATGGCTGTTGTATTTCCCAAACTTCTTTCAATATAGAAATATTTCATGTGTGTGGTTTCCATTAACCTCTTACAGCAATAGGACACATTTTGGGAATGCTTTTTTAGAAAACGGCAGAATTTTTATTAAACTGGGCTAAATGTCATTATGAAATATTGAACACTTCAGCCATGAATACTACATAACTTTCCAAAATCAATTCCATTTCCTTAATTAGAAAATTAATCATTTGAGATTATTAAACAAATATGAGGCAAGATTAAAATGATGATTTTCACTTCCTTATGGGTTAATTTTTAAATATTTAACAAAAATAGGATAATACTCTTCTCAGGGAAGGCAAGATTTTAGCTGCAATTTAGTTTAATTATATGGTAACTAGGCTCCAAAATTTTAAAACACTGTTTTTAACATCCCTACCTCCTGAAGGCAATATTGACATTCACATGAACAAAATCATCTTTCTTTTATACCCACCACTTGGCAATCGGCCATGATTTTCCAAGAAGCCAAGGACAAACAATTATTTCAAGGACAGTTTTTGCTAGAGAGGAATTCTCGCTTTCTTAAAGAGAGAATAGAATTTGTTCTGCTTCACTGTCTGTTTTAACACCACTGAAATTGAAAATGTATTATTTCTACTTCTGTGAGTTCTCAAAAGACTTTCCTACCCTCTGGAATCTGGAATTTGTCCTAACTGGATTGACAAATTAAGGTACCCCTCCCCAAATTCCTATTCATGTGAATTTTATTTTCGGTAGCAGTTCTCAAAGATTGTCTTCCTCGATGGTTCTCACGCTGACTGCATATTAGAAGGAGGTGCTTTAAAAATATGGATTTCTGGGTCCTACTTCAGACTAATCTCAGTGGAGAGAATCTTGGTGGGAGGGGGTGCCAGCATAGATATCCTTAAGACACTTGGGAGATTTAATGATAATTACACTGTTGAGCTAATCCATCCTGCTTACCTAACAGATGTGGGGACTGTAGACTACTCACCTAAGTGCAATATTGCCATTTCATTTCTTATTTATGAGGCCACTAGGACTGAAGCAGCCTGAACCAGCATTGGCTTTCCAGCTTGTGCACAAGTCACCAGGGTTACAACTGGGTGTCTCTAGGGCCACTTTGGGGATGAAGGGGGACAGTGCAGGAAAGGGAGATGGTGATCTTCCACCAGAACATCCCTCTTAGCTGTTTGTTCATCATATTTTGTTTGACGAGAGAGTTCCACTGCAAAATATGCCAAGTCTGAAAAATCACCCCTCAAAAAATGTAAACATTGTGTGTCCATTTCTGAGATGTTTATCAAAGTATCTTAAGAGCCAGAAACTAGTTCAACTATTAATGAAATGTAAAAATACTTAAAAGGACAGAGGAGTGTTTATTCTTAAATCACATTTCCCCCCAAGTGTTTGGTGAGCAACAAAGGGGCTATCTAAGCTCAAATATTTGCACCCATGAAAAATATTTGTACCAGGTAAGAATATCAGGACAGAAGTGCAAATTTTTAAAGTGTATTTCATTTTTCTGCAATGAACTTAATTTCTATATTTATGTCAGATTACTTTGATACCTGATGCAGTCTGCCCCTGTCCGTGGTTGTGTCTAATCCCAGGGATGTCGGGAATTCCAAAGCCTCATGGAGAAGGTCTGGTCCGTGGTCCTCTTCTGTCCTGGATGGCATCCTCTGATATGTCCTCTTTTCTATCTGGCCTCAAGTCATGGGTGCATATGGTTTCTACTTACTTGTCACCACAAAGTCACTTGCTTTCGGCTCTATCAATAGCCTTTGTCCTTACGTGGTCTAGTGGGAAAGCATTTTGCTGCTCCCCCAGCCCTCCTCGGTTTGGGAACCATGTCAGCAAGTCTCAAGTCTCCTGTGTGCAGAGACCCCCTCCCCCATATCTACTCCATCACTTCCCCCATCATTATGTTGAAAGGGACCCTATGAATCTTGCTGCATTTTTTGGCTCCAGGAGGAGCAGTACCAGTAGTGGGGACCAAGGCACAGGGTCCCCTTCCTGAAAACAAGCTAAGTACCCTCTGATTCTTCTTTCTTATGGATACTGTGGTTGAAAGGATGGGAACATTGTCCTGAACTGAGAACATTTTCTTCTGAAACCATTATTCTGTGCTGAAGCCTTCAGAATCTAGGCGCTGGCAACACCTTTTCTTTCAAGACAGTTATTCCTGCTATCATCCCAAAGATGTATTTTAATACTCAAGCACAGAGAATCGCCTACTTGTTCTTCCTTTCTCTTGTGTCATTTCTTTCAAAAGTCGCCCCTGTGGCTGTGAGGAGAGTCACAAGAGGCAAAGGAGGATGATTGGGGGTAGGGCGCGCGCACACACACACGCACACACACACACACACACACACACACCAGTTAATACATCAATATCATATCTTTCTACACATGCATAAAGGGGAAATATTGATAAGGTTTGGATCAATTTCTTGACCTACCTTCACTCATCGCGATGTCATCCTTTTCCCCTTGTTGCCTATATTCTCTAATACCTATAATAGGAATTCATAATATACATTACAGAATTTCCATATGATATACAACTATGTAGTTATTTATAAACATACTAAGTTGATGTTAAATTACACGAAAAAACTGTTAGCGATTCTGGAGGTTGGAAATGTTAATGTGCCCGCCCTGACCACACCCAGTAGTACAGGGAACAGCCCCACCCTCTCCTCTGGCAGCAGGGGGTGGGAGGTGGGACTTGTTTGACCACGTGGTCTTCCTTCCTCTGTCGCTGATTGGCTAAGGAGTAACAGAAGCAAGAGTAACCAAACAGTAGACTTACCAACAACACATTCTCTTGCATGGGCTGGATGGAAAAGTGAGCAGGGCAGAATTTGAAATTTGTACTAAAACTCCAGAAATCATAAGACAGTAAGTGTGAGAGCTCAGTTAAAAAGTCCTAAAGTAAGATAGACACAAGAGGAGCCAATGTGAGAAGCAGAAGCTGATGTGAGAAGCAGAAGCTGAAAGTGTAGGGGAACATAAATCAAGAACGAGTAGAGAGAGCGGTTGAAGGCAGAGCAAAAAGACACATGGAGGGCAGCCACTAAACTCCAGCTCCCTGTGCTGAGATCTTGGCAGCTGGTTGGGGTATAGAACTTTACTCCAGCTTGTTCTACATGGGGCATTTCCTAACCTGACCCCAGCTCTTAAATTTCCAAGACAATGTATCGTCATTCTTTGTAAATCCTTCCAGTAAGCCCTTTACTTGGTCTCTGCTCAGTGGGTCCCTATCTTGCAACTGTTGCAAGAGTATATAGATTATGAGGCCAAGTATATATCTTTAATGTGTACTTACATGTATGTGTGGATATGAAGCAGAGTCACAAACTTACTAACAATATTCTTAGATGTACCGAGATATGTGGCTCCATTATTTCTTCATTAACTAATTTGATCACCTAAAAGATGATAATCACTGGGTGTAAGTTGGCAATGTTCTAGTATTCTGTGGCACAATGTCTCCATCCAGTTTACATATTCACTTAAATTTCAATCCCCTAGGCTTTTGGTAAAGATGCATCTCATGTAGACAAAAATAACATATTTTCAAAGTCATTCAATGCAGTACTGTTTGTAATAGCAAAATTTTATCTATGTCCATCCATAAGGAAAGAGTTGAATAAATTATGAAGCATCCTTACAAAGAAAGACTCTCCAAAAAACAGTGACTACATTATATACTATACAGATATGGAAATCCCAATGATGTATTTTAAATGAGAAAAAAAATACTCATGCTCCCTTCGGTTTAAGAAAATGAAAAATAAGATTAAGAATATATATTCACATTGCCAATAATAACATAAACTCTGGAAAGATACATCAGAATCCAATTAAAATAAAGCCCTTTGGGAGGAGTGCTCTCAGGGGACTAGGAATAGGGTAGAGGGGAGCAGGACTTTTTCCTGTAAATCTCCACACATTGTATTCATATGACTACATTGTTATAAAAATGAGGCATGTTTTGGGGCACCTGGGTGGCTCAGTAGGTTAAGTGTTCAACTCTTGGTTTTGGCTCAGGTCCTGATCTCATGGTTCATGGGATCAAGCCCTGTGTTGGGCTCTGCACTGACAGCATGGAGCCTGCTTGTGATTCTCCCCCTCTCTCTCTGCCCATCCACCTTCTCAAAAATAAATAAATAAAATTTAAAACATAAATATAAAAATGAAGTATATTTTAAAAAGCAATTAACATCCAATCCATGAAAGTGATTTATTTATTTTTTAAATATTTTTTAATGTTTTATTTATTTTTGATACAGAGAGACAGAGCATGAGGGGGGGCGGGGCAGAGAGAGAAGGAGACACAGAACTGGAAGCAGGCTCCAGACTCTGAGCTAGCTGTCAGCACAGAGCCTGATGCAGGGCTCGAACCCACGAACGTGAGATCTGACCTGAGCCGAAGTAGGAGGCTTAACTGACTGAGCCACCCAGGCTCCCTGAAAGTGATTTAAATAGTATCTTTTGTGTGATTCTGGGTAAGAAGACTGGTTCCCTCAGACTTACCCTGATTCTCTGGTTAGGGATAAATGAAGTCACTTCCCTGGGGTAGAGTGAGGGGATCTTGGATCCCGGTGGATGATCTCTCTTTTCTGCCTGGTCCTGCTTTCCTTGCTGGCATCTGTAGCTGAAGTTGGCAACTGCTGTCCCCTACTGTCTGATCCTTCTTAATGGGTCTGGCTGAGTGGTGCTACCAGGCTGTCTTGGTCTTAACTTAGCCCGCGCTGGTGCTCAAGACCTCCTGGGCCTCTCCCATATCCTCCAACTGGCTCTATTTGAGTCTGACCCCACAGCCTCTGCTATTAGACCATCCTGCCCGGGCCTGCTGACTTCTATGGAGCAATCTTACTATTTGACTCCTAGCCCCTACCTATTGCCCACCTTTATTTTAAGGAAACCCTGGGCCCAATCAGTGGCACACAGGAATTGAAAGTCTTCTGTTCTCTCTATATTTACCATGGAGAGGACTTCCCAATTCACACTGATGTGGCCTGCTCCCAGGTTGGCATGTGGAAAACTTGTGAAACTATGTCCCCCAGGGACCCAAATGTGAATCTGGGCAAAGGCTACTGCCTTAGTATTCCTTCCACTTTTCTTGCACAATTGACTTTGGCCCAGAGAGGGATTTTGTTTCAAAATTTTTATTTTTAATAGGAGCAAATGTTTTTAAATGTTAATTTTCTGTTATTATGGGAGAGAACATGGGAATTTAATGTACTATCCTTTGTAGTCTCCTGTATTTGTTTGATTCTTTGTTTTTTGGTTTTTAATTTGAAGATAAAATATTCATTTGAACCCTAGGTTTAATGATGTTTGGGGATCATTTTTAGAGCTATTTTTTGGCAGGTAAGCTGGGATTTGATTTAGCATCATTACTGGTTTGTGAAATGCACAGGTGAGATGGGAAGGGATTTAGAAAAGTTAAAATGGATAATAACCCCTAACACACACAAACACACACACACACACACACAGAACACAACACACACACAAATACGTCCGTCGTTGTTGTTTTTTACTATCCAGCCAATTGTCTCAAATCACTAGTTTATTTGACTAGCTCAAATGCAGCCTAGGAAACAGCTAAGGCAAGATCACTTACATAGATCTTCCATAACTGTCTTTTCTCAGGTCTCAGAATTTGGTGTTTGAAGTCCATCTGTTTGGTCCAGGGAATGCTGACTTTCTTCCTTAGTAATAGCAGATTTTATTTAAGGTAAAAATGTACTCAGAAAAATACTACCTCTTTGGAAAGTCTGCCTTCAAATTTCTTTTATGTAGAAAATAACTTTTGTGTTTCTAAGCCCCTGTAGTTGGGTTTCATTTATTTATTTAAAATAAATAAATAAATGGAATTTAAAAAAATTTTTTTAATGTTTTTTATTTATTTTTGGGAGATAGAGAGAGACAGCATAAGCATGGGAGGGTCAGAGAGAGAGGGAGACACAGAATCCGAAGCAGGTTTCAGGCTCTGAGCTAGCTGTCAGCACAGAGCCTGACGTGGGACTTGAACCCACAAACCATTAGAGCTGAAGCCGGACGCTTAACCAACTGAGCCACCCAGGTACCCCTTGTGTTTCTTTTAATATCAACTCAACTTAATTCCTAACACAAACAATCATGGGCGGGAACTGTTCATTCCTTTATTATTGGGCATCCATATTCCAGGTATTGCACTAAGTATTGGGTATTCTGGTACCAGATATTGGAATAATGAAGATTTTATTATTTTATCTTATTATTTTTAAAATGTTTATTTATTCTCAGAGAGAGAAAGAGGGTGAGAGAGGGAGAGGGAGAGAGAGCAGTGGAAGAGGGACAGAGACAGAGGGAGACACAGAATTCAAAGCAGGCTCCAGGCTCTGAGCTGTCAGCACAGAGCCTGATGCGGCTGGAACCCACAAGCAGTGAGATCATGACCTGAGCTGAACTCGGACGTTTAACCGACTGAACCACCCAGGCATCCCAGATATTGGAATAATGAAGATTTTAAAACAATAACAGTAATAATTAACAACAAGCTTTTCTACTTGCACTTCCAAATCCATTCTTCACACAACCTGCATTGTGCCCCCGGGGGGCTGACCCACGTGAATGTCGGCAATGGACTCCCTAACTCTTTGGCTGTAGTTGAATTATTGTTCCCTCAGCTCCTTCCCTGTGGGATTTTCATAAACTGGCTTCATCTCTCTCCTGAAAGTCACAGCGCCTGTCAGGCAGGCCTCTCCAACTATTCTGTCTTCAGGGTCTGACAACTGCCCTTTTCCTATTAATTCAGGCCTCAGGTGGTCATACTGCCCTGTTGTCCTCAGCATGGGGTCTCACTACATTCTTCCCAGGCCTTTATAAAGAGTTCCTTTCCAAACTTCTTCTCAGATCAATCAATTGGAATGTGCCATCTGTTTCTTTTTGGGAACCTAATGACACAGCTCTCATTTATCAAGAACTTCTTTCGTGCTACACACTGCTAGGTTTGCCATTTCATTGAATCTTGTCCACACTTTACCAAGGTAGGCTGACAAATAGAGGTTGTTAACTATGTCCAAGTTGTTGACTAGATTCTTTTATTTTCCTAACTAGGAAACTTGCAGAGATAGGCTCACCCTTGTACAAAACAGTGTAACCAGCATTCAGCATGGGTGGACCCCTCCATCTTGCCACCCCCCTCTTTCTGTGTCTCTTGCTCACAGTATTGTGTGCTGCCTCTTGGGCTTCAAGGTTCCCTTTTTGTGGGGCCTCTCTCTGGTCTGTCACACTGGCAGTTCTCCTTGCTCCAGCCACAGCTTCCTTCCTTGTGGCAGAAGTGCCAGATAGTTATCAACTATTACCTCTCTGGGGGGTAGCAAGAACTCTAGTTGACCCATTACCTTAATTTAAACAAAGGGCTTAAACTGCATTGGTAGTTTTAGAGACCACGGTGATGATGGAAAGACACATTTTGGTGGTTATGTTCTTACTGACCGCAGACCCAGGAGTACGAGGTGGTCTTAGGTAAAGACACTAGAAAACCTCTCATATTTGGTTTTGTTAAAAAATTCTGTGGCAAGTCTCCACCAAAGTAATTTGATTCCTGAAATTGCCTTCCCTTATGTGTCTTTAGAAATTCTGAGTTATATATTCTACATTAGGAGAGGAATTCTCCAGGCAACATGTGGATTAACAGAGGCAAAAAATAAATCATTTTTGGTGATGCAACAATACTCTTGGTTACCTTTCACTTGTGTAGAAAAAGCCCAGCCAAGTCCATTTATTGTTATCAAGGAGAGTAAGTAATGTTACTTCCTAAACATTTTCACATTCTCTTTCCACAATTGTAATACAATTTTTAAAAAGAGCTGTGTCCAAAATTGCATTCAATATGTTTCCCAAGACAACATACATTCTATAGTTTCAACTTATTTGTTTATAGTATTACTGGAAGGCAGGGGAAAAAATCCAATGGTTTGAACTGCATAACAAAACCTACGCGCCGGGAACTCTGAGTCACAATTCCAAAAACAGCCCTCCAAAGATGCATGTCTTGTTTCCATTATCCAAACAATTTTGGGTGGTTTAGTCTTGTTTATAAAGATTGATAGTGATGGCAAAGAATTCTGCCTAAAACATTCTGTAGCACAGGTATGAAGCTTGCCTGGTGCATAGTCTCAAGAAACGAATGACTATCGGTGAAGCTTGGAATATTTAATCCCAATATAAAATGTTCAAGGGTATGTGGAATTCCTTGTAATATTCTCTTCCTATGACAGTGGAGAGAAATGTACTACTCACTCCTACCAATTTTCCTTGACTACTGCAGTAATAAGACAGATACTGGAGAGCAGAAAGGCTCTGGCAGTTTTAAGACATGGCTGCAAATTCTTTGACACCTCCCATTGAGAGATGGGGACTCAGCCCTTCTCCTTGAATTTGAAAAGCTTGTGACAGTTTTGACCAGGAGAGGATGGCAGAAGGAATGCTATGTGATTTAGAAGTCTGTGTCATGCAGTGAAGCCTTGTGTGCTGGAACATTCTTAGAGCCTTGAGCCTCCATGTACTGGACTGCCTTGGGTCTTCCACATTGGGAAAGCTGGAGTAGGCATTCCAGTGGACAGTCCCAGCTGAGTGGGCTCTCACTCTGTGTCTCTACTAAGGACACATGAATGAAGCTGACTTGGAACTTCCAGACCAGCCCACATTTTCTAGCTGAATACCATCAAGCAAACAGAAATTCCCTTAGGTAAGCTCTGCCTTAAATCCTTAACCACAGAATCATGAGATGTTATTTCGATCACCAAAATTTTGTGACATTTGTTTTATAGTAATAGATAACTACGTTATCTAGTAACTGGTCAGCACACCAATATTCAGTAGGATTGTTCTATTTCACAGACAAAAATCTGAATCACAATGTCACACAGTAATGCAGGGCTGGAGCTTCATTTCAGTGACTCCTGAGAACTGTGTGTTCTTCCTTCACTAGGACATCTTTTCATGTTGGTCATAAAATTTTCAAACTAGAATATTAAAAACAATTAAGTCCATTGGCTTTCAGATTGTGTTCTCTGGAGCTGTAGGGTTCCAATAACAGTGACTCAAGGATAGAATTGCCAAGAGAGGGAGGTTCTGGCTCTGTTTCAAACCAAATTTGCTCTGCTTTTAGTAGCTGTATAAAACATATTAATATTCCACTTAAGAGATCTTTAAAAAATGTTTCATTGCTAAAACAAAGCTATCAAAAAAGCTTTCAAAGTGGTGATCTCATCTGAAGTTCTTATTTTACAATTAAAAAGCCAAGTCTCATGATTACACTTATCATGGTGAACACTGAGTAATGTATGGAATTGTTGAATCAAATATGTTGTATGCTTTAAACTAATATAACATTGTATGTTAGTTATACTTCAATAAAAAAATAAAAAGCCACATCCTGAGAAACAAAGAATTTTATTCAGTATTGTATCTAGCTATGGGCTAGTCAAATTTCGATTCCTATCACAGGAATTATACAATTCGCCTGTGTCATGAATATTAGCAAGACCAAAGATTAAGATGAGTTAATTTATCCAATCAATATTTACTAAACACTTGTCAGGTCCCACTTCCCATTCCAGGTGGAGACAAGGTGTTGAATGTGATGGGTGTGGTCATTGCTCCCACTGGGTTACTACTTGACTGGAAAGAATTATCAGCCAGTAATCCATGAGCTTCTTTTCTGTAAATGGCTTTGGTTTCTGTCACCATCTTGCTTGTAACAAGAGCTACCAATAGGGAAATGTTAAAAATTGTATCATTTAGGATACATGTCAAGGATATGAGGATAAATGTCAAGTTGTGAGAGAAAGGAAAGGAAGGATACAGGAACTATAATAATCCAGACACAGTAATAATTGGGTCCCAGTTAAGCAGAGAGGGCCATGTGCATAAGGGTAAAAGGCAATTTGGAATTTTTAAATCATTCTAAAATTACCAAAATGAATTTTCAGAAAGTTTACCCACTTCATTGAGTTGTTTATTCAGTTTTGTTTGAGAACATCTCCATTATTGTTCAAAGAATTTTTTTAAATACTACCTGATTCAGGTAGCATTTACATAACCTGCTCTATAAAGATTAAACTAAACTTAAGTAGGAATGTGAGATGGTTTTGAAAAAGGGCTAGGCCACTAGAGAGGGTATGTGGACGTCAGTAATTTCTGGGCCTCTCCAGGCACAGAGATAACATATCAAAATATCTCATCAATTGAGCAATAAAAATTCAATCTCTTCAGGCAAACCAGCTAAAGAATTTATGAACCGAATAACTCTTAACGACCGAGTTTTAAAGGTGAAAAAGAGATATTTTAAACTTTGTATTTTAATTTTATTTTAGATAGACAAAGGCTCCGGTTGGACTCTTGAGAAAATCTAGTTGTAGGAACAATCTTTCCAACACATTCTCTTCTTTAAAAGACTCTGGTTTTGGCAGAATCACCTTCAATTCACTTACGAATCTTTTGCTTTGCATAGTCCACAATTTAAATGGAAAGTATTTTCCTTTTATAATAGAAAAAGCTCATTTATCTGGCATCGTCATCATGGGATAGTGTGTTACTGTAAACTAGAATTCCAGAGAGTGATCATTTTTAGTTTATATAAGTTATTGTTTTTCATATTTATAAAACAGAAACAAAAATACCTCACAAATTTCTTTTTTTTTAAACTTATTTTTGAGAGACAGAGAGACACAGTACAATCAGAGGAGGGTCAGAGAGAGAGGGAGACACAGAATCTGAAGCAGGCTCCAGGCTCTGAGCTAGCCAACAGCACAGAGCCCAATGTGGGGCTCAAACCGACAAACCCTGAGATCATGACCTGAGCTGAAGCTGGACGCTCAACCGACTGAGCCACACAGGCGCCCCTATTTTTTTCTTTTTAAAAATTGCTATTTTATTTTATTTATTTTTATTGAGGTATAATTGACATATAAAATTACACTAGTTTCAGGTGTACAACATAATGATTTGACACTTGTACACATTAAGAAATGATCACTACAAGAATTCTGTCTAATGTATATAGTTAACAAAAATTTTGCCTTGTTTTCTTATGATGAGGACTTTTGAGATCTACTTTCTTAGCAACTTTCAAATATGCAATACACTATTATTAAATATAATCACTATATAGTACATTACATCACCATGAACTCATTTCTTTTATAACTGGTAGTTTGTACCCTTTGACCACCTTCACCCATTTTGCCCCTCCCCTCTCTTATCCTGGAAACCACTAATCTATTTTCTGTGTCTATGTGCTTGGTTTTTAAAATTTGTTTGTTTTGTTTTTTAGAATTCACCTATCAGCAAGATAATACAGTATCTGCTTTTCTTTGTCTGACTTATTTCACTTAGCATAATGCCCTCATGTTCTATCCATGTTGTTGCAAATGGCAACATTTCATTATTTTTTATGGCTGAATAGTACTGCAATGATTCCTATGTGTATAAATATCACATCTACTTTGTCCATTCATCCCTATATGGACACTTAGGTTGTTTTCATATCTTAGCTATTGTAAATAATGCTGGAGTGAACCAAGGCATGCATATATCTTTTTGAATCAGTATTTCCTTTTTCTTTAAATAATATCCCAAAGTGAAATTGCTGGATATGGTAGTTCTATTTTTAATTCCTCAAGGAACCTCCATACTGTGTTCCATAGTGGCTCCTCCAATTTACAAACCAACAGTGCCCAATGGTTCCCTTTTCTCCATACCCTTGCCAACACTTGCTATTTCTTGTCTTTTCGAGAACAGACATTTAAAAGGTGTGAGGTGATAACTCAATGATGGTTTTGATTTGCATTTCCCTGATGATTAGGGATGTTGAGCATCTCTTCATGTGCCTATGGGCCACTTGTATGTCTTCTTTGGAAAAAAATGTCTATTTAGATCATCTGCCCATTTTTCAATTGAATTTCTTAGTTTTCTGTTAGGAATAGTATAAATTCTTTCTATGTTTTATATAAAAACTCTTTATCAGAAATATGATTTGCAAGTGTTTTCTTCTATTCAGTAGATTGAATTTTCCTTTCATTGATGATATCCTTTGGTATGAAAAAGTCTTTTAGTTTAATGTAGTTCCACTTGTTTAATTTTGCCTTTTTTGCTTGTTTGTGGGTTTTTTTTTTTTTTGCCTTTTTTTTGGAGTCAGAGTAAAAAAATAATCACTAAGATTCATGTCAAGACCTTATGCCTGTTTTCTTATAGGACGTTTATGGCTTCAAGTCTTCAATCCAGTTTGAGTTAATTTTTGTGTATTATAAGGTATAATAAGGTAATAGTCTAGTTTCATTCTTTTGCATGTGTTGTTCAGCTTTTCCAACACCATTTATTGAAGAAGCTGTCCTTTCTCCATTGCACATTCTTTATTTCCTCATTATAAATTAATTGATCATATATGCATGGGATTCTCACACATATTTATGCTGATGATTATTTAATCATTGATGATTCACATGGCACAACAAAAATTACACCCCAGCATCACATTGTAAACAGTTATTCTCACTGCTTATGATAATGTAAATAATAACCAATATCAGGCTGGGTCTTTAGTAATGCATGAGCAAAACTTTGAAAAAGGCTTTAAATTTTTTTAACTTTTATTTATTTTTGAGAGAGAGAGACAGAGCATGAATGGGAGAGGGGCAGAGAGAGAGGGAAACAGAATCCACAGCAGTGAACTGTCAGTGCAGAGCCTGGCATGGGGCTTGACCCCACAAACTGTGAGATCATGACCTGAGCTGAAGTGACTGACCCACCCAGGCACCCCTGAAAAAGGCTTTAAAAGCAATCTTTAATCTGAATGTTTTACCCCCATTTGTTTAAAAAAGCATCCTTAGTCTGGAAAACCTCCAAAAATGTGGAGGTTAAAAACCACCCTACTAAAGAATGATTGTGTTAATCAGGCAATTAGAGAAGAAATTAAAAAATATATGGAAACCAACAAAAATGAAAATAAAACAATCGAAAATCTCTGGGACGCAGCAAAGGCAGTCCTAAGTGGAAAGTATATTGCAATCCAGGCCAATCTCAACAAACGAGAAAAAGCACAAA